>NC_138525.1:26313029-26913029 GCF_000230855.2 Cajanus cajan | reverse complement strand
TTTCATTTGAAATGGGCCGTTCCAGAGTGGTTTTTATGTGTTAAACGCGCCTCTGGAACGGGCCGTTCCGATTTCAGAACGTCCCGTTCCAATACACTAAATTAAAACATAACGGCCAGATCCAGAACGGGCCGTTCCGATTTCGGAACGGGCCGTTCTGGACCCTGTCTGAAGCCTATAAATAGGAATCTCGGCCACATTTTTAGGGGGACTCCAAATTTCGTCCAGAGCTCGAAATTTCTCTCTTTTTCTCTCTTTTTTTCTTTCTTTTTCTTTCTCTTGTATTTCTTGAGATATTGTGAGGTATTGTAGTGTGAAAGGTTGCCACAAAGCACCTAGAATCACCATTAACAAAGCTTGATACGAGGTATTTCAGTTAATCTTCTTCTCTCTCCTTTATTTTTTAATCTTTGTTTCTTATCTTTGATAAACATTATTATAATAAAAACGATCATGTAGATATTTTAGGGTCATTCGTATAATTTAAAATTTAAGCATGTGAATAGTTATTAACAAAGGGGATCTAATATTTAATTTATTATTTTTTATCATGTTAACTTCATTATAGGGTACCGATTTAGGGCGCTGTAAGGGTGCTTAATACCTTCCTTACACGTAACCGACCCCCGAACCCAATTCTGGTTATCAAGGCCATTATTGGACCTTTTAAAAATCTTTTCTTTTTCCAATGTTTTGAGTAAAACATTGGTGGCGACTCCACAAAATCTATTTTCAAAACCATCAATTAAGGATTAGTCTGGTGTTCAGGCATTCCTCAATTGATGAGATCTTTAAAAGGATGTCTAAACCATAGGTCGCAAGATCGGAAATTTTCGGGTTGCGACAGATGGCGACTCCACTGGGGACGTTTAAAGAGGGTCAGGCCCATTTAATTAATGAAATTAGTAAAATAAAAATAATAATTTAAATATTTTTCCCCTTTACTTTGTTTGTTTTATTTGTTTGACTTTATTATCTACATGCTTGTTTAAATTCTGCACATGTTTGGATTAACAAATTGCACCCAAACCATAGCACACAACAGTCCCCCTACACCCGGGGGCATGAGGGTATTAAACATAGGGAGTGGTTGACGTACGACCGGCCCAAGTTTGGCCTTCGAGCCTGCGAGCCTTGTTGGAAATCACACTCAAGGTGATAACCGGTTACTCTAGCCCGAAATACTGCGACATACCTTAGAGTTTGCCAGGTGACGGCGATAGAGATACTGGGTCCCTATAATGGGGGCACCTTGGGGGCCTTAAGACCAAAGTGAGGATAATTAGAACCACCTTATACAATGCACTTTTCTTAACAGGGACCACAGACCATGGATGTATACGCGACTGTTTGTGGATTGTATGAGCATATGGTTGTTGCATTTTGTCTATTCAAATCATTCATTTATTTTTTTATAATTCCCCTAAGGTAAAGAAAAACACAAAATTAAAAATGCATTATCATGCAAGAGAAAACCTAGTGGGGAAATAAGATTTGTGAGAAGCATACATTCCTTCTTTTTTTTTTAAAAAAAAAAAGAGAGGGGCATCATGCATTTTTTACAAAAATAAAAAAAAATATAATAAATAATAAAAAAGGGAACATGCATATCATATATTTAGGATCATAAAGGGATTTGTATCAAAGACGAGAAATCAGTGTGACCTCTGTCACATCATAAAATATTATGAAGAGGAACACCGATAACTCACCCCTCGACAAGGATGAGTCATTAAGTCTTTGATAGAAACTCCCTTCATGCATTATCATTTAAATAAGCTTGATAAGAAATTATCTTGTCCCTTAAAGGTGGCTCTTAAACATTTCATACTCACACGAGCTCAAAAGAAAAAAGCTATGGAAGACCTAGAGGAAAGAAATCGTGTCCTCAATGAGGAGCTCGGACAGCTCAAGGAACAAATGGCTAGAATGCTTGAGGCCATGAACAAATTGCAGCACGACAATAGTACTAGCAATGTTTGTAACACTTCCAAAGATCATCTGAACGCCTTGGAAGAAAGACTGAGAGTTGTGGAAGGCCACAATGTTGACATTCAAGAGGCTGCGGATATGTGCCTAGTGCAGGACATCCAATTCCCTGCCAAATTCAAAATCCCTGACTTCTAGAAGTACACCGGGGCTAGTTGTCCAAAAGGACATCTGACAATGTATTGTAGGAAGATGGCAGCCTACGTGGGCAATGAAAAGCTCCTGATACACTGTTTTCAGGAAAGCCTTTCAGATGTTGCTCTTAACTGGTACATGCAGCTGGATGGAGGGAAGATCCAGACATGGAAACAGCTAGCTGATGCTTTTCTCCGTCGATACAAGTATAACATTGACCTAATTCCTGATAGGTCTGATTTACAAAGCTTAAGCAAGAGGGGCGATGAGTCCTTCAAAACCTATGCACAAAGATGGAGAGAATTGGCTGCGCAAATAGAGCCTTCATTATCTAACAAAGAGATGGTGACAATGTTCATTGACTCTCTAAGTGGACCCTATTATGATAAGATGATAGGGAACACGTCAACCCTTTTTGCCGACATAGTCACCATAGGTGAAAGGGTTGAGCAAGGCTTAAAAAGCGGGAAGATAGGGAAGGCTCCGACAAGTTATGACCCCAGGAAAGTCTATGAAAAGAAGAGGGAAGAAGGGATTCACGCTGTCATCTCTACTCCAAAAAGTCAAGCCACACCACAGTCAAAGCCTAGAGACGACAAAGTAGTAGACAAAATCCCCATCACATACACAGAGCTACTACCTCAACTCCTAGAGGCTTCGATGTTAGTCCGACTTCCTCCAACAAAGAAGATGAACCCTCCTTACCCACCGTGGTACAAACCTGAGGAAAGGTGTGACTATCAGTCTAACACTCCGGGGCACTCAGTGGAACGGTGCAAGACCCTACAATTCCGTGTGCAAGGACTTATAGACGCTGGATGGTTGAAATTTGACACCGACACACCTAGCATCGACAAGCACCCACTGCACAAGCATGACGAGGAATGACTTTGGAGTATAAAATTGAGAAATTACTAGAGTAGGGGGCTTTCTTTCTTTTTCAAAAAAAAATTGCTTTAAATTCAACTCATGTCATTCACTCAAGGTCATGAGTTCGAACAAAATAAGGGTTTGTATAAGTTTTTACATTCATCAATAATATGCGTCATTTTCATAAATCTCTTGTGTTTATTCTTTTCCCCCTCTTCCCACATATTAAATTCTAAAATCAATCACAGCAAAAAAAAATAAACATGACCGAAGATAATAAAATTAATCAAAGCTTCGAACATCTACAACGCATTATCTGAGTCTAAGGTAGATAGGAAGATCACCTCTTCGAAACACACAAAAAATAAGAAAATGATCAGAAGAGTCTTACACAAGATTCTCATTGTACAAGAAGAGTCTTGCAAAAATGACTTTCATTCAATTTGGCTGACAAAGGAAGCACAAATCTCGGCTCATGAAAGAACTCTCTCAACACTCGTAGGTTGGGGAAACATCTTTCTCCTTGGGACAACATCTTTCTCCTTGGTATACGGGAATGGGGGGCAGTGTTAATCAGCAAAGACGTTGGTCCTCCCAAACGCGGATGACAGGAGATTTTGTCAAAGATGTGTTATTCCAAAAAAAATAATATCACTTGCAAAATACTACTAGGATGAAAACCCGCAAAGGGCATCTTAGGCAAAAAAAAAAAAAAAAAAAAAAAAATCTGCTAGGACACATCCTAGGCAAAAATTAGGAATCTAAAAAAGGATAAAAATAGCAAGTGATGAGTCTCATAGTTGAAAGCTAAAAAGGCGGCTTGAACACTTCTACAAGGGACCAAGTTCTACGAAGACTCTACCTGAGACTCAGATTTGTAGTTCAAGATAATTAGGAGAATGATTATAATAATTATCCAAGGAAATGTTTTAAATCATCCTACCTCCACTACTCATTTACCCTAAACCATCCTACCGCCATTAACCATTCATTCTAAATCACCTTTTCCTTTCCTTTCTGTCTCGTCCAATCTTAATGATGTATATTGTTGATGGTTGTCAAAATTTAAACAAGTACAAAAAAATGAAGATGACTCGCTAGGATGAAAACCCATAAAGGGCGTCGTCCTAGGCAAAAATTAGGGCAAATGAAAAGAGAAAAAATACCCGCTAGGATACATCCTAGGCAAAAATTAGGGTTTCTAAGCAAAAAAGAAAGAGCCCCAAGACGGTTCAATACATCAAACAGCTAACACAACTAAATGTCGTGCATCAAGCAAAGTAATTTATTCGTGAGAAGAAGAAAAGGGAAGCCACCTTCTAAAAAAAAAAAAAAAGGGAGTTAAAACCAACATGCCATGCATCCAAAAGCATTTCACACACTTAGAAAATTTTCTCTATCCAAGGGGGATTATTCAAAAAAAATAAAAAATAAAAAAATCTTACATGACTAAGCATCCAACATTTTTATTTTCCTGCATCCTAACAAAAGAGCAAAATAAAAACATGAGAAAAAAGGCAAGCTTCAAACATGAAAGAGCCGAAGCTAAACAAAAATGAAATTCAGAAAAACCTACCACAAACAAGCGCCTGGAGAGGCATCACAATACTCACATGGCAAGGGCAACACCAGAATCTCTGTCAACCATCTACTCCTTTGCCCACCAACACAAGGGCACCACTTACCAACAATCCTCGTCAAGGGGCAATCACATCATCAGCACCAATAGACGGCCTGAAGGGGCTTCAAAAATACTACGGCCTGAAGAGGCTACGAAAATACTACGGCCTGAAGAGGCTACAAAAATACTACGGCCTGTAGAGGCTACGAAAATACTACGGCCTGCAGAGGCTACGAAAATACTACGGCCTGAAGAGGCTATGAAAATACTACGGCCTGGAGAGGCTATGAAAATACTACGGCCTGGAGAGACTATGAAAATACTACGGCCTGCAGAGGCTACGAAAATACTACGGCCTGCAGAGGCTACGAAAATACTACGGCCTGGAGAGGCTACAAAAATACTACGGCCTGAAGAGGCTACGAAAATACTACGGCCTGCAGAGGCTATGAAAATACTACGGCCTGCAGAGGCTACGAAAATACTACGGCCTGCAGAGGCTACGAAAATACTACGGCCTGCAGAGGCTACGAAAATACTACGGCCTGCAGAGGCTACGAAAATACTACGGCCTGCAGAGGCTACGAAAATACTACGGCCTGTAGAGGCTACGAAAATACTACGATAGCGAGGGTACCGCCGAGTTCCTCGAAGTCAAAATTGGGATTGCCGTCGAGCTTCCATCAGTGGGCCGGCTGAAGCCCTAAATATCAGTCCAGCCTGGAGAGGCTGAGCTCATAATATACTCCCTCTTCAACAAGCAACAAATAAAGGAACACATTATCACAAGGGAAACAATGTAGAAGCAACAAAGAGACGAAGAGAAGACCCGGACGAAATGTCTACGTCTTTCCTTGCCTTTGGAAAAGCAACACATTACTATTCCAAAGGACAAGTAAAGAGGGGTGTAGACCCCTAAAATTGTCCGGGTCAGAAATAAAGCTCAAAGACTCTCAAGGACCGAAGGAAAGTCAGCCGGAAGGACTCCTAGAAGACCCTAGGATGATTCTTTGTAGGTCTAGAAGTCTTAGAGTAGCTTAGAATAAGGGTGTGCGAGGATTGGAGCTCAATACACCCTCCCAGAGGTTCAGTACGGCCGTACTGAGCCATTTGAACTGCAATACGGCCGTAGTCTACTCAATACGGCCGTACTGAAGTTTTTGAACTTCAGTACGGCCGTACCAAATTCAATACGGCCGTACTGTAGTTCAAAAACCCAGTACGGGCCGTATTGACCCCCCAGGCCGTATTGCGCCTCAATCCTATAAATAGGACGTCATTGGCACGTCCTTCCACACTTTTTACTGATTCCTCAACCCTCCTGCTGAGTATTCTTGGGTTTTTGAGCTCTTCTCTGCCCTAGATATCTCTCCGGGAGTCGATCTGACGAAGTTCTTGAGTCACGAGCCATTAGCTTGAGATTCGAACAAGTCGAACGGAAATCTCTTTGATTTCCATAGTAAAAATTTTGTCTTTAGGGGAAAGGAGCGAGCGGACGTGTAGTGGGAAGGAGCGCCAAAAAGCCTCCTAACGTTGTCCATATATATATATAAAAGCCCGCTTCGGAGGTTTCTTTCTAAATCCTTTCTTTTACTGCTTTTATGGATTTTTGATTGTTGCATTACATGTTTAGAGCTTTCATCATGTAAATATTTTATCTATAATCGTTTCTAATAAAAAGGGGTAATTTAGTAACTTTATACTATTATTTATGAAATAATTCGTCATAGGGAACCCAAAAGGGGCGTTGTGGGGTGCTAACACCTTCCTCGCACGTAACCGACTCCCTTACCCGACTCTGGTTGTAATGGCCAAAGTTGATTTACGAAAATCAATTGCCTTATATCTTTTTCCAATGTTTTGAGTAAAATATTGGTGGCGACTCCAAGAACCCTTCTTTTTACGAAAACCGCTAATCCATTTAGGGTCCCGCTTGGGATTAACATAGATTGGTGAGAATCATTTAATAAGTATTGTTAGTCCGATGAGGTCTCAGTTTGAGAATAAGTCGTTCTAACAATCCATCATTTTTCCAAACTTTAAAAAGAGTCCAACCATCGTCGCGAATGCCAACGTCCGTTTTGGCGGGTGGCGACAGATGGCGACTTCACTGGGGAAGCCTCGAGAGTCAGTCCCATTTAGTGATGGATTGTTTCTAAAATAATAGTTTAAAATTACTTCATTACCCCTCGCTTGTATGATAACATGTTTTACCTAGTTGGCTTCAATAACTGTTGGATGTTTAAATTTTTGCAATTGTTTGAAATATAAACTGCACACGAACCTTTGCACACAACAGTTCCCTCTATACCCGGGGGCATGAGTGGAAAGCCATAGGGAGTGGATGTTAGTACGGCCGGTTGTCGAATGGGTCTATAGGTACCCGTAGACCGTTGTCGGAAAGCATCACTCAAGGTGATAACCATGAACTCAAGTCCGACAGTGCGTTGGAACTTTCCATCGACTTACGACGAGAGGAATTGGGTCCCTATAATGGGGGCACCTTGGGGGCCTCAGACCAGTGAGATCAGTTAGAACCTCCTTGAATATGCACTTTTCTGCAGGATACCCCTACCTCGTGATTCGCTCGTGACTGTTCGTGGATGAGTGAATTGTTTGTGCATCGTTTATGTGACATTGTTTGAGCATACATTGCATTCTTTAAACATACAACATTCCTTTTTTTTTAAAAAAAAAAATAATAAATAATAAATAATAAGAATAAATAGGAATAAGAATCTTCCCTTACATGGTGTTAACATCTACCTTCATCACATTCATATAGGTAGTTTCCATTTTCACCCAAAAAAAAATAAATAAATACAAAAACAAAATACCCAAGAAAAAGAAAAAAGGGTTATTTATCCAAACCAAGCGATATCATGCATCATCTTAGGAACATCCTAAAAACATGATAATGCTTAGTTGAATAAACACAATGCATGCATATTCAACGCCATCATCTCATATCATGCATTCTTATCAAAGATCATGGAGGGATCTAGGTTTGCATTTCATACATCCCTCCTAGTAATTTATTAATAACATTAATAAAAAGAAAGGATTAATCGATGCGTATGTTCAAAGAATGGATCGCACGCCGTTTGTTATCAAGTGTAAGCCAACAACCGCGCCAAGCGAACGCACATCAACTCTGTTGTTGGTAATCAAGACGAATAAAGGGGAAGGTCCGATACCGTTGAAGATCACCGCTCCAAGACCTTTTCCCTACGAATCGAATAAGGCTGTGCCATGGATATACGACATCCATTCTTCTGCCGACAGCGATATCTCTAACATCGCTGGACTTGGGGGCATGACTAGGAGTGGCAGGATCTACACTCCCGAAGATCTTCATGATAAGGCTCCCAAGAATAAAGAAAAAGGAAAAGAGAAAACCGAGGAAAACAAGGTTTCCCAAGGAGTTCACGAGCTACCCATTATTAAGGATGATCCGGGGAAACAAGGGTTAGGATACAACCCTAATAAAGATCAAAGGACGAAGAGGAACAAAGATCCTTCTCGACGTTCTTTAAGCCAGATCTTTAGGAGGGCCGGTTCACAAGCGTCAAGGCCGGTCGTCGTCATCAAGTGTTCTTCTTTTTCCGATAGGGATGTATAGACCTGATGACTATTAGAGATCACTCCTCGGGGACAGCCCGACCCCCGAGCCTCGATAGGGCACATGTTTCCGTTAGAATTATAATAAAATCATTCTTTATTAATTCTTACTGCTTCTCTTCTTGCTTACAATAAATTTCTAGACCACGTTATTTTTAACCCTGTTTGAATAAGCATGAATGAAGTTGAAATTGTCTTAATAACAATAAACCCGCATCATTTTTATGCGAAAGTGGGTGTGATAACTTGGAGCACCATTCCTTGGCCTCGACAAGTGCCATCATGGATAAAAAAGGAATCCTTTAAAGAACAAAAATCATAAAAACAAAAAAGCTCGGCAGGAAACCCAAAAAGGGGGCTGCGCAAAAATAAGAGCAAAAGACCCGCTAGGAATCCCACGAAAGGGTGACCTAGGCAAAAGTTAGGGTTGCGAAAATAAACAAAAACAAAGGTCCGCTAAGACGCCACAAAAGGGCGTTTTAGGCAAAAATAAGGACAATCAAAAAGCGAAAATAAATCCATGATGGTACCATGAGCTGAATTCAAAAAGAAAGGTTCAAGGAAACTATCTAAGTTGTCGAATCACAACGTCAATAACAAGACTTCCTTAACTTCATAAGTGTTTAATCAAACAAGCCTAAACACATAAGCCTACCTTGGCCAGCCATTCTTACAAAAACCATTTTCGAAAAAATAATCCCCTCTAAAACACAAACTTCTGAACAAAAAATATCTTTCCCTTCTTTTCTCTTGTCCCAAACGATTTTAGAGTAATCTAGCGGAAACATGGAGATATAGTGGTCAATAGGAGGGTTGATACATCTTCTAAAGGAAGGGAAGGATCACTGGGTTGATGACACCAATCTCAATATAACACGCATCATTCATCGGTTACAGAAATCGGCAGCGCACAACCCGTCTAGAGGAATGGCAAAAATCCAAACAGAGAAACGCATCGGTTAATTCTTTTGAAAAAATAAATCAAATAGAATTAGGTGCATCATACCGCATACATGCATACAGATGATAGGTGTAATGGAAGATCATTTATTCTCTGTTTATTTCGAAAAGAAAAAAAAAATATATATATAATAAAAAAATAAAAAATAAATAAAAATAAAATAAAATAATAAAAAATAAAAAATAAAATAAACTTCAGAAAAAACAATGCGCCCGTACCATGTTCAGTACGCCCGTACTAAAATTAGGGTTATGAACAAATTTTCAACTCAATACGGGCGTACTGAAATGAATACGGCAGCATTGGCCATAACGTCCACACCAATACGGGCGTATTAAATTCAATACGGCCCGTATTGGCCCATTCTTTTGTACATCAACAACATCTTCATTCCTCTGCATACTTTATCTGTGAGTGTGTTTGAGATCCCTCCGATTCCGAAAAAAACCAAAAAATCGACAAAAAAAATAGAAAAGGCAAATTCAGAAAATACAGAATAACTGAGCCTGGAGAGGCTTGCCGAAATAATACTCCCCAGAGATATCTCAGCTTGCACTCTTGGGCCGAATTCCCAGTGAAAGCTATCAGAGCAAGATCAGCAAGATTCCCCAATGGAAGCATGATCGTCCAAACAAAATATCCAAGTCAAAGGACTTAGACTTCCTCAGTGGAACATAGCTTTCCAACTCAAGCGACGAGTGAAGCTAAGCCTGAAGAGGCTTTCTAAATAATACTCTGGGATACACAAGATCCTCAATCCCCATTCGCCTACTCAGAGGCACTCCTCCAAAAAAAGAAAATCCAAAAAGATCAATACCCATTCCCCAAGCGGAATTCGGTATTCAGCTAAACATCGAACGTCAAGATAATCCGCCTAACAGAAGAGGCCAATCAAGATCAATACGACAGAATCCCCCAGCGGATAACAGCCTACGCAGAGGCAACAAAATCAGAAAAAATCAAAAAAAGAGTCACCCGAATAAGGATAACCGGGATACTCCACCAACGTCGAAAGGACGTCAGCCAATCATAAGGCATCGCTCACATCAGAAAGAGCATCTTTGTGTCTACATCCCCAAGGAATCAGAATTTCCCCAGTGGGCACCAACTACGCAATGGAAAGTTGGGACACAAGAACCTATGAGTAACTGCACATCCCCTAGACGGATCCCTGTGTTATCCAGCCCTCAGCGGCACCAAAAGCAAAAAACAACAACCGTCGAAGCAGCATCGTGGACTGTGGAGACAAAATCATCTCAAATCCCTGGAGAGGGCAAACTCACGCTACCAAAGTGACCAGAAGCACAGAGGTATGCAACCCTAGGGAGGGCAAACCACAGACCCTGGAGAGGGCAAACTCACGCTACCGAGGTTGTCAGAAACACCGAGGTATGCACGAGCCTGGAGAGGCGACGACTAATACTCAGCTACCCCGTCGTCAGAAACACGGAGGTATGCAGCTGCCGAGGTTGTCAGAAACACCAAGGTATGCAACGAGCCTGGAGAGGCGACGACTAATACTCAGCTACCGACGTCGTCAGAAACACGGAGGTATGCAGCTGCCAACATCGTCAGAAACATGGAGGCATGCACACCCTGGAGAGGGCAAACTCACGCTACCGAGGTTGTCAGAAACACCGAGGTATGCACGAGCCTGGAGAGGCGACGACTAATACTCAGCTACCGACGTCGTCAGAAACACAGAGGTATGCAGCTACCGAGGTTGTCAGAAACACCGAGGTATGCACGAGCCTGGAGAGGCGACGACTAATACTCAGCTACCCCGTCGTCAGAAACACGGAGGTATGCAGCTGCCGAGGTTGTCAGAAACATCAAGGTATGCACGAGCCTGGAGAGGCGACGACTAATACTCAGCTACCCCGTCGTCAGAAACACGGAGGTACGCAGCTGCCAACATCGTCAGAAACATGGAGGCATGCACACCCTGGAGAGGGCAAACTCACACTACCGAGGTTGTCAGAAACACCGAGGTATGCAACGCGCCTGGAGAGGCGACGACTAATACTCAACCTGGAGAGGCTACTCAACAGTTTTCCCACCTGAAGACACCACAAGTCGGAAGGGTGGCCTGTTCCCCGGACAATTGGGTCAACTCCTTTACTTGTCAACCGGTACACCAAAAAGCCGTTTTGACTAAGTAAAGGGGGGGCAGCTGTAGACCCCTAAAATTGTCCGGGTCAGAAATAAAGCTCAAAGACTCTCAAGGACCGAAGGAAAGTCAGCCGGAAGGACTCCTGGAAGACCCTAGGATGATTCTTTGTAGGTCTAGAAGTCTTAGAGTAGCTTAGAATAAGGGTGTGCGAGGATTGGAGCTCAATACACCCTCCCAGAGGTTCAGTACGGCCGTACTGAGCCATTTGAACTGCAATACGGCCGTAGTGAACTCAATACGGCCGTACTGAAGTTTTTGAACTTCAGTACGGCCATACCAAATTCAATACGGCCGTACTGTAGTTCAAAAACCCAGTACGGGCTGTATTGACCCCCCAGGCCGTATTGCGCCTCAATCCTATAAATAGGACGTCATTGGCACGTCCTTCCACACTTTTTACTGATTCCTCAACCCTCCTGCTGAGTATTCTTGGGTTTTTGAGCTCTTCTCTGCCCTAGATATCTCTCCGGGAGTCGATCCGACGAAGTTCTTGAGTCACGAGCCATTAGCTTGAGATTCGAACAAGTCGAAGGGAAATCTCTTTGATTTCCATAGTAAAAATTTTGTCTTTAGGGGAAAGGAGCGAGCGGACGTGTAGTGGGAAGGAGCGCCAAAAAGCCTCCTAACGTTGTCCATATATATATATATAAAAGCCCGCTTCGGAGGTTTCTTTCTAAATCCTTTCTTTTACTGCTTTTATGGATTTTTGATTGTTGCATTACATGTTTAGAGCTTTCATCATGTAAATATTTTATCTATAATCGTTTCTAATAAAAAGGGGTAATTTAGTAACTTTATACTATTATTTATGAAATAATTCGTCATAGGGAACCCAAAAGGGGCGTTGTGGGGTGCTAACACCTTCCTCGCACGTAACCGACTCCCTTACCCGACTCTGGTTGTAATGGCCAAAGTTGATTTACGAAAATCAATTGCCTTATATCTTTTTCCAATGTTTTGAGTAAAATATTGGTGGCGACTCCAAGAACCTTTCTTTTTACGAAAACCGCTAATCCATTTAGGGTCCCGCTTGGGATTAACATAGATTGGTGAGAATCATTTAATAAGTATTGTTAGTCCGATGAGGTCTCAGTTTGAGAATAAGTCGTTCTAACAATCCATCATTTTTCCAAACTTTAAAAAGAGTCCAACCATCGTCGCAAATGCCAACGTCCGTTTCGGCGGGTGGCGACAAGGGGCAGCTGTAGACACCCAATTTCGTCCGGGGGCATACAACGAAGAAATGGACGTCTATTATTAAGAAAAGGAGTTCCCAATCATGGAAATATCAAGACATGACATCAGGAGGCTAAAAGCCCAAAAAAAAAAAGCTAGTTTTAGTAGCCCGGAACGGGCTGTTCCAAAACTGGAACGGGCCGTTCCAATTTACGAAAAGTGCCTAAATTCCTAAACTGGAACGGGCCGTTCCAATTTTGGAACGGGCCGTTCCAATTTTGGAACGGGCCATTCCGATTTTGGAACGGGCCGTTCCAGGCTCTTTAAAGAAGGCTAAAACACATATTTGGAACGGGCCGTTCCAAATAACAAAAAAGGCTTGAATTTTTCATTTGAAACGGGTCGTTCCAGAGTGGTTTTTATGTGTTAAACGCGCCTCTGGAACGGGCCGTTCCGATTTCAGAACGGCCCGTTCCAATACACTAAATTAACACATAACGGCCAGATCCAGAACGGGCCGTTCCGACTTCGGAACGGGCCGTTCTGGACCCTGTCTGAAGCCTATAAATAGGAATCTCGGCCACATTTTTAGGGGGACTCCAAATTTCGTCCAGAGCTCGAAATTTCTCTCTTTTTCTCTCTTTTTTTCTTTCTTTTTCTTTCTCTTGTATTTCTTGAGATATTGTGAGGTATTGTAGTGTGAAAGGTTGCCACAAAGCACCTAGAATCACCATTAACAAAGCTTGATACGAGGTATTTCAGTTAATCTTCTTCTCTCTCCTTTATTTTTTTATCTTTGTTTCTTATCTTTGATAAACATTATTATAATAAAAACGATCATGTAGATATTTTAGGGTCATTCGTATAATTTAAAATTCAAGCATGTGAATAGTTATTAACAAAGGGGATCTAATATTTAATTTATTATTTTTTATCATGTTAACTTCATTATAGGGTACCGATTTAGGGCGCTGTAAGGGTGCTTAATACCTTCCTTACACGTAACCGACCCCCGAACCCAATTCTGGTTATCAAGGCCATTATTGGACCTTTTAAAAATCTTTTCTTTTTCCAATGTTTTGAGTAAAACATTGGTGGCGACTCCACAAAATCTATTTTCAAAACCATCAATTAAGGATTAGTCTGGTGTTCAGGCATTCCTCAATTGATGAGATCTTTAAAAGGATGTCTAAACCATAGGTCGCAAGATCGGAAATTTTCGGGTTGCGACATGGGCTACCAAAAATAGGTCTTTTAGTAGTTTGGAACGGCCTGTTCCAGTTTGGGAATGACCCGTTCTGGGCTACTAAATCACTCATATTGGGCTTTTGGGCCTTCGTACAATCTGTGAAAATCGGGTTGTTACAACATGTATTGTGATGTTTCTCATCAAGGGTTAGGTTGTGTGCTAATTCAAGCTGGGAGAGAAGTTACATATGCATCAAGGCAACTAAAGACTTGTGAGAGGAATTACTCCACTCATGACTTGGAGTTTGTGGCATTTATTTTTTCTTTGTAGATATGGAGGCATTACATGTATGGTGCGAGGTTTAGTGTCTTTAGTCATCACAAGAGTTTGAAGTACTTGTTTGATAAAAAAGAATTGAACAAGCACATAATGTGAATGAAATTTCTAAAGGACTATGACTTCTAGTTGATGTATAATCTTACAGAAGGAAAGTATGGTAACCAATGCACTGAGTAGGAAGTTCATCCACATATCTGTACTAATAATCAAGGAGTTGGATTTCGTGGAGAAATTTAAAGGGTTGAATCTTGAGGTTAGGGATGGCAAATATACCCGTACTCGCGGGTAATACCCGAACCCGTCCCGACTTTGACGGGGAATACCAGGTTTGACCGGGTACGGGTACGGGTATAACCCGATATATTAAATAGGGTACGGGTACGGGTACGGGTATGTACTTACCCGCCCCGTACCCGTACCCGTTCCCATTTTTAATTTAATATCCACTTTCAATTTAATTTTATTAAAGAATTTTAATATCTTTTTATGTGTAATTATTTATTATAATATAAGATAAAGAAATAACCTAATTATAATTATAATATAATTAAAAAAATAATTTAAAAATATTATATTTTAAAAAAAAAATAAAAAATAAAAAATTTGGCAGGTATGAGTACGGGTACGGGTATACCCGATACCCGACGGGGACGAGGATGGGGATGAAAATCACATACCCGACGGGTACGGGTACGGGGACGGGGATGAGTTTGGCTCGCGGGGACAGGGACGGGTATCATGAAACCCGTACCCGCCCCGCCCCGTTGCCATCCCTACTTGAGGTGGAGTTGGTTTAGGATCAAAGTAACTATGGGGTGACTACAATAGCTAATGATTTATTGAAACAGGTTAGAGTGAAGTAGTTGCAAGATCTAGAATTGCTGAGGATCTTGGGTTTGTTGGGACCCGAGAAAGCAGTTGTTTTGAGTTATATGGTGATGGCATATATATTAAGGTTCAAAGGCAGAATTTACATGCCTAAATATTCCAATTTGAGGAAAGTAGTTTTAGAGGAGGGACATAAGAGTCAGCTTAACATACATCCTGATATAACTAAAATGTATCAAGACATCAAGAGGAATTTTCGGCGACCTAGTATGAAGAAAGAGGTAGCATTGGTAGCCTATTTGACTTGTTAAAAGGAAAAGGAGAAGCATCATAAGTCAAGTGGCTTGTTACAGATGATGATGGAGATTATAGAGTGGAAACGGGATAGCATCACTTTGAACTTCATTGTTGGGTTGCCTAGGTCAACCAGGAATAGTGATGTTATTTGGGTGCCTGTTGACAGGTTGACCAAATTTTCCCATTTTCCTCCTATCAACAAGTGTTCCTTGGAAAGGCTTACATAGTTGTACATTAGGGAGGTAGTATGATTACATGGAGTGTTTTCCAATATTATCTTTGGCAGGGACTCAAGGTTCAATTCTAGGTTCTGACAAAGTTTGCACCAAACTCTGGGGACGAGATTAAGGTTGAGTTTCACCTATCACCCACAAACAAATAGATAGTCGAAAAGGACAATTCAATCATTGGAGGACCTACTAAGAGCATCCATTCTGGATCATTTAGGGAATTAGGAGGAAGACCTACCATTGATGGAGTTTACCTTTAATAAAAATTTCCATGCTAGCATTGGAATGGTGTCATTTGAAGCATTGTATGGTAGGAGTGTAGGACTCCTTTGTGTTGGTACCAAGAGGGTGACTTAATGGTTGTAGGATCGAAGTTAATTCTACAAACTATTGAGAAGGTGAAATAGATTTAGGAGAGCATAAGGACTACCCATAGTGGGCAAAAATATTATGCTGACAAGAGAAGGAAACTTTTAGAGTTTGAGGAGGGGGAACATGTGTTCTTGAAGGTGACACCTAACATTGGAGTTAGAAGGGTGATAAGGTTCAAGAAGTTGACTTCGAGATTCATAAGGCTTTATCAAATTCTTTATTATGTAGGTCCTATGTCTTATTAGTTGTCATTGCCACCCTTTTTGTCTAACCTACACTATGTGTTTCATGTCACTCGGTTGAGGAAGTATATCCATAACTCGAGTCACGTGGTGGAGATGGATGAGGTGTAGGTTAAAGAGAACCTGACTTATGAAAAAAGGCTAGTTGTTATGGTTGATCACAAGTTAAAGGAATTAAGGGGTAAGTCCATCGACTTAATGAAGGTTTTGTGGGATGCATCTACTAGTAAGGTAAACTGGGAGGTTGAGGAGCAATTCAGAGATCAATATCCATTCTTATTCCGAAGTAAGTTTATTTTCGGGGGTGAAAATTCTTATTTGTTCGGGGGAACCATAACATTGTAAGTTTTCATAAATTATTTTGTTTTTATCAATAATTGTGTGGTGTGTAGTGTTTTGAGATGTGGTTGGGTGACTTTGGAGAGTTGAGGAATTCCCAGAGAGTTGTTGTGGTATCAAAACTGAGCCTCATAAGTACATGTTCTTCAAAATCCTAAAGAAAGAAACCTAGAGAGATATGTTTTGAGATTCTGGCTTATTCTTCTTCTAGGGTTGTTGGGGCGTTGGTTTGAAGCTTATAGTTGAGGATCTAGGTCATGGGTTGGTGTACAGCTTCTCAAAACTTGTTTTTCTTTCTTTTTTCCTCTTCTTCTTCTCAGTTTGGTTGAAAGTCAAGGTTAAGGAAGCTAGAATTTTAGTATTTGTTTGATTGATGAGTCATACATGTCCTAAATTCATTTAATGCATGAGTGTATGAATGATTATGAGGTGTGAATTCCTATTAGATTGAACATTGAGGTTTTTAGTTCATAAGAATGAATTTTGGATGAGTGATTAAAATCTATTGTTGAATGTTGGATTTTTGGTGCAAAATGAGTTGGAAATAATATGTATGTTATTTTTGTGTTTTACATGTCTGGGATTGTTTGAGTTTTAGTTGGAGGAGGTGATGACATCCTTGCTTGCATTGATGGAATTGTTGATCAATGTGAGGACACCTTGACTCCTTGGATCAAGTCCTTCAAGAGTGGCGTCTAGTTTAGAGAAGGAATATGGTGGAATGGGCAAAAATGGAGAGTGTGGATGAAGTGATGGATGAAAGGTTTGAGAGGGGTACTCTAGGTTTGGCTCACTCTAAGGTAGTTGAAGGCCACTTCTAGGGTTTTTCTCTCAAGGTGAAGATGGGTAGGGTTTGGCCGAAAATAGCTAAGGGAGACTAAGGAAAATATAAAGGCACAAAAGGCTCATTCTATATTAATTTCCAAAGTGATTACAAGTTGCATAGCCTAGGGTATTTATAGAAGGAAGGAAACATTAGGGTTGCATTTGAGAGTGCCTTGGCCGAAAAATGCAAGCTAAATGCATTTCAAATGAAACCTAAATTAACCCTAGATGCTACTTGGTGGCCAATGATGAAATCTTTGGGTTTGGTTAAGCTACATGTAGGTGCGTGATAAGACCATGCATCCTAGGTGCCCTCCACTTGGCCTAAGCCTTACCAAGTCCAAAAACAAATCCAATGCTACCAAAAATACATGTCTAAGCCTTTTTCTAGCCCTAATAAAATACCCTAGCTATAAAATAAAATCCTATAATCTAAGGCACCCCATAATACAAGGGTAAAATGGGAAATACAAGTAAAAATAAATCCTATGACTAAGGCACCCCAAAATACAAGGGTAAAATGAGAAATACAAGTAAAATAAATCCTATGTCTAAGATACCTAAAATACAAGGGTAAAATAGGAAATTAAAGACAAGGGCAAAATAGAAATAAAAATAAATGTTATGCTAATAAAAACTTAGGAGCTAAGGCCCAAAAGTAGGCTCACTCTTCCTATGGTTTTTCAACACTAACCTATTCCTCTTGCCTCCTTCAATATATCACCTCTTGGTCTTCTTGGCCTAGTGTTATTCCATCAGGAGGAAAATTCATGGTCTACAAAATGCAAAAATTGTAGTCGCGTCGAGCATGCCATAATGGTGTTAGACACAGTTTCAACCAAATTCCTCAGTCTCGATTCACACCAAGCGTAGGATTGGTGGAATCAAGCGTGAGGAAAGATACTTATCTCATGTTGGAAAGGCGTCAAGTGTGGTTTGAATGACTCTAAGCGTGAGAGCACTAGAAAGTCTCTAACATGTTGATGTTCGGCCCTAGTTGGGTGGTGCCAAGCATGATCAAGGTAGAGGCTCTCTACCTAGACAATGTCAAGCGCCAATGAAGTGAATCGAGTGTGAGTCAAGTAAAGGTTCTCTACGTAAAAGAAGGGTCGATGTGGCTTTTGTGATGTCAGGTGTGGGGTTCCAAGGGTTCCCTACCTCAACCACGTTAGGCGTGGGTTTAGTGGCATCAAGCGTGGGCAAGGTAGAGAACTCCTACCTCAATGGTGTCAAGTACGGGTTGTTGTTTTGAAAATACTTGTTGTTTGGTGAGTAAAATAGTTAACATGAATAACATTGGTTAATCTATTGCATGTTTTATGTTGAATGATGATGATTTTTTATGTGTGTTGATCATAGATAGCATATATAGTTTATTGTATGGTTGATGAGCATCAGTATGTTAGACTTGAATGATGTTGTCCATCTCTATATTCATTTACCTAAAGTAATGCATATAGATGATGTGTGTTAAGGCATTAATGTTGAAAATGTTGTAGGCATTAAAGCATGTGAATTGACTTAGGACTAGAATAAAATGTATTATTTTTGACTGTTGAATGTCCATGATGTGGATATTGACATGATGCTCTATGAGGCCATTGGTTAAAATACCCTCCTTGAGTAGATGTGAAGCTCTTGGAGTGGGTTGGTGAGTCTCATTGAGGTCCTTAATCAATTTTGGAGTAAGGTATGAAATTGAAGGCTACAACCCTTAACCAATTATTGAAAAGGTTGCATCGTACCTTAAGGATATATAGCTAGCAGGCTAATCCCTCAAGTGACCTGGTAATGTATGTCAAGGTTGTGGTACGATCATACCTAACTATACTGTCTTAATGGTCGAACTAGAATTTCCTAGTATAAGTGCCAACACCCAAGAAATTTGAGGATAGAGATTAGTATCACTACTAGAAAAAGATCATTTTCCTACAAAAAAAAATATTCGCATATTTTTTTACGAATTTTCTTGCAATAATAATTTTACCAAAAAAATTTCCAAATTTATTTGCGAAAAATAATTTACAGAAATTTCTTACAAATTTTTTATGAAAAATAATCTACAATTTTCTTTTGCAAATTTTGCTACAATTTTAATGATCATAGAATTTTTTTCCATGGTAAAAATTTGCAGAAAATGTTGTAGGAATTTCATCTTGTTTCTTGCGTTTCTTGCAAAAATAAATTCGCAAGTAATATTTACTAAATGGTAGAAAAATTTCGCAGGTAACTTTTCTTACAGATTTTCCTGCCAATTTTAATCCATAAGAATATATATATATATATATATATATATATATATATTTAATAATATTTATAAATAAAAGATTTTCCTCAAGTCCTACGTCGATTAGAAATAAAACAATTAAAGAGTATATAAGTTGGAGCAACACTCACCTTAAAAGTTGATTTTGTATGGTTGAGTGTTAAACGTATAATTTATAATTTAAGAGTTTAAAAGGTTATTTATCACATGTCATATCTATCACATGTCAGAGTAGGCATGGCAACAGGGCGGGGCGGGTACGGGTTTCATGATACCCGTCCCCGTCCCCACAACTCAGTCTCATACCCGTCCCCATCCCCATACCCGTCGGGTATGTGATTTTTGTCCCATCCCCGTCCCCGTCGAGTATCAGGTATACCCGTACCCATAAAAAAAATTAATTTTTTTTACAAAAAAAAAATTTAACTTATCTTTATGTTATATTACAATGATAATTGGGTTGTTTTTCTATCTCATATTTTACTCAAGAGACTTTTTAATAATTAAACAACTACAAATAGTTCACATCATAATAAATAACCACACATAATTAAAATCTTACAATTTAAACAACCACAAATGTTAAGTAATGTCACAAATAAACAACCACAATATTGAGTTGAAATAACAAAATAAATTGAAATTTCTCAAATAGAAAATAGAATTCATCTTATAAGAGAAAAATGTTGAGTAATGTCATTAAGCTTCAATCCACCTATCATAAGACAATTTATAAAAATTAGAATTGAGTTTCAAATTCTCTGTGGCCGTGTTTGAATCACTTATAAAATTATTTGCACTTGGCCTACTATCCTTGGGTGTCTTAGATTCAGTTCCTTTCTCATTCAATGTTTTGGAATAATTATCTTGATGCAATTTATTCTCTCTCCTTTCGGTTCTTCTTAAACCCTTTGTTTGACTATTCCTGGAAGCTTTTCTTTTCTCAATTTCTTTCATGCTTTCAAATTCCTTCAAATAACAATCCAATGAAGATGTTGTGACAGGGGGGAATGATAGCAGTAGCTAACCTTATCGAACTCTTTATGCACTAGTTATGAAATCCTAAAGTACGTATCCACTAACAATACTTAGCTTCCACCACCAGAGAAGTGTGTGCAGAACTTCTTTGTTTCTCCAGGGGATCAAAACAACTAGTAGTAGTTTCTACCTGCAAAAGTAGTGATAAATAAGTGGCTAGATTCTCAAAGAAAGGAAAAAAGTAAAAAATAATAAGAAAAAATTGCCAAAGGAAACCAATAAAGATTATCGGGATAAGAGTGAGGGGAAGGCGTATGAAGCATTCATCACAATGAGCATCAAAACATGTAATCTGTTTGAATGTACTAGCAGAAATAGCCGCACAAGCCCAAAATGGGAAAACCCAGAAAGATGACAAGTGCAGAAAGCTCATTCATACAACACACAATTTGCAATAATTGAAGGGGAACCAAGTTCAATTCAGGCCACAAAAATTATGCATAAAACAAATCAATATCGCATTTAGAAAGTAACTAATAACTATGGCTTTATGAGAGTAGACAGATGTAGAAATCAAAATGTGAAGATATGTGAATAATATATAAATACGACATGAACAAAATTACAAAAGGCACTGATGCATTAATCCGAGCTCCTTCATAAGCCTTTTCTGCATTCAGAGAGAGAGACGTTTCACATTATCTAACATTTAGAGAGATTCAGAGAGAGAGAGAGAGAGACATACCAATCATAGGGAGGGAGCCGCTCGGAGGGAGAAAGCACAACGCGCAATGTTGCAACTAGCTAGTGCGGTGCTAGACTGGCTGGGGCGATCCCTTGGAGGCTGAAGTGGTGGTGCAGTGCGACTACAGGATGCCGGGATTTGAGATTGAGTCTCAACTTTTAACCCTAACTCCCAAATGCATATGATGGGCAAAGATTTTGAAATGTGGCACACTGGTCATAAGACAGCCTTAAATTTTTTTAAAATAATTAAACCGGGGACAAGTATTAAACCGGGTATGGGGATGGAGACAGGTACGGGTACGAGTACGGGGCGCGTAACTACATACCCGTACCCGTACCCGATTTAATATATCAAGTTTTACCCGTACCCATACCCATACCCGTACCCGGTCAAACCAGGTATTCCCCGTCAATGTCGGGACGGGTTCGGGTATTACCCTCGTGTACGAGTTTATTTGCCATCCCTATGTCAGAGGCATGGAAGCAAATTTCTTAATGCTTTGGATGAATTCATGGTAAACATTTGAAAGTTGAAGAATTATTAATAGAAATTGTAAAAAGAAATTACTTATGAATAATAATTTCTTTGATTTTTTTTTCGTAAGAAATTTTCATTTAAAATTTATTGTAAAAAAATTCACAAAAAATTTCACAGGAAACTTTCTTGCAAATTTTTTTTCCTAGGAAAATTTCTTGCAAATTTTAAAATTCGCAAACATATATTTTCCACGAAGATATTACCTAGAGATAAAATTTCGCAGAAACATTTGTAGAAAATTTAGTAACGAAAGAAATGAAAGAAACGGAAAGTGTGACACCTTCTACCCCAAGATACATATACAGTAATTATAAAAAAAAATTCTTCATCATTAAAAACCAAATCTCCAACCACATAAAGGTAAAGAGTTCACATTCATAAACTTAATATAAATAACATGTCAGTGGAATTACAAAGAAATAAAACTGAGTTTTCCATAATAATTTAATAAGAATAACATCCTAATCTAATCCTATCTATGCCTCGATGTCACATGTCCTATCAAAACAAAGCCTAAGCTTCGTCACCAATATCCTCAGCCTCATGCTGATAATTACCTGTATAACAATCAAGGAAAACAACACAAAAGAAAAGGGAGTGAGAAACATCTCACTCTAGCTCACGGTGTAGGAATACACACCGGATAGCCAAACACAAACAAGACATGTATGTGTACATAGCATAGATGGATTAACAACAATATCACATTCCACTTATCAAAGGCATAAAAATCACTTTAATATATAACATTAAAATTCACATGTAATGGACACAGACTACATATTATCATGCATGTGGTGCCAGTAACACATATCACATGGTGTATTGCCACTAGCAATACACAAGAGCAGTCTAGGAGTACATGTCGGGTCACACCCTCTACGCACTCTCACTAGAAGGACATACTACCAGGGTCTTGTCGAGATAGCTAAGCCGCGCAAGATACATCCCATGCACACAATGGAAGAGACTAGGACTTACAAACCGAGTTATCCCCAAGGACTAATCCCCAAGCTTTTACACAAGGGGGCCTTCCCTAGCGGTGTATTCCATATCATACCCTTAAAAACATTTATGCAAATGATGCATGTCAATCACGACTTTATGCATTCTCATATCACATTATCATGTTTCATTATCATATCACATCATCATGTAACATTATCATATCACATCGTCATGTCTCATTATCATATCACATCATCATGTAACATTATCACATATCCTCATATCTCATATCTCATATTCACATTTCACGTTATATCATCATATTCACAAAGTCTCCACAAAGCACTTTAATTCATATCAACACTTGTCTATTTACGAAATTAATACATATTCGTACATATCATTCAACAAGGAATACAATTGTTTATAGAGGATTTCGTTCGTAGGTTCTTTTTATTCGAACTAGCACGATTTCAATTTATGCATGTTCGTGACATGACAGATTCGAAGACTTTTAGTGATAAAATCGTACAAACAACAAATAGAGTTAATTGATTAGGGTGTTGTTTTAGCATAATAGAATATCTATGCTTTTTGTTTTAGCATAACAGAATATCTATGCTAATCATACAATCAATTTCATGCATGTAAGTGTTAATGTGAACCGAACAAATGATTTGTATATTGACTGCAAAATTCATATCCTTCATTAGATGATAACAGAATTACAATTTGTAAGGATAACGAAACAAATTCAGTAGACTACACTACACTAAACTAGGCTACGCGGTGCTACGCTACAAAGGAAAAAAGAAAGGTGGTCGAGAAACCGTACCCAGCTGTTCTCGTATGCACATAAGCCTTATACGCAGACGAGGAGTGTGTGTGAGGTGTTGTGGGTGTGTGATTTCTGACCCTATGCTACGAGCATGGGTCGTCAATTTATAGAGATTTGGGAAAGATAATTGTATCTGACGTGCTCCGAAAATGCATAACCTCTCTAAACTTCCACATCGTGGCTCATTTTTAGGCACGTTTTTTTATAACTCCTGGAACCGTTCATAACTTCCCCAAATCGCTTTGTAGTCTTTGACACTTATCCCATGATTTACTTTAATCGCTCTTAAATCGTGTCTCCTTTAAGTTCTTCATTCTTAGAGGTTGCGAAGTATGCTCGTGTACATCCAGATCCCTGGGATTTTGAGTGACCAACGAAAAGTATACTTGAATATTTTCTGATTCGTACTTTGAGAGGTTGTGAAGCTGTGAGCCTTTTTCATGAGTAGCATCTTTCCTGGTTTAAGTATTTCGAGAGTTCCACGAAAAACATCTTCATGTATCTCTTAATTCTCTTCAGGCTCTGTATGTCTCCTCTTCAGAAACTTCTTTGCCATTTTCTGATCACTTAAGATTTTGAGTACTCCTATATTTCGAGTCTCACCGAATTTATTTCTTGGTACTAACAAATGCCCCCTAGAAAACATTTGTTTCGAGGTAGTTGAGAAAAAATGTTTTCCAACGCCCTAACTTTCTTTCTCTGATAAGACCCTAGAGCGTTGTACTCTTCGCGAGAATTAAATGCGCCTGACATCATTAATTCCAAATTTCTCCCTTTTCGTTCCTGTTGCAATAAATTTGGTGGCACTGATTCCGCTTTCCTGGGATATGCTGACGCAAATTTTCAAATTTTTTCCGTTAGTGAATATTTTCAGTTACCAAAAATTTGAATCCCCCCTTTTTTGAATTTCACAACGGGCTTTTACTGTGCTTTGGCCCATTTTTCTCTTTCATATAACATTTCACCTTGCCCTCCTAGGTACTTTCTACTGTTTCTCCGCACTCATTTTGATTTTTACCTTCGATTTCTTTACGTTCGTCTCGTTCTCATGGAAACTTTCGCTGCGTCTGTGTCTACGGCTACCCCTGTGGCCTCGACAGTTTCTCCTACTCCTTCTGTACCTTTGCTGGAGAAGAATGCGACTATTTCTACCTTGAGAGAAGGGGCTAACCCATTCGTTCCTATCCCTAGCATAGAGGAAGCCAGTCTCAAAATTTTCCAATCACAGGTACTCCTTCCTTTTTCACTTTCTGATGGATCAATGCATGCTTTTCTAGGCCCCTATTCGAATCCGAGCAAGAAGAAAACTCATAATGATTTTCTTCCGGAAGATGATTCCACTCTTCCTTTCGTTTACCCTCCTGCCATTGACCTTTCCCTTTTTTCAGATACTACCAAGATATTTCGGGGTTTTCCTCCTCTTAAGGATAAACACATCCAATGGTTGGAACGTGTTGAGACCTCGAAGAAATATGACTGAAAGGAGGCTGGGATATTTGATTTTGTTCAGTTGTCAAAGTATGACCTGAACGTCTTCGATCCCCAGATGTTGCTATCTGCTATTTTCTTTCGGAATAGGGAAACTCGTGCTTTTGAATTTCCTTGTGGTTTTGTGTGCCCGACTCTTTTGGATATCACTGCCATTACGGGGTTGAAGCCCTTAGGGGATCGTTATCTCCCTGACACTCTCGAAGAAGAGATTTTGATGAAAGATACTTCGATCGTCTAGGATAAAAAGACGTATTCTGCCTTTGTCAGTGCACACCATGGCGAAGAAGGTACTCCTATCACTGACTCTGAGCACATTGCCTTCTTGTTTTATTGGTTTTCTAGTTGTGTCTTTTGTACCCCTTCTCTACAAGTTCCTAAGTACTACTACACACTCGCCCAGGCTTTGCATCTTAAGAAAAGGTTTGGTTGAGCAAGTTATTACTTGCCTCTTTTTATACTTGCCTCGACGAGGCCTCGAAAAGTCTATTTCGAGAAAATGGCCCTCGAAACCTCACAGGGCCACTCTGGCTCTTGCAATTATGGCTTAATGCCATTTTCGAGAAGAAACTAAAGCTTCTTCCTCTTCAAGCCTCCATTCGATATTCTCTCGAAGGTGCCCGCTTGACTTCTTTGACTCCTAAGAAAAGATCTGTTAATGGTTTTGCCCGTTATGTCCAAGCCATTATTGAATTCGAGGAGTTCTTGAATGATTTGGCTCCTTTAATCTGCTCTGATTTGGCAAAGCCTTCCTGGTTAATTGGCAATAATCAAGTAGGAAAAATTTCCCAGGAGATGGTCAAAATTTGGATGAGATTCTTATCCTGGGATCTCATCTTTACTGGCATGAAACAAAGGGATGTGAGAGTTTACCCCTATCAACCTCAACTTTTTGCCCGTCAATTTGGACTTTGTCATATTTGACCGACACCTCTTCACCCAAAGGATCTAATTGATTCAGATATCTGTGTAGAAGATGTGGATTATGAAGGTTTTTTGAAGTTCATCCTGACGCCTTCTACCCAATTGACCTTTACTCCTTGTTCTTTTCTTCCTGCATTTTTGGTGTCCAAGTGCTACCTTCGATGGTGGTGTGGGTATTACACCGACAAGATGTTTACTTTCGAGGACTTCTCTCGGAAACTTATGAATTCTCCCTTTTCTCTACAGGCCCGAAGATCTCATGTATTTATGATAATCGCAACATTATTTATCAGTTCGAGCAATATTACAGAGTATGTTACCGCTCCGACAATATGTTTCGAACTATTTTCGATGCTTCTTTATCCCTGTCTAGAATCGTACAATGGAACATTCGTCGAAACAAAGTCATTGATCCTCAGGGTCAAACTGATTTTGAAAAGTTTTGTCCTAAGCACATACCTCCTCTTCCCAATGCCCTTTTTGGTCTTGCGAAATGTCTTGATTATCCTCCTTGGGTGAGAACCCTTGATCCCTTGTATAAGGATAACAAGAATATTCCTGTTAAGGATCGAGTGACGAGTGCGAGATGTTCTGTGTACGAATTTCCCAGGGATAAACAATGGCCTTTGTGCTGGGTTGACAATACTATTGTCTATCCTGGTAATTAAACTTTACTTCTTTTCCTTTTATGCTGGCTTTGAATCTCCCATCTCTACTCATTTTTCGCTTTCCTCGCGTTCAACTACTGTTGCTCAAAAAGTTCCTCAACATCAAGAGGACACTCAACACCGGATGATAGCTTCAGAGGATGATGAAGATGACACTTCATTGAAGCCTCGAAAATGAAAGAATCTTTCTAACCGACTTCGCTCTCGCTCGAAGGTAAGAACAAAAAAATACGTCCCTTCTTCTGGCATTGTACTGAATCTATGGCCTTTCATGTATCTGCATTTGTTCTTCGTAGGAGGCTGAAGTTCCCAAGAAAAAACTCTGTTCGGATTCCCATAGTGGTCAATCTGTAAGTTATCTTTCTGGGCGCAATCGAAATTGTTACTCGAACGCCATTACGACCTCCTTGCCTTTCGACATTTTCAGGTTTCTACCACTTGGAGGTCTTCCCGAGACAAAGGGAAACAAAAAGCAATTTCGACTAGGTCTGTCTCTAGACCAAAGGTTCCCGCCGAGAAGCTTATGAAGGATGCAATGAAATCCCCTGTTCAGGTAATGTTCTTGCTTTTCGTACAAACAACCTTCACTACTTTTCTCTTGATTCGATTTTATCCTTCGTAATAATTGCTCCTTTTCAGAAAAAGGTGGATTCAAAGGTTTCTAAATCTTCTTCTAAGAGCCCTCAAAGTACCCCTACTTCTCCTATTGTTGCTCCATCTTCTCGAGATGTTATCGAAATACGTGAATCAGCGTCTCTTTCTGAACGTCCTTTCGAGGTATTTTTTGGTTGAGTTTCGATTTCACATTTTTTGGCCATTCTCACACCTGTGCATTGTTACAATGCTTTTCTTAACAGGAGGTTTCTTCCAATTTTCTTACGGCCATTGTTCTTATCGTCATGCCAACCGTCGAACCTTCCCCTCTAGGTCCTTTGCAAGGCGATGCACCCTCCTTCAATTTCGACACAAGGGTGTCCTCTGGTCAAGATGGGTAATTGTTTCTTGGGCATCATGCTTATTCCAAAGATTACCTTCGACTTGATAAAATATCCCTCTTTCTTTTTCATGCAGGTCTAGACTTGATAAAAGATTACCTTTGAGGATAAACAAACTCCTCCTCCGGTCAACTTGTGAGCTCGACTGATGTTGTCCCCTCCGACACTCTGCTAGCTTTTATTCCTCCCGATGACATAGACCCTATAAGCTTCTTTGATGACGAATCTGCTAAAGATGACATTTTTGAGGTCCTAGAGAATTGGACTAGCGAAACCTCAACCTCGGGGAAAACCCAAGGAACTGTTGCGAGCTTTCAGCCTCTATTATCTTCCTTCCGTTCGAAATCCTATGTGGATCATCTCGACCAAGCTCTCATGGATCCCCAATTCAAAATAGAGATTGAGCAGATGGTTGATGATTTGAATGCATTTCCTGATCTTCCTCCGGAGGTAACCACAGAATTAAACGAATATGCGCACACTTTCGCTGCTGCCTCCGAATTGTACACAAAGAGGTCCACTTCGAATCAAGAGATGGCTCAGATCGAGGCTGATACTGAAGAGGATCGAACCCAATTGGAAAAGCTCAAAACAGAACTTCTTTCGATCAAGGACTCCACTTCTCAGATACTTCCAGAATTGATGAAGCTTAAGCAATCTGAGGAAGAGACGGAGCGTACCCTTGCTGTCCTGCAACGAGAGCTTAATTCGATCAAGTCCAAACATACCGCTTTGAAGCTTCAATGCCAAGAGATCATGTTGAAGCAAAAGGGTTTACGGGAATAAGGAAAAAGCATATCTCTCAGGCTCTCGAAGTCCCTGGATCAAAAGAGAAGATTGGAGGTATTGTGTGCTTCGCGGAAACAAAGTCTCGATCAGGCCTATCAGGTATACAAAGCACTCAAATCCAAATTCTACATGTGATCGAGAAACTGAGAGATGCCTATTTATATTTTAATATTTATTCGCTTGCACCTTTATTGCTTATCTTTTTGAACACTCGTCTCAGTACATGCTACTTTCATGAAATTTCTTCAAGTATTTTCCATTGATCACTTTACTCGTATTTCTCGAATTTATCTCTTTGATCAAATATGCGTTGTTCGAGTAGAGTCTTTCAATGACGAACGGTCCTTCCCAATTGTAGGACCATTTACCACGATCTCGATATTTATGGTCCATTGGGAGGATAACTTTTAAGACTTAGTCTCCACTTGAAAATTGTTTGCTCCTGACCTTTTTGTTATAAACTCGAGCTATTTTCTCTTTTTGATGAATGACATTTTGCATGGCTATAATTCTTTCGTCATCCACTCGAATTAGTTCTTCATACATTAAATTCCAATAATCCTCGACTGGTAACTCATTTTGCCTTTGTACGTGAACAAATTGTAAATTGTAAGTTGATATCAATAGGCAAAATCGCTTCATGACCATAAACGAACTTGTATGGCGTAGTTTGAGTGGCATTCCTTGGTGAATTTCTGTATGCCCACAACACTTGCATTAATGTTTCATGCCAGTTTCGAGGTTTCCCTAAAATATGTTTCTTGATCAAAGTTATGATCACTTTGTTAGTAGCCTCGACTTGGCCATTAGCTTGTGCATAGAAGGGTGTTGAAGTAACCAGTTTGATTCCTCTTGACTAAGCATATTGCACCACTTTTCGACCTGTGAATACTGTGTCTTGGTCTTTCGTTATTGTCTCGGGTATTCTGAATCGAAATATAATGTGGTCTTCAATAAAGTCTATCACCTCTTTCTGATCGACCTCTTTCATAAGAATAGCATCCACCCACTTCGTAAACTAATCGATGGCCACAATTATGTACTTATGGTTCTTAGCTGAAGGAGGATGGATTTGACCAATTACATCAATTGCCCAACCTCGAAATGGCCAAGGTTTAACAATCGCGTGCAACTCAGTTGCTGGTAATCTATGTATTGGACCATGCTTTTGGCATTCCTCGCAACCTTTTGCAAATTCGACACAGTCTTTGAACATACTTGACCAAAAGTATCCTTTTCTGGACAAAGTCCACTTCATTTTCTCCCCCGCTTGATGAGCACCACAAATACCTTCATGTACCTCTGCCATGGCTATGTAGCTCTCATGATTTTCGAGGAACTTAAACAAAACTCCATCGAAGCCTATATTGTATAGTTCATCATTCAATATCACATAATTGAGAGCTCGATACTTAATTTTTCTTTCAGCTTGCGAATTTGGACTTCGCAGATACTCGATTAGCTCTTTCCTCCAGTCCTGAATGGTTGAGGTGTCCATGGTGAGGCATTCGTGCTCGTCACTCAACTCATTCCTTATACAAACAAGAGATTCGAGACATTCCCTACTTATCTTGTACCCGGATGAGATCTGAGCTAATTCATTCGCAATTTCGTTCTCATTACGAGAGATATGTTCTAATTGGACTTTGTCGAATGAATTTAACAAAGTTGTAGCTCGAGACTTGCATTCGAGTAACTTTTCATTCATGCATTTATATTCCCAAGTTAATTGTTTAATTACGAGTTGCGAGTCACCTCGAATGATTATGTTCATTGCCCCCAAATCCTTAAGCAATTTTAGCCCAGTAATCAATGCTTCATATTCAGTTTCATTATTCGAGCATTTGGATTTCGTTCTCAGTGAGAATTTGGTGGGGATCCCAACTAGGGCAATAATCAGTAATCTGATTCCTGCTCCTAACTCGTGTTTCGATCCATCGAAAATAGTTCCCATGATTTTGTGGTTAAGTAATTAACCTATTCTGTTAAATTCGAGTGATCCACGAGAAAATCAGCAATTACTTGTCCCTTTATGGCTTTGAGGGGAACAAACGTTAACGAATACTCGGTCAGTGCAAGTTTCCATTTTCCAACTCGAGAATGAAGGATAGGTTTTGATAACATATATTTAATCACATTATTTCGACAGAATACGAATACATCATAAGGTTTAATATAATGCTTTAGCTTTGTACAAGCATAATACAAACTCAGACATAACTTCTCTAAAGGAGTGTATCTGATTTCTGCCTCGACTAACATCCTACTGATGTAATAAATGGCCCTTTCAATACCATTCTCGTCATCTTGTGAAAAAATGCCCGCAATAGTCGAATCATTGGCCGAGACATACAATTTTAGCCTTCTTCCTTCAGAGGGTGGCACCATCACCAGAGGATTGATTAAATAAGTCTCGATCTCCTCGAATGCCTTTTGATGATCTTCGTCCCATCGAAATTCTTCCTCCTTTTTCAGATGTAACAAAGGGGAAAACACCTTAGTCTTTCCTGATAAGTTCGAAATAAATCTTTGAAGGAAATTTATCTTACCTAACAAAGACTGTAACTCCTTCTTATTCGAAGGAGGCTTAGTTTCCATGATTGCCCGAGTCTTGTTCTTATCTACCTCAATGTCTTTCTGGTGTACGACGAACCCTAGGAAATCCCCTGCTGAAACACCGAAAGCACATTTCAATGGATTCATTTTCAGCCCATGTTTCCTCATTCTCTCAAAAGACAATTTCAGGTGTTGTATGTGATCAACTTTTCATTTCGATCCGATCACTATGTCATCAATATAAACCTGGACGAATTTTCCGATCAGGTCATGAAAAATTAAATTCATTGCTCTTTGATATGTTGCCCCAGCATTTTTCAAGCCAAAAGGCATTACTACCCATTCGTAAGTCCCCAAAGCACCTGGGCACCTAAAAGCAGTTTCGACACATCATTTTTAGCAATATAAATCTGGTTGTACCCAGAATATCCATCTAATAAACTCAAAATTTCATTACCTGCGACGACATCAATCATTGTTTCCGTAATAGGCATGGGATATGCATCCTTAGGTGTGGCTGGATTCAAATCTCAAAAATCGATGCATACCCTCATTTTTCCATTCTATTTTATAACAGGCACAATGTTTGATACCCAATTGGCATATCTCGAGGTACGAATGAATCTGGCCTTCAGTAGCCTCTCGATCTCTTCTTTGATTTTTTTTATCACCTGCGGAGCAAACCTTCGTGGGTTTTGTTTCACTGGTTTCTTCCCCAAAATCATAGGTAACCTATGCTCTACTAAATTTTGATCCAAACCAGGCATTTCTTCGTAATCCCAAACGAAGCAATCTTTATGTTCGTCCAAGACTTGCACGATTTGCTCTTTAAAACTCTCCTTCGCCAGTTTGCTAATATAGGTGATTCTCCTCTTTCCGATTGTACCCAGATTGATTTCCTCCAGAGGATCCTGACATTCCACTTTAAGCCTATCATTTTCCATTTTCTTGAGTCTTTCTTCGATTCTTTCAGAGTCCCCACTTTGTTCATCCTCAATTCCTACTCCAAGAGACTCTTTCTCAGTTGTTTCGATTAACACTTTTTGGTTTTCCTCTTTTTCTTCAACCTTTGTGGCCATTGTCTTTTCGACTTTCATCGAATGTATGCCCCCTTAGGCTATTTAGACCTTATTACTTTCATCGGCCTCGTTGGTCGTTTGTTCGGCCATGTAGGCCAAAATTTGAGCTAAGAAGGTCGAACAAGGATCCTGTCTCATCATTCTCGCACTTGAGCCGATTCTGTTTCGGCTCTGTGAATAACAAATCCCCTTCGAACATCCCAATAGAAAGTCTTCTTAACACCCTCTTCTTCTTCTAAGACATATGGATCTAGGGCATCGAAAGGCTTAGTTTTCGTGAATGCGGTAATTTGTTGATCCGCGAAATACATTCTCGTCTCATACTCTTTTTGATCTGCATCCAACACTTATAAGTGTTCATCATCATTCTAGAAAAAGACTTTCTGGTGCAATGTCGATGGTACTGCTCCCATTCCGTGGATCCATTCTCTTCCTAGCAGCACATTAAAGTTAGCTTTCAAGGGAGTAACAATAAACATGGTGGTCCTTTTCACACTACCAATTTCGACATCCAACAATATCATCCCTTCTGGTTGTGAAGATTTTCCCGCGTAGTCAGAAATAAGGATATTGTGAGGTTTTAGATCTGCCAAAGTCTTCCCAAAACGTTTCAACATTGTTTGTGGGAGTATGTTTATAGCAGAACCTCCATCCACCAGGACTTTGTTGACTTCAACCCCCTCGATCATAAGGGTCAACAATAATGGTTTCAGATGGTCCTTCATCTCTTGGGTAGGTGAATCGAACACGCCTGAATTAAACTTTGGAATGACTCGAGAGATTTGATTCACCCATACTATCATTGATTTGTAGTTGGGGTCCCTGAAAAAATCTTCCCTATGTATGTCCTCCTGTTCATTCACAGATTCCATTTGACGAAACTACTTGGAGAAGATTGATGTTTTTCAAGTTGAACCATGCTAAGTCCTTTCTTCTCTTGAGGTTCTTCACGTCAATGGAAGATTTGGATGACTTCAAGCTTCAAAAGCTTGAAGATGCTTCCCAAGGTGGTTCGGTTTCTCTTGAAGGAGAGAAACTTGAGGAACCAAGCACAAAGGAGAAGTTCCTTTGTGAAGCTTCTAGGAGAAGAAGATTCTCCACAAAATTGGACTCTTGAAATGAGAGAGAGTTTCTGAGTTCTAAGTCTCATAAATGTCAAAAGTGATTAAAAGAGTAGAAATTATAAATATATAGAGGTAGGTAGCTTAAGGAGCAATCTAACCTTAACCATGGTTCACTAGGAACCATGGTAAGGTTAGTTGACCTTCTAGGTGAGTTTAGAAACTTGTGGAGCAAGCTTCTCACTTAGCTTGCTTGGGAAGCAAGCTAAGGAGAAGCTTGTAGCACAAGCTTCTCATCTCCTTGAAGGTTAGAGAAGCAATTCGGTCAAAGAAAGAAGACTAGGCAAGGTGGGCGGATTTGGTCTCTTTTGGCTCCTTGAATTAATTTCAAAAATGTTTGATTTGGTTTAATTAGGTTCATCCAATGATGATGAAACCTAGCTAAATCAAATCTATGAAAAATTAGGAGCAAAATGAGTCCAATATGTAAAATTTTTCCTAGGCCCAATTCTGACCCAATTACTAGTCACACCCTCAAGCATTGCTAAATGCCACCTCTCTTTTCCTACTAAAAAAATAGAAAATGAGTGTATCAATAAAGGAGGTTAAATGGAGTCAAACTCTCCAAGTAACCCACCCTAGAATCAATATACAATGACTAATAAAAGAAACTAAAGTGTCTCACAAATACAAAGGCAAAAATAAGTCTATACAAGAGAACTATGTACAAGATATTTATAACTAGAACTATGCCTTCTCTTCATGATAGAGTGGTCCAAATTGAAGAGTACCTTGGGCTTGGAAAGCCCACTAGCCTTCAAGGTGTCCACTGGTCTTCAAGGTGGCCATAGCTCTAGAGATTGGGCCCTTGGCCCATGGTCCATCATCCCATTCCTCTTGGTTTCTTTAATGTATCACCTCTTGGATTCATTGGCCTTGGCCATAGTCTATCATCCCCTCCCTCTTGAAAAGGATTTGACCTCAAATCTTGAGGGTCTTCATGATGGTCAGCCACACCTACAAATATATAATATAATGCATTAGAGGTGATATTCTCAACAAATAAATGTGAAAGGTATATCCTAGAAGGAATCCTTTCATGGAACCTAAAGAAATCGATGATACTATACCTTCTAATATAATGAATAGGATCTTCTCCTAAACATATACTAGATATATTACTAAATCCTAAAAATGTGCTAAAACTAAAACTATAGCACACTAAAGACTTAATCCTAAAAATTAGAACATCTTGCCTAAAGTACCATATGTGGTATCCTAGGAATTTCCTAGAAAATAAGGAAAATACTACTAAGAAATTTCCTAAACAATTTTGGATTATATTATTTGTTGGATAGTTATGAAAAGAATTTGTCACAATGAACCTTGAAGGTTCATATGTTATATCCAACAAATAATATATTCCATAAATTAGGTGCATTATTGAAACAACTAAGGTAGGAAAAGTCCTACACAAAGGAAGACTATCTACCTTGGGCACCACCAAGGAAGTAGCATGAGAAGTGAAACTAAGTGAAGTCCACTTCTCCTTCACCAAATCTTGAAGTTGAGACTCTTTTTCTTTAAAAATAATGGATTTATGAATCTCCTCCTCAAGACTGGTGGCAGAATGAGGGCAAGAGTTAAGATCATTATGAATAAAGAGAATTTTTTTCATAAGATTTTTAGAACTAAAACAATTCTCTTTAGTCACAAATCCTTTAGAGGATATTTCTTCCTCTTTACTCTTCCCTACACAAAGTTCTTTATTTTTTCTATTTCTTCTTTTCTTTTGATTTTCATTTGTCTTCTTCTTTTGTGTTTTCTCATGTCTTCTTTCAATTTTTCTTCTTCTTGTTTAAGAATTCTCAACTTCTCTTCTAGGATAGCAAGTTTGGCCTCTCTTTCAATTTTCTCCTTCTCTTTTTGAAAGGCCTCTTGCTTCTTCCATAGTTTAAGTGATTTTAGCTCTTTTGTTAAGTAAGAAATGCTTCCACTATAGTTGGATTGTTGAAACATTTTAAACAACAAGATTTTTCTCTTCACACAAAAATAGATTTTAAGAAAATAATATTTTTGAAGTGCTTAGACTTGGCACTTAGAGGTCTAAGAGTACAAATTGAACTATGGAGGGAGGTGAGCTACTAAAGAGCCACTTAATAACCAAGCTTCTTCAAGTAAAAATCTCTAAACCCCCTTGTACTTTTCCTAGCACCAAAATGTTTTCACAAATTTCTTTTTCAAAAAGAAAAATAACAAGCAAGTGCCTAATGTGTACAATTAAGCAATGCAATCAAAACTTAAAGACTTGAAAACATAAATTGCTTGAAAACATAAATTGCTTAAAACATAAATGACATGAAAACATAAAGACAAGAAAACATAAACTAGGCGTTTTAAGCAAGTAAACCTATATGAGATCTTGGAAAGTACCAAGGACTTCCAAGGACCACTCTCACTAGTACTAAACGTATTATCCTAGTTTGAAAACACTAAGGAGAGATGGAGATACACCAAAGGCACTCCAAGACACTCCTAATAAAGGCCTCGTACAAAAAATGAAAGAAATTGAAAATTTTACAAAAACAAATGAAATGCAAAATTACACCAAATGAAATGTAAATTCACACTAAATGAAAAGTAGTGCTGCACCAAATTTTAGAAAACAAAATTTAGCCACTAAATTAGTGACAAACTTAGAGACATATTTAACAAAGAAAAATTTTGAAACAAAAATTTCTATCTCTAAACTAGTCACTAGTTTTCACAAATTTTCTCAAAAATTGTTGTTGTGTCCTTCTCCAAGTTTCTCCCAAGTGCAGCAACCTCTCCAAGTGTATCACTCCTCTCTTAGGAATAACCTTGATGTTGGTTATTCCTAGGTGTTTGTCTCCCACCAAGAGTTAGGCACTCAACACACCTTAAGTTGTTGGAGTTCTATAGGAAAAACTGAAAAAGCACAATTAGGAAAAGATACACCAAGTGTTAGAATTAAATAGACAAGACTAGGAAGAAATCCAAAGAAAGACAAGCAACAAATAAGGCACAATTTGAAAGGCTAGCACACAAAGGAAAACCTAACAATGGCACTAGAGTAGATTAAAAGAATAAAATCTAAGATTATAAAACAAAATAAGACTCAAAACAATTAATAAGTGGCTGGAAAGAAAATTTATAAGGCAAGCAAAAATAAATGCCAAAACCGAGAACAAATTAGTACACAATTTTCTACTCCTTGGCTTTTTCTTATACTCTTTTTTTTTTGTAATTCTTTTTGTAACTTTTTTTTTGCACTTTTTATTTTGCTTTTCTACAGGAGTTTAATGCCTTTTATACATGTATATATCTCTAAATTAAAGAAAGAAAACTTCTGCCAAAAATTTATCACAAAACAAGAGGTATTCAAATGAGTTAATCAACTAGTGCTTCACAATTTTGTGCTATTTTAGGTCAAATTTTTAAGCACTTTTTATTTTGCTTTTCTAATGTTTTTAAAACTCTTATACCTCTGTTTTTCCTCTGTTTTGAGGACTTAAAATGTGTTAAAAGTTTCAGCCACAAAGCAAGACACAAAGAAACCTAGTAGGAAAAGTGTTTAACAATTTTTTTTTTGACAAAACTTTTAACAAGACATAAAGGAAACCTAACTCTAAGAAATTTGCTAGGACTAATAGCAAATTAAGAACTCAATCATGTAAATCAAAAGCACATATAGTTCAGGTACAAAGAGTATATAAATTGCACAAAACGAATTGACCAAAAACAACACAAAAACAAAGGTTAAACAAGCTAGTCTAGGAATTAATGACATGTAAAGGACTACACATGACTCTAGACAAAACACAAGATTATAAACCAAAAACACATGCTATTCATTATCATAATCCAAACACGGATTCATGTCATAAGGAATAAGAGAAGACTCAACAAAATAAAAAAAACGCACAAGTTCATAGAAACCTAAAGCACCAAAACCAGATTGATTCAAGATTAATGGAACAAGAAAAATGTGAATCAATCAATTCTCATGTGACATATAGGATCCATCAAAATATGTATTAAACCTAGATCCATACAGCAAACACAAGAAGTGGCATGTAAAATATGGAAGAGACAACACGGATTCAAACAAAGTTTAGGAACACATAACCTCAAGCGCACCAAGGCTCTGATACCAAAACTGATGGAACTACTTGGAGAAGATTGATGTTCTTCAAGTTGAACCATGCTAAGTCCCTTCTTCTCTTGAGGTTCTTCACGTCAATGGAATATTTGGATGAGTTCAAGCTCCAAAAGCTTGAAAATGCTTCCCAAGTTGGTTCGGTTTCTCTTGAAGGAGAGAAACTTGAGGAACCAAGCACAAAGCAGAAGTTCCTTTGTGAAGCTTCTAGGAGAAGGAGATTCTCCACGAAATTGGACTCTTGAAATGAGAAAGAATTTCTGAATTCTAAGTCTCATAAATGTCAAAAGTGATTACAAGAGTAGAAATTACAAATATATAGAGGTAGGTAGCTTAAGGAGCAAGCTAACCTTAACCATGGTTCACTAGGAACCATGGTAAGGTTAGTTTACCTTCTAGGTGAGTTTAGAAACTTGTGGAGAAAGCTTCTCACTTAGCTTGCTTGGGAAGCAAGCTAAGGAGAAGCTTGTAGCACAAGCTTCTCATCTCCTTGAAGGTTAGAGAAGCAATTCGGTCAAAGAAAGGAGACTAGGGAAGGTGGGCGGATTTGGTCTCTTTTGGCTCCTTGAATTAATTTCAAAAATGTTTGATTTGGTTTAGTTAGGTTCATCCAATGATGATGAAACCTAGCTAAATCAAATCTATGAAAAATTAGGAGCAAAATGAGTCCAATATGTAAAATTTTGCCTAGGCCCAATTCTGGCCCAATTACTAGTCACACCCTCAAGCATTGCTAAATGCCACCCCTCTTTTCCTACTGAAAAAATAGAAAATGAGTGTATCAATAAAGGAGGTTAAATGGAGTCAAACTCTCCAAGTAACCCACCCTAGAATCAATATACAATGACTAATAAAAGAAACTAAAGTGCCTCACAAATACAAAGGCAAAAATAAGTCTATACAAGAGAACTATGTACAAGATATTTACAACTAGAACTATGCCTTCTCTTCATGATAGAGTGGTCCAAATTGAAGAGTACCTTGGGCTTGGAAAGCCCACTGGTCTTCAAGGTGGCCATAGCTCTAGAGATTGGGCCCTTGGCCCATGGTTCATCATCTCATTCCTCTTGGTTCCTTCAATGTATCACCTCTTTGATTCCTTGGCCTTGGCCATAGTCTATCACCATTGCTTCAGCGTATTCAGAAGGTAGGATTGACACCACTCCACAAATATCTTCGAGGGAGTCCTCGAAACCACTTTCGAAACAATTTGTAATCAAGTCCTCCTCATCCTCTGTGAACTTCTTAGACGCCTCTCCTTCATATGGCACAGGAATCAAAAATTGATTACCTTTGTGTCCCTCGAAAATTTCCTTTCTAATTCTCTGTTGCCTTCTCCACTGAGTCTTGGTAAGGCCATTAAAAGGATATTTAATTCCCCTTCCATAACCTCCCTGCATGTTCGACATGAATCTGGGTCCTCCAGAAAATGGTTTTATCGAGTAATTCACAATTTGCTTTCCTCGAACCATTCCAACATTAGGCCTTTTTGGAGTAGTCCACTTCCCAATGGGAACATGCGCATTTGGCAGGTATGTATTACCAACTCGGGAGGAGTTGTACATCTCCATCTTTCCAATGGGGGCCATAGGAGGATTGCCTTGTGGCATATGAACTTGTCGCATTACTATGCCAGTGTTCACTTTCGAATTTCCTCGAGCCTTCTTAGCTTTATACCCTTATCTCTGACTCCTCGAAAGCCTTAGCCGCGCAGATCTATCAAATACAGCGCTACATCTCGGACAAAGCATAACTTCTCGATCATCATCTTTCTTCCTCGAAAGGAAATCCAGTAAACTGTCACCTTCTTTCGGATAAATGGATTCTTCCTCTTTCGCGAACTCGTCTAAGAGTTCTTCCAGTTTTTCATCCATAATAGGTTCGACAACTTCCTCCTCGTTCACAACCAAGTCAACCATACTAATTTCTAGCACATTGATCCCCATCGGGAGAGGTTCCACATATCCTGCTTGTGTAGCGAATGGATTAGTATCAATTTTCATCTCCTTCTCCTCGAAAGCCAAGAAACCATCAGTAATTGCTTTCTCGATCATGTCCCTGAAACGCACACAATTGTTAGTCCAGTGACCATACATGTTGTGATACTTACAAATTTTTTTCCCTTTTCTTTGTTCAAAAAGAGGAATTTTATGATGTTCCGGAAGTGTAATTTGCTTATCTTTCAATAAAATATCGAATATTTTATCGGCTTTCGTTACATCGACACTATACTTCCAATTCGACCCAGCCTCTAAATTATTTTCCCCAGGTTTTAATAATTGGCATTGATAAGTTGGCCCGAGTTGTAATTCAGCTAAGTTCACTTCCATTTCTTCATTTAGACTCTCGAAATTGTCATCTTTAATGTCCATATTGTCTAAATATGCCACTTTTTTCTTTTTGAACGAACTTGTCAAATTTTCTCAACCTTTCTTTCTCTGCTCGAATTTGTTCAATTCGTCTCACTTTCTCTGCTAGTTGAGCCATATCTCTCAATTGCTCATTCACAAGTTTCTTTTGAATCGAAAAATCTGACCCAGTGGCTGCAATCTTTACCAACTCATGCTCAGGAATATTTGTGTAACATCGAGACTTTAATTTCCTGAATCTATTCAAATATTCATCCAATGTCTCATTTTTAGATATTCATTACTCACCAGGTCTCCACACTCGACTAAATATCTCGCTTTATGTTCTACGGTGGATTCAACTAACTCCCTTGCGAATTTTGAGAATTTCGGGACTTTCGTCCCCTTGGGTAGTTCAGATTGGGTGATATAGTTAGGAAAGGCATACACAAAGCAAGGGTGCTCATTTCTCCCTGTTTCAAATCAGTGCCTATTCAGTACCCTCTCGACTATATGATCCAGATTCTCCTCGACGTTTCTCAGAGGTCCCCCTTGATTGAGGTGAATTCGAGGTCTAACAATCCCTAGAATATTTGTTTCATTAACGATCAGATTTTCGAAACCGTTCAAATTAACACTCGTATCTCTTAAAGGCCGATTATCATTGATTTTATCTCCTATATTTTTTCATCAGCTCATACAAGGGTGTGAGTATGTTGTGCATTTGCGTAGACAACAAATTTACCATATCATGGTTATTATGATCCATTTGTTGTTGAAGGGATATCATGGCTTCGCTGCTTATACTCGTGGGTATATAATTACTTTGTCGCACCAACGACCCTTCTTAGCTTGTGCCAACATGCTGGTGAGGATCGTGCATGATAAAGCCCATCCCATTTGGGGCTGCATTATACCCATATGATGATATTTACATTTGAGGATTTTGCCCAGAATATGGTATTGGCATTTCTACCCTCATGGGCTGGGTACTTTTCCAATTCGGAGGCATCCCCCATGAGTATTCGCGGGTAGCGTTCACCATTTCTTGTGACGCATTTAGAAATCCCGCGGAGTTCGAAATACTTATAGGAGGTGGAGACATTGCCCCACTAGTCTCATTTGCCACATTTTCTTGATTTGTATTATGATTTTCTCTATTACCCTGCTCTTCATTATGCACATCTCTTCTGTTGGATGTAGACATAGTTCTCTCACTTCTAAGTCTCATTAAAATATAAAAACACACAAAACTAGATCAATTAGTTCAATTAATTTCACCAAACGAGTCCCACCGGGCGTGCCAATTTGTTTGTGGAGGATTTCATTCGTAGGTTCTTTTTATTCGAACTAGCAGATTTCAATTTATGCGTGTTCGTGACATGACAGATTCGAAGACTTTTAGTGATAAAATTGTACAAACAACAAATAGAGTTAATTTATAAGGGTGTTTTTTTTAGCATAACAGAATATCAATGCTTTTTGTTTTAGCATAACAGAATATCTATGCTAATCATACAATCAAATTCATGCATGTAAGTGTTAACGTGAACCGAACAAATGACATGTATATTGACTGCAGAAATCATATCCTTCATTAACAGAATTACAATTCGTAAGGATAACGAAAAAAATTTAGATGACTACACTACACTAAACTAGGCTACGCTATGCTACGTTACAAAGGAAAAAAGAAAGGTGGTCGAGAAACCGTACCCAGATGTTCTCGTATGCACGTAAGCCTTATGTGCAGGCAAGGAGTGCGTGTGAGGTGTTGTGGGTGTGTGATTTCTGACCCTTTGCTACAACCATGGCTCGTCAATTTATAGAGATTTGGGAAAGATAAATGTATCTGACATGCTCCGAAAATACATAACCGCTCTAAACTTCCACATCATGGCTCATTCTTGGGCACGTCTTTTGATAACTCCTGGAATCGTTCATAACTTCCCCAAACTGCTCTACAGTCTTTGAAACTTATCCCATGATTTACAACCGCTCTTAAATCATGTCTCCTTTAAGTTCTTCATTCTGAGAGGTTGTGAAGCATGCTCGTGTACATCCGGATCCCTGGGATTTCGAGTGACCAACGAAAAGTATACTTGAATATTTTCTTATTCGTACTTTGAGAGGTTGCGAAGCTATGCGCCTTTTTCATGAGCAGCATCTTTCCTAGTTTAAGTATTTCGAGAGTTCCACAAAAAACGTCTTCATGTATCTCTTAATTCTCTTCCAGCTTTGTATGTCTCCTCTTCAGAAACTTCTTTTTCATTTTCCGATCACTTAAGATTTCGAGTACCCCTGTATTTCGAGTCTCACCAAATTTGTTTCTTGGTACTAACAACAATAGAACAATCAAAAAGCAAAACAGAAAACATTTATATTTTGCCTGTTTCTCATAGGGTTCTCTCAGGAACCCACAGAGCACTCTAAATTCATACAATAAACATTTAAAATAGTACAATTTACTCATATATTTGTCTCTTCAAACAATCTCATCTTATAATCATCAATGCATTCCCATAGGATTTCCCATAGGAACACCAAAGTCTACAAATATGATCCAAAAACAAACACTACTCATACATACATACTAATTACATCAATTAGAACATTCAGGGAGAAAGAGAGATGAAACAGATATAATTGGGAAAAACCCTTCATACATGAGCATAAAACAAACATAGGATTGGGGGCCAATCCCACTACCCCACATATACTCTCACACCTAGAGCGAGGTTTCTCAGTCTCCCGTACCTGGATAAGAAGAAGACAAAGCTAGAGCGAAATATGCTTGATCTCCTTCTCTTGGTTTTCCTTGGTCTTTAGAGAGTATGTCTGGAAGTAGTGCTAGAGTCTGCTATTTATAGATTTCAGGAGTGGCCAGAACAGCCTATTTCGAATCCGAAACGGCCCGTTTTGGATACTTTCATCATGTGTAAAATTCACATCTGGAACAACCCGTTCTAAAACTAGAACAGTCTGTTCTGGAGATGAGTTTCAAATCACAACAGCCATGTTTGGAACGGTCCGTTCTTAAATCAGAACGACCCATTCCCAACTAGGGTTATAGGCCTTTTTAGTAGTTTGGAACGGCCCGTTCAAGTTGGTTCCGGGCTACCAAAAATAGGTCTTTTTAGTGGTCTGGAATGGTGTGACACCTTTACTACCCCAACACATATATTATAATAATGAAAACTTAATAACAAAATTTTTTCAATTTCGGTAAAAGGGTTCACATGAGAATCTTCAAAATTATTCTTCAATAACCACAATAATAAAAATGAAACGCAAGAATTTACAAATTGTTTTCAAAAATAATATTTACAATTCCAATTCCATATAAAAATCTATGTCTTAAAGAAAATCCTCTACCCCGATGTCACAATATCAGAGCATACCCACAACTCAACCGTTGGCATTCTAGATGCCACTCGTAGCCAGATCTTCCTCACCTAAAATATCCACAAATCGCACGGTGAGAAAAGAAAACATCTATATATATAACACATAAGAAAACACAACATATTATCTCATTATAACTTAATATTCATAAATATTTCAACATATCGTATTTTAGTCAATCATGCATCGTCATCACGTCATAATTCTCAATCACACAAATCATCACAAATCTTGCACTTCACACTATGCCAAGGTCACGCTACCCATTTAACAATCTCAGGTCGTGCTCACCCTTGATATAACACTGTGCCAAGGTCATGTTATCCCTATCCCAGGGCCTTGCTCACCCCTGACATGTTAACCAAGGTCACGATACCCACGTAACAATCCAGAGCCATGCTCACCCCTAATATAACAATGTGCCAAGGTCACGTTACCCCTATCCCAGGGTCGTGCTCACCCCTGACATGTTAACCAAGGTCACGATACCCACGTAACACTCCAGAGTCGTGCTCACCCCTGATATAACACTGTGCCAAGGTCACATTACCCCTAACCTAGGGTCGTGCTCACCCCTGACATGTTAACCAAGGTCACGATACTCATGTAACAATCTCGGGCCGTGCCCACCCCTGGTCATAGGTGTGAAGAACCATATCCACATCTTATTCACATTCCACACAACATCTTATAGTTCAATTCCAAACACATATTAGATAAGTCCAAAATAATGGGTTTCATACACCTCAAGCAATTCACATCTAAATCACCAATTTTTATCAAGTAATATAACAATAATATTCATAAATTAATATAATACTCAACGGAATTATCAATTTAATATAATTTCAACATAAACAGTAAAACCCCTAATTGTTCCTGTACCTGTCTGAGGGCACACTCCTGTTCTTCCTGGTGAAAGGGGACCGAATAAGAGCTCCAACGATGTCTTCAAAAGGGGGGGGAGGTACCTGCAAAAGGTACTCCGACGCTCAAGTTAGTATATGCGCGAGTATCTAGGTTAAAAATGAACAGTGACATACCTTGTTACGTGTGACCTATTTATAGCATCTGACATGGGCCTGAGCGTGATGGGCCCTATCAGATGTTTACCAAATTAGGTAATACGGTACTAATTGGTCGTTTAGGCTTTAATCATGTACTTACCTTTCTTGACTGTGATTACTTGTTATGACTCGCCTAACCCTTCGGCAAGAGGCCGAGCCGTCTAATCAATACTAGTCGGAGCGGCAAATGACCGAACCGTCCAGTCCCTACACGGCAGCCTGTATACTTCCGGTATGTTCTATGTCGGCACGGCACCTGACCGAGCCGACTCGATGAATGATGATGGTCCATATTTGCATTAACCAGACTGATGTAGGTTCTCGGCCTCATGTCGAGACGATGTTGATGATGATGCTTGTACGTGGCTATGCATGGGTGTCTGACGAAATGGCACGTGTTGGTCAACGTGACCGATAGGGACCTTCCGGTACACAAGCCCCCCAGCCTTGAGGAGGGAAGCGACGCAAAGGGTTAATTGATCTGAATGGGGTACAACGAAAGACTCAGGAATGTGTAGGGTGATGATTAAAGTGCCTCTCTGAGGCGTAGCTGGTAAGCATTGATTGCTCTGGTGCATAACTGACACATTAATTACGCGTGAGGGGTTACAACTGCTGATGGGATGTGAAGGGTTGCCATCATTATGCGTTTAATGGCGCATGCTAGGAGGTGTGGAACACGAAAAGTTGTATCCGTTGAGCTTTATTGACGCATGCGAAGAGTTTCATATCTTTGGACCGTTGGATTTAAATGATCCAACGGTATGCACAAGGGGGTGTCGTTTCAGGTGCTTATTAAAGGCGCCTATAAATAGGTGCAAAGAGGAGGGTTTTTTCGTGCAAGTTTATTAGTTGCTCTGAGCCGAAGCTGTTTGCGAGTGTTCTCAACGATAGGTCAAGCTCAACCATCAGGTACGTAATGGCTAATTTAGACGTTGTTAACATTGACTCTTCTGGGGACGAAGGGGAATCTAGGTTAAGGGCGACGCCGAACCAGGATATGCCTTCGGCTTCGGCATCTAATGGGGACAACTCCGTGGGGTCGGCTTCTGGGTCCGGTCATTCTCAAAGTGGGAGTGGTTCTGCATCGGCTGTAGGTTCTGATGAGCAGCCGAGCCGGGGTGGAGAATCGTCAAGAACGTTCCCGTCCATATCAACTCCGGGGTACTCATGGGTGCATGGTGAGGTTGGCAGTGTATACTCTCGGTATACGAGTAAGAAATCTCTTGTGGATTTTGTATCAGCTGTGAAGTTTTTAGATTTTCCTGAAGATGAGGAACCCTCTGCCATCTTCTTTCAACCGTGCCGAGGCGACGGGGTGTCAAATCCAGACTTTGTTTATTTGGGTCAGGGGACTTCTAAGTACCCCTTTTTCTATGTTTATGATTATATGTTCCGGGATTTGAAGATATCTCTCCCGTTTGACGATTACTTCATGGGTATACTTCGGCTTCTGAATGTGGCGCCAAGTCAACTTCATCCGAACACCTGGGCCGCTATGCAAGGGTTCAGGCATTTGTGTCTGGGTCTCGGCCTTTCTCCCACTCCACATCTATTTTTGCGTTTCTACACTTCTCGGCCGACAAGGAAGGCCAAGTGGCTGTCTTTGATTCGCCACAGTGACTGTCTGCTACAACCTTTTACCACTTCCTACAAAAAATTTAAAGTGGGATTTATGAAGGTGATGATTCGGCCGGAACCAGGAAAGAAATATTTTTTTGACACTGAGGGGAATCCACTGTTTCCCTTCTACTGGACCCGGAAGCCGCGCAAATATGACACGGTTTCCAAATCACGCCTGTCTCCGGAGGAGAGACGAAGTCTTGAATTTTTAGACAAGTTGCCTCGGCCTCTCCCATGCCGTCCTCTTGTCCGATTGTTTGATTCGGCTGACGTAGTCGAAGAATTAATTGGTATGGTATTTTTCCTACTTGTTTGAATTCAAGTGTTATCATTGATTTTGACTAATGATGTGCAGGTATAATGGCGGGTCATGATGATTTGGATATTCGCAATTTGCTTCGAAACCACTTGGCGTCGAATACCGCGAATAGGCCTACGCCCGCCGCGCCCGTGAATCCAGCTGGTCAAGGTAGCGGGGTCGGGCCTGCGCCTCGGCCAAAGAAGACCACCCGGCCCCAACCAGAAAAAAGAAGGCCTGATTCTAGGGCCGAGGAGGAGAGTCGCCGGGCGAAACAGCGCCGAGTGGCCAGCCTCCCTGTTCCCGAAAGCTTGTCGGCACCAAGTTTCTTGGCTGGCAATGTGAACGCTCAGGATTTCCTGAGTCAAGACCTGACCTCTGAGGCAGGCCAGGGGCTGCTGAGCCGGATGAGTTCGGCGCAAAAATGGAGCTTCTTTTGTGAGTTCCAAGTGCGTGCTGTGGCCATGGCACAAAGCATTGTCATGCAGCCAAACGGTGAGGCTGATGAGCTGCGCAAACAGCTAGCTGATCAGGAAAAGTCTCTTCAAGAGATATTGGCTGCTTTGACTGACGCCCAAACGGCTAATAGTAAGTACCAGGCCGAGATGGACCGCCGCGGAAGGACCGCTGATGACTTGGCTTTAAAGGTACAGCGTCTCGAACTTGCTCTAAAGGGCGAGACTGAGAAGGTGACAGTTCTGCGCAAGGAGCTGGAAGCTGAGAAGATTGCCTTTGGAGCTTATCAGGAAAAGGCACGTGCCAAGGTTCTCAGTCAGCATCAGGCCGGTTTCGCCCAATGTGCTCGTCAAGCCTGCTACTTCGGCGATTTTCCTCCTGACTTCCACCTAGATATGTCCAAGGATTTCTTTGAGGGGAAGTTAGTGGACATGACTGCCATCCCCCCGGACCAGCAACCGGATGAGGAGGCCCCAGCACGGGTTGCCGGACCGAACGAGGAGACGGTGTGCGAGGAAGGTGCCTCGGAAGATGGTCCAGTGCAGGGGGAGGTTGAGGTGCAATCTTGAATGATGGGCTAGTAGGATTTTCTTTGAATGTTTTTGTTGTATGAATGGGCCAGTAGTGCCCTCCAATGAATGTACTTTCTGAGGCCGATAGCGCCTGAATGAAATCATCTTTTAATTTTCCAATTTATCTTGTGTACTATTGAATTGATAAAATTTGTTGTCCCAGACCGAGAGGTGTCTCGGGAAGGGAGACTTGTTAAATAATTGGAAGTCACATCCTTAGCCGAGAGACATCTCGGGAGGGAAGACTTGTTAAATAATTGGAAGTCACATCCTTAGCCGAGAGACATCTCGGGAGGGAAGACTTGTTAAATAATTGGAAGTCACATCCTTAGCCGAGAGACATCTCGGGAGGGAAGACTTGTTAAATAATTGGAAGTCACATCCTTAGCCGAGAGACATCTCGGGAGGGAAGACTTGTTAAATAATTGGAAGTCACATCCTTAGCCGAGAGACATCTCGGGAGGGAAGACTTGAATAATTTAAAGCATGATTGTAAAAATAAAGTATGATTGAATCGTGTTGTCATTGATAAATGGATGCCTCGTTAAAAACCTTGCCGGCCAAAACCTCTTTTCACTATTTTTTAAGAGGGAAAAAGACCAGTTCAAGGAAAAGAGTGCACCCTTAAAACGTTTACAAATTTGTGAAATAGACAACTAGCTATAGTAAGTCTTCAAGTGTGTAGAGTTCCATGTTCGCGGGAGAACTTTGCCGGATAGCTCTTCCAACTTATATGCTCCGTTGTCTAGAGCGTGTCGTACTCGAAACGGGCCGTCCCAATTAGCTGCCAGTTTGCCTTCAGACGGTTTGCGCCTTGCCGATCCGGTTGCTCTCCATACAAGGTCTCCTTCATGAAATATTCTTGGTTTGAGGTTAGAATTGAAGCGCCGACTCATGCGTTGCTTGCATGCTTCGGCTACTACCTGCGACTTGTCCCGCACCTCATCAAGAACATCTAGTTCAGCCCGAAGAGATGTGTCATTGAAGTCCTCCTGAAAATGTTGTCGTCTGAATGATGGTTCCCCTATTTCAACCGGTATCATTGCGTCGGCACCGTATGTTAGGCGAAAAGGGGTTTCTTTAGTAGTAGACTGAGGTGTGCACCGATATGCCCACAAAACTTCCGGCAACTCTTCAGCCCACGCTCCCTTTGCTGATCCGAGTCGTTTCTTCAATTCTGTGAGTATGACTTTGTTAGCAGCTTCGGCCTGTCCATTCGACTGAGGATGTTCAACTGATGTGAATCTGTGCCGAATGCCAAGGTTTTGCAGGAAAGAGTTGAATTTTTTATCCGTGAACTGTAAACCGTTGTCGGAGATTATGGCATATGGAATGCCGAACCGAGTAACCATGTTTTTCCAGACGAACTTCTGGACGTTGGCAGCAGAGATGCAAGCAAGCGGCTCAGCCTCTATCCACTTTGTGAAATAGTCTACTGCTACGAGGAGGAACTTAACTTGCCCCTTTGCAACCGGAAATGGTCCCAATACGTCAATTCCCCATATGGCAAACGGCCAAGGAGAGCTGATGGTGTGCAGCTCGGTGGCCGATGCATGAATGAGGTTCCCATACTTCTGACATTGAATGCATTTTTTTGCAAAATCTGCACAATCCCCCTTCAGGGTCGGCCAGAAGTAACCTGCACGCAGAACCTTGACTGCTAGCGTTCGTCCTCCGGAATGAGATCCACAAATGCCCTCGTGGATTTCTCGTATTACATAGTCAGCTTGGTGGCTATCTATACATTTGAGCATCGGGGATGAGAAACCTCGCCTGTAGAGATCCTCGGCAATCATGGAGTATCTAGCCGCGCGAATGCGCAATTTCTTTGCTTCCACCGGGTCGGTTGGTAATTCGCCGTGAGTGATGTATTTCCGAATGGGTGTGATCCATGAGGGTGCTTCATCTACTGTCATGCATTCGGTGGTTACACTTGGGGAAGGAACCTCAAGGTGAATGGTGGTTCGCAATTGTCCCGGTTTTCGGCTACTGGCGAGTCGAGCCAACTGATCAGCTCGTTCATTATTATTGCGCAAGATATGCCGAACCTGTACTTCGCTGAAGTTGTCTTTTAGCCTTTGAAATAGATGGTAATATTGCAGTAGGTTTGAGTCCTTGACTTGAAAATTGTCATTAACTTGCTCGGCCACAATCTTTGAATCAGTGCAGCATATAATTCTTTTTATGCCCATTTCGGTTGCCAACCGCATTCCGGCCAGCAACGCTTCGTACTCTGCTTGGTTATTAGAGGCCCGAAAACCGAACCGAAGAGACTGTTCGACTGTGATGCCCGACAGACTAGCCAGAATTATCCCTGCTCCACTACCTTGAGCATTAGAGGAGCCGTCGACGTGCATAGTCCACGGCTCATCTTCAAAATGTCCTGGGGGGGTAAGCTCGTTAACAAAATCTGCCAGATGCTGTGATTTGACGGGACCTCTCGGTTCGAAGGACAAATCAAACTCTGAGAGTTCGACCGACCATGCTACCATTCGGCCGGCGATCTCTGGTTTGCGTAAGATTCTGGCTACTGGGCAGTCGGTTCGGATAATGATCTTGTGGCTCTGAAAATATTGCCGAAGTCGACGAGCCGTGTAGATGAGGCCCAGGGCTACCTTTTCTATCAGCTGGTAGCGTCGTTCGGCATCCTGAAGAGTCCGACTGATAAAATATACCAGCTGTTGCTGCTCCTGATTTTCTTGTACCAGAACGGCACTGATGGAACTGCTCGAGATAGCCAAATACACAATCATATCTAGTTGACCGATTGGTTTAGACAAGATTGGAGGAGCCCCAAGGCGTGTCTTGAACTGCTGGAATGACTCCTCACACTCCTGAGTCCATTTAAATTTTTCAGTCTTTTTGAGCAAAACGAGAATAGGCTTGGCTATTTCGGCCATACATGGAAGGAACCGGGACAGGGAGGTGAGGCGGCCGGCTAATTTTTGTACATCCTTTAAAGTGCTTGGGCTCTTCATATTCAAAATGGCTTGGCACTTGTCGGGGTTTGCTTCAATGCCTCGACTGGACAGCATGAACCCTAAAAATTTGCCGCCTGAGACCCCAAATACACATTTTTCGGGGTTCAATCGCATTTGATGATGCCGAAGGGCTCTAAAAACGTCGGTCAGATCTCGGGTATGTGCCGACACGGTACTTGATTTTACCACCATGTCATCGACATACACCTCCATGCTTCGACCAATCTGGTCATGAAAAACTTTATTCATCAAACGTTGATAAGTTGCTCCGGCATTTTTCAACCCGAACGGCATGACCCGGTAGCAATAATTGGCCGATTCAGTGATGAAGGCCGTCTTGTCTTCATCTTGGGGGTGCATCCGGATTTGATTATATCCGGAGTATGCGTCTAAGAAAGACAAGAACTGGTGTCCCGACGCTCCATCAACAAGTCGGTCAATGTTTGGCAGTGGGTAGGCATCTTTTGGGCAGGCTTTATTCAGGTTAGTGTAGTCGGTACACATGCGCCACTTCCCATTCGGCTTGCGGACCATAACAACATTGGCTAACCATGTTGTATAGTGCACTTCTCGGATGAACCGAGCATCAAGTAATTTTGACACCTCCTCTTCGATAGCTGCTTTACGCTCTTCACCAGTTTTTCGACGCCGCTGAGCAATCGGTCTAGCTTCCTTACTGACGGATAGTTTGTGGCACAGGAAATTGGGGTCGATGCCAGGCATGTCGGATGGCTGCCATGCGAATAAGTCATTGTTTTCCAAGACCACTTGTTTAATGGCAAGCTGCACCTTGTGAGACAGGTTGGCGCCTAGGTAAGTGACTTGAAGATCAGATGTGCCGACTCGAAATGGTTGCTTTTCTTCCGTGGGCTCTACCCTTTCATCCTGGTTGATTCGGGGGTCGAGGTCCATAACCGATTGCTGCGAGACCGAATGCACTCTTCTCGGCTCCTTTGACTCTTCTTCCTGTATTTTTGGCAAACGTAAGCTGGTAAAGTAACATTCTCGGGCGGTTTTTTGATCGGCATGGATGGTGACTATTTGTCCGGACCGGCCTGGGAATTTCATTGCCAGATGTGGTGTGGATACAATTGCGCCGAGTCGGTTCAGTGACGGCCTACCAAGCAGGATGTTATATGATGTATTGGCATGCACCACCACATATTTAACCGGGATATCACTGTACTCATCCCCATCAAACCCGAACCGTGTTGTCAGCTTGATGTATCCCTTCGTGTGTACTCGTTCGCCAGAGAACCCAACCAGAGGTTCGTCATAGGGGAACAGCTCGGATTCCGGAATCCCCAACTGCTTGAATGTATTCCAATAAAGAATGTCGGCTGAACTGCCCTGGTCCACTAGCGTTTTACGTACAATACAGTTGTGAATTTCAACGCTAATGACCATTGGATCATCCTGGTCTGGATCAATACCTTTAAAATCATCTTTTGTGAAAGTGATAGTTGGTAGGTGGGGTCGGGATGTCTCAACCGAGTGTACATGCCGAACGGCTCGTAGATGTCTGCGTCGCGCCGATGAGGTGGAGCCTCCGCCTGCGAAACCACCAGCTATGGTATTGATTACCCGTCTAGGCTGTGTCGAGGGTTCTTCCTCTCTTCGCTCTCTCCGTTCCCTAGACCGGCTACGTTCGCGGTACGAACGTGTTTCGGCCCTCCTTTGGCTGGATTGTTCATACTGCCTAGGACGATCAACATGCCTGGTCGAGTTGGGTTGGCCTACGAACCCTTGGAGTTGCCCCTGTTTGATTAAATCCTCGATCTTATCTCTCAAGGCTGCACACTCCTCTGTCGAATGTCCTCTGTTGCGATGGTATCTGCAGGATTTGGTCGTATCGGCCCTCGGGGGGGTGGACGCCCGTTTCGGAACTGTGAGTATTTCCGAAGCGAGTGCTTGTTCCAACACAGCTGTCCTGCTCGTATTGAGCGGTGTATACTGGGAGTACCTCGGCCCTCGGGGATGTTTCTCACGAGGAAGAGGTTCTTTAGGACGGCTTCGAAAGGTCGTCTCAGTCGTTTTCTCAGGTTTTGCTGACGTTTCCGCTCGGGCTTGGCTTCGGAATTCCGCCAATTCTTCCATTTGCATATATTTGTCAGCGCGTCGGCGCAAGTCATCCATGTCTGTCGGCGGTTTTTTACAGATGCTATTGGCAAAGGGGCCTGGTTTTAGGGCAGTAGTTAGATGATGAAGAGCAACCGCAGGGTTCAGATCGCGAATTTCCAGTGCTGCTTTGTTGAAACGGGTCATGAACGCCCGAAGTGATTCCTTCCTCTCCTGACGGATACTAACCAGTGATAGAGAAGTCAACTGGTGTGGTCGACTTGTAGCGAACTGGATGGTAAACTGGGAAGCTAGGGTGCCAAACGAGTCGATCGAGTTGGCCGGGAGCCGGGTGAACCAGCTCAACGCTCGTCCTTTCAGCGACGTCGGGAAGATTCGGCACAGGGCGGCGTCGTCGGTGGTGTTTAAGGTGACCTGAGTCAGGAACACGTCAACGTGTTCATCTGGATCGGTGGTTCCATCGTACTTGTCGAGAGACAAGGACTTCCAGTTGTCAAGGAGGGCGGATTGCATGATATTGGGTGTAAAGGGGTGCCGGTGGGATGCTGTCGGCATGGGCTGTAACGGTCGGCTAGCCGAGGCATGGGCGGCAGGGGCAACAGAGGTGTAAGGGACCGAGGTGTGCTGGCCATGCGAATGGAACGATCCTTGAGTATGGGTTGTCTCGGAGGGCTTCCACGTAGGATCACGGTACTGGTTCTTGAGGGCGATGTTTTCCGCCCGTAGTGCAGCCATTTCGGCCGCGTCTCTCTCCCGTTGTTGCTTCATGGCGGCCATCTCCTCCTTCATCTGTCGCACCATACTATTCAAGTTTGTTTCTTCTGTCGTCTCGGCCCCTGACTGATGCTCGTCTTCGGACTGGTGTTCTTCCACGTTATTCTTCCTCGTTTTCACCATGCTTTCTTCTAACAATAAATCTCGAATTTGCTCTCGGTTCGGCCCAACGGTGGGCGCCAAAATGTACCTGTCTGAGGGCACACTCTTGTTCTTCCTGGTGAAAGGGGACCGAATAAGAGCTCCAACGATGTCTTCAAAAGGGGGGGGAGGTACCTGCAAAAGGTACTCCGACGCTCAAGTTAGTATATGCGCGAGTATCTAGGTTAAAAATGAACAGTGACATACCTTGTTACGTGTGACCTATTTATAGCATCTGACATGGGCCTGAGCGTGATGGGCCCTATCAGATGTTTACCAAATTAGGTAATACGGTACTAATTGGTCGTTTAGGCTTTAATCATGTACTTACCTTTCTTGACTGTGATTACTTGTTATGACTCGCCTAACCCTTCGGCAAGAGGCCGAGCCGTCTAATCAATACTAGTCGGAGCGGCAAATGACCGAACCGTCCAGTCCCTACACGGCAGCCTGTATACTTCCGGTATGTTCTATGTCGGCACGGCACCTGACCGAGCCGACTCGATGAATGATGATGGTCCATATTTGCATTAACCAGACTGATGTAGGTTCTCGGCCTCATGCCGAGCCGATGTTGATGATGATGCTTGTACGTGGCTATGCATGGGTGTCTGACGAAATGGCACGTGTTGGTCAACGTGACCGATAGGGACCTTCCGGTACAGTTCCAAAACCTAGCTCACAGACACTTTTCTATAATTTCGTTCTCTCTCCCAGGTCATCATTCTTACAAATTATTAGCATATTTATAATCCTTAACTCATACAGAATCTAATGGGATCATCAATTCCTCAAACAGAAATCATCCAATTTTTCACAACCTAACTAACAAACACTTTTCTATAATTTCGTTCTCTCTCCTAGAGCATCATTTTTACAAATTAATCATATATTCATAGTTCTAAATACATACAGAATCACATAAGATCAATAATTCCCCAAACATAAATAATTATAAAATTGCTCATAATCCTAAGGGTTCTTCTTCTACCCAATTCTCTTATGTAACTCTACATATAAATAATTTTCTTTTCTCCCGTACCTGGATAAACAGCAGTTGAACTAAAACAGGAATCTCTTGGTCTCCTCCTCTAAATGCCCCTTGGTCTTCAGAGAGAAGAAGAGAGAAAAAAGAGAGAACAGAAGATAATAGGAAGAGAGAATGAGAGATGTGTGAAAATGAGAGGTGATGGGCGCTATTTATAGGATCTTAGGCTCACCTACCGGAACGGCCCGTTCCAAAAGTGGAACGGCCGTTCTGGACCCTTCGAAACTACGCAAAATTCTCAACTGGAACGGCCCGTTCTCCCACCAGAACGACCCGTTCTCCAAACCAGAACGGCCCGTTCTCCAAACCAAAACGGCCCGTTCTACTTCTTCAATTTTGGGCATTTTTCTTATTCCGGAACGGCCCGTTTCACTTTTAAAACGGCCCGTTCCGGGCACTCAATTAGGCCTCTGGCCCAGCGATTTTGGGCTGTTACAATACTCTCCTCCTTTATGAAATTTTGTCCCCGAAATTTTTGCAATGGTAGACTCTTTGCTTCTTACTTTCTAATTCTTATGCAACCTCACTACCTTATTGATGTACAACTCTATCAATTTTACCAAAAGATATCTAAGGGCAAAACAAGTAAACTTGGCGAGCCTATCCACTAAAACACAAATAGAATCAACCTCTTGAGCGTCTCAGACAAACCTACATTTAAGGCCTATCCACTCATCATCTTACTTCCAAAATGGGACGTCTAAGTGCTACAAAAATTTCTAAATACTTCTAGCAGACTAAACACGTGTATACAATTTCTCTACTCCTCTCTTCACCTTAGGCCACCATGCTTCCGCTGCACCACTCTGATACATCCTCCTAAGGTCCCGATACATCTCATTATCTCCTAAATATATGTTAAGAGTACTGTTATGTCCTTCCTCTAAAATCATCTTTCTTAATTCAAGGTTACTACACACCCAAGTTTGTTCTTGCACCTCAAAACAACGTCGATTTCTACTCAGAAATGGTTATCTATACTTCTACCAATCTTCTCCACTTGGTTCCCTAAGAAAGGATCTGACTCCTAGGCTTCTCTAATCTCATCCATTAATTCACTAGTCACTTTCAACATAATCAATTCAATGCTCCTAAGGATAATCTCACACACTAAGCATAAGTCTTTAAATTCTTCAATCAAATCCAACCCTTAAATCATCAAAAATGATATATCAGAGGTCATCATAATCAAGGCATCTGCCACAATATTGGTTTTACTTCTATGATCATTTCTAATGATCAAGCACCTAAGTGTAAGTACACTCGGTATTCATAGCAGATCTCTAATTTCACCACTCCATCTACACCCAAGTCAAACTCTCATCCATCACCTTATCCTATAGCCTTATATCTTGTCACCAAAATGAATCAACTAATTATGCTTCTCCAATTTCCTTCAACAATCCATTCATTACTCAAGTCATACTTAGTCTCACACTACTAAAGGTAACCTTATAAGCCCAACTTAAGTCTCTAATTTGAGCCAAAAGGATTCATCTCTCTGATCATAAGGGAAGATAAATATAAAGGTTTCCTACACAAAACATCAGTCACCACAATGGCTTTACTCAATTAACAACTAAGTTTGAAATATTAGTCCTCCAGAAATTAAAATATCTCTTTTGTTACATAATTAAATCCTTCAATCAACAGATAATTAAGGCTCTAACGATCAATAAATACCTCAAGCTTAGAATCATATAGGCAGTGTCTCTAAGTGTCTCTAAATATTACAACTGCTAACTTAAAATCATAGGTAAGGTAATTCCTCTCATGAATTTTCAATTACCTAGACACATAAGCTACTACCCTTCCTTCTTGCATCCATACCCCAACCAACCCATCTTAGACGCATCACTATATACCACATAATACTTACTAAAATACGGTAGTATTAACACTAGTCAATCTTTCCTTAAGAGTTTGAAAACTACTCTCGCATTTGTTATCACATACAAAGGCAACTCTTTCCTAGTCAATCCAGTCAAAGGTAATAGTAAGCGACCCAGAGAAGTAAGTGACGGAATGCTTTGGGGAGTTAAAAAATATAAGCATAGGTCCAGGAATGCCCGATATAGATTAACCTTTCGAACTACTGCTAAATCCTTGGGTAGGCAAGAGACAACCTGGTGAACTGAAACATCTTAATAACCAGAGGAAAAGAAAGCAACAGCGATTCCCGTAGTAGCAACGAGAGAAACGAGAGCAGCCTAAACCGTGAACCGCTATCTTAAAAATTTACTCAATAAATTTCCTATAAACTATCTCAATAAAACTCCTAACCTCACTAATTGACTTTTGGTATCTCCCACTTAAGCACAACTTCTACCATAGGTAGATCTACGTTATATCCGCACAAGAAATTACAAGGCCTAGAACACTCACCTCATACAATCAAAAATCATACTTAGATAATTTAGCCTAAATATATCTTGGATATATCTTCAAAATTAACTCTAATATGATGATATCACATCTTAGGTCAATCTCACTAAACACACAACCATTCACTAATTAATCCATTAGGTCATCTATCCTCATATCCACATACATGCATATCAAATCATATTAGAATACCTATTTAAACCTTCATATATATCCTTTCCAATCATATATATGAATCTATCACTATTTTACACCATATAACATGTGCATGAACTTAACTTTACCACATAGCATCATACAACCTTGAACAACCTTACAATCCACATGACAACACCTCAGAACATCATAACAAAATGATTTTTATCCTTGCATTGCCTAGTAACTCGAAAACATCATGATAGCATACATATCCCATCAATAACTGCCAAGGAAAATGATACCTAGAGAGTTACACTTGTCCAATGATCTCAATCCTATCTCAAAAGAAAGATAAAAGAATAAGCTATAACTCTTATGAAGACATGAGATTCTGAATAGATCATCTTCTTAGCTAACAATTCAAAAATCACAACAGATATATTTAACGCTTACAACTAGCCTCTGATTACCAAAATAACTATAACTGGAGTTCTAAACCTTCATTTTACCTGATTCCAGTTCCATTGAAAAGATCACTCCCAAGACTACAACTTTCATGAAGACCACAAAATCTAAATCTATCAACACAGTACTCCTACTAGCATAACAAAACTACAGCAAAAATATCTCCTACACTAGACAACAATAGTGCACTAACATCCCACAAAATACTTCAACCCTTCCAAACTTACTTCTTTCTACCTTAAACTCATATCCAAATTTCCAACTACAATCCCTAAACGAAAATAACTCACCTATTCCACAAAAAACTTAGAGCTGAAATAAAATCCTCATGCAACCTAACCCTTAACAAGATTAATATGCAAGCACCAAAACTTAAGGAAATCACCAACACTTTGACCTTTTATCAAGAACACTCAAAGCTCTAATGCTCGACACATAACCTCTTGAATTCAATCACTACAACTATAGCTTTCAGAAATGCCACCAATCGTAAACTCTTAATACATTCGATAAGTCAATTTCTCACCCACATCCAAGGTTTCACTAGTTCTAGTTGGTTAGCAAGATACCTTGTCTTCTACCACTACTTGCACCTATGCTCGCAACACGAGCGATGCCACTCAACCACTACTTCTTACGTAAGCAAGAAGTATCAAAACAAATAAGCAATCATGAATAGCATCAACTAAGCTATATCATGTCTTTTAGCCAAACTATGAGAAAACAATATAAGTGCAAGCACAACACTAACAACGCAAGGGAAACATCATCATCATTATCATTATCTTCATCATAAAGCAAAACATTGTCAAAGTACACACAATTAAATAAACAACAAACATAGTCGTTAATCATTAGCACATCAATCAATTCCACAATTCATTTCATCATTCATCTACCAAACAAGCATAGTAGACTCATAACTCACGGCCGATTGGATCGACCTGCTCTGATACCACTAAATGTGACACCCTTATAACTCCAACACATATATTGTAATAATGAAAACTTAATAATAAAAAATTTTCAATTTCGGTAAAAGGGTTCACATGAGAATCTTCAAAATTATTCTTCAATAACCACAATAATAAAAATGAAACGCAAGAATTTACAAATTGTTTTCAAAAATAATATTTACAATTCCAATTCCATATAAAAATCTGTCTTAAAGAAAATCCTCTGCCCCGATGTCACAATATCAGAGCATACCCACAACTCAACCGTTGGCATTCTAGATGCCACTCGTAGCCAGATCTTCCTCACCTAAAATATCCACAAATCGCACGGTGAGAAAAGAAAACATCTATATATATAACACATAAGAAAACACAACATATTATCTCATTATAACTTAATATTCATAAATATTTCAACATATCGTATTTCTATCAATCATGCATCGTCATCACGTCATAATTCTCAATCACACAAATCATCACAAATCTTGCACTTCACACTATACCAAGGTCACGCTACCCATTTAACAATCTCAGGCCGTGCTCACCCATGATATAACACTGTGCCAAGGTCACGTTATCCCTATCCCAGGGTCGTGCTCACCCCTAACATGTTAACCAAGGTCACAATACCCACGTAACAATCCAGAGCCATGCTCACCCCTGATATAACACTGTGCCAAGGTCACGTTACCCCTATCCCAGGGTCGTGCTCACCCCTGACATGTTAACCAAGGTCACGATACCCACGTAACAATCCAGAGCCGTGCTCACCCCTGATATAACACTGTGCCAAGGTCACGTTACCCCTAACCTAGGGCCGTGTTCACCCTTGACATGTTAACCAAGGTCACGATACTCATGTAACGATCTCGGGTCGTGCTCACCACTGGTCATAGGTGTGAAGAACCATATCCACATCTCATTCACATTCCACACAACATCTCATAATTCAATTCCAAACACATATCAGATAAGTCCAAAATAATGGGTTTCATACACCTCAATCAATTTACATCTAAATCACCAATTTTTATCAAGTAATATAACAATAACATTCATAAATTAATATAATACTCAACGGAATTACCAATTTAATATAATTTCAACATAAACAGTAAAACCCCTAATTGTTCCAAAACCTAGCTCACAGACACTTTTCTATAATTTCATTCTCTCTCCCAGGTCATCATTCTTACAAATTATTAGCATATTTATAATCCTTAACACATACAGAATCTAATGGGATCATCTATTCCTCAAACAGAAATCATCCAATTTTTCACAACCTAACTAACAAACACTTTTCTATAATTTCGTTCTCTCTCCCAGAGCATCATTTTTACAAATTAATCATATATTCATAGTTCTAAATACATACAGAATCACATAAGATCAATAATTCCCCAAACATAAATAATTATAAAATTGCTCATAATCTTAAGGGTTCTTCTTCTACCCAATTCTCTTATGTAACTCTACATATAAATAATTTCCTTTTCCCCCGTACCTGGATAAACAGCAGTTGAACTAAAACAGGAATCTCTTGGTCTCCTCCTCTAAATTCCCCTTGGTCTTCAGAGAGAAGAAGAGAGAGAAAAGAGAGAACAGAAGATAATAGGAAGAGAGAATGAGAGATGTGTGAAAATGAGAGGTGAGGGGCACTATTTATAGGATCTTAGGCTCACCTACCGGAACGGCCCGTTCCAAAAGTGGAACGGCCGTTCTGGACCCTTCGGAACTACGCAAAATTCTCAACTAAAACAGCCCGTTCCAAAACTAGAACGGCTCGTTCTCAAAACCAGCAGAACGGCCCATTCTCGCACCAGAACGGCCCGTTCTCCAAACCAGAATGGCCCGTTCTCCAAACCAAAATGGCCCGTTCTCCAAACCAAAACGGTCCGTTCTCCAAACCCGAACGGCCCGTTCTGCTTCTCTAATTTTGGGAATTTTTCTTATTCCGGAATGGCCCGTTTCACTTTTGAAACGGCCCGTTCCGGGCACTCAATTGGGCCTCTGCCCAGCGATTTTGGACTGTTACAAATGGCACGTTCTTGTTTAGGAACAGCTCATTCTAGACTACTAAATTATCCTTAATAAATTTTTTAAAAATTAATAAATTACCCTCCATAAAAAATATGAAAATTAGAGTATTACAAAAAGAATATGTTTTAATAAAATAAGAAAGAAAGAAAAGAAATGGTGGAACCACTCAAATATTCTATCTTATTAATTTATAGAAGAAAAAAAAGTTAAGCACGTAAAAAGATAATATATATATACATATATATATATATATATATATATATATATATATATATATTGTTCTTACTGGAAATCTGTTGTAGAGCTGATCTGCAGGTAAGATCGGTGAGCCTCCTTCACGGGTATGCTGGTGCTCCAAGATGGGGGTGGTACCTGCCAAAGAGACTCCGATGCTAAAGTTAGTGTTTGTGGGAGTATGAGTCTCGTATAAATAATGCACGTACCTTTATGTGAATTAGGGTTGTGTTGGGCCTTGGGCCTGGGATCTGTTATGATCTGATTAGATAGTAGATCTCGTCTGGAGCGAGATCCCCAAGATCAGTTATGATCTGATTAGATTACGGATCTCATCTTGAGCGAGATCTTCGAGATCAGTTATGATCTGATTAGATTGTGGATCTCATCTGGAGCGAGATCTCCGAGATCAGTTATGATCTGATTAGATTGCAGAACTCGCTTAGGCCGAGATCTCCCAGTGCGTGCCCGAGGTTATTCCACGCTGTGATACCGAGCTCGAGCTCGGCATGGCAGTACGGATAGTACATTAGCCCCCCGAGCTCCGAAGACCGTAGGTCGAGGAGTTAAGTCCGAGCTCATCAAGTGGCTGTGGCCCTTCGCGTACATCTGCCTGTCGAGATGCCATGTGTCATAGCCGTCACCTCGTTCCCATAAAGCGTGGGTGGCGCAGCGACAAGATTGTATTTTTATTTGTTTTGATGGCGTGGCCATTTTGGGCCGATGTGGTGTTCTGATGTCCATGTTTCATGGTCGAGCTGAGGAGCTCGGCAATAATGAGCTTACTGCTTGGTTAGGCTGGTAAACCTTTGACCGAGTCAGCAGTTTGGTGAAGGAAAAGTCGATAACTCGGCTGGCCAGTACACTTGCCCCCCAAGCACCGAGTGATGTAAGAGCAAAGGGGCTTCTGAGGAGTTTCCAAATTTGTTGTTTGAAGGTTCAAATTTGACCTTATTAAGTAGATGTGATCTCAAGGTTCGGACTCGACCTTGGCATAATAAGGTTCGTACTCGACCTTGGTTAAGAAAACGTAATCTCAAGGTTCGGTCTCGACCTCGGCATAACAAGGTTCGAATTCGACCTTGGTTAAGAAAATGTAATCCCAAGGTTCGGACTCGACCTCGGCATAACAAGGTTTGAATTCGACCTTGGTTAAGAAAATGAAATCTCGAGGTTCGGACTCGACCTCGGCATAACAAAGTTCGTACTCGACCTTGGTTAAGAAAATGCAATCTCAAGGTTCGGACTCGACCTTGGCATAACAAGGTTCGTACTCGACCTTGGTTAAGAAAATGCAATCTCGAGGTTCGGACTTGACCTCGGCATAACAAGGTTCGTACTCGACCTTGGTTAAGAAAATGTAATCTCAAGGTTCGGACTCGACCTTGGCATAACAAGGTTCATACTCGACCTTGGTTAAGAAAATGTAATCTCAAGGTTCGGACTCGACCTTGGCAAAACAAGGTTCGAAATCGACCTTGGTTAAGAAAATGTAATCTCAAGGTTCGGACTCGACCTTGGCATAACAAGGTTCGAACTCGACCTTGGTTAAGAAAATGCAATCTCGAGGTTCGAACTCGACCTCGGCATAACAAGGTTCGTACTCGACCTTGGTTAAGAAAATGTAATCTCAAGGTTCGGACTCGACCTTGGCATAACAAGGTTCGTACTCGACCTTGGTTAAAAAAACGTAATCTCAAGGTTCGGACTCGACCTTGGCATAACAAGGTTCGAACTCGACCTTGGTTAAGAAAATGTAATCTCAAGGTTCAGACTCGACCTTGGCATAACAAGGCTCGAATTCGACCTTGGTTAAGAAAATGCAATCTCAAGGTTCGGACTCGACCTTGGCATAATAAGGTTCATACTCGACCTTGGTTAAGAAAATGTAATCTCGAGGTTCGGACTCGACCTCGGCATAACAAGGTTCGAACTCGACCTTGGTTAAGAAAATGCAATCTCAAGGTTTGGACTCGACCTTGGCATAACAAGGTTCGTACTCGACCTTGGTTTAGAAAACGTAATCTCAAGGTTCGGAATCGACCTTGGCATAACAATGTTCGAACTCGACCTTGGTTAAGAAAATGTAATCTCAAGGTTCAGACTCGACCTTGGCATAACAAGGTTCGAACTCGACCTTGGTTAAGAAAATGTAATCTCGAGGTTCGGACTCGACCACGGCATAACAAGGTTCGTACTCGACCTTGGTTAAGAAAATGTAATCTCAAGGTTCGGACTCGACCTCGGCATAACAAGGTTCGAATTCGACCTTGGTTTCCTTGGTTAAGAAAATGCAATCTCGAGGTTCGGACTCGACCTCGGCATAACAAGGTTTACTCGACCTTGGTTAAGAAAATGTAATCTCAAGGTTCGGACTCGACCTTGACATAACAAGGTTCGTACTCGACCTTGGTTAAGAAAATGTAATCTCAAGGTTCGGAATCGACCTCGGCATAACAAGGTTCGTACTCGACCTTGGTTAAGAAAATGCAATCTCGAGGTTCGGACCCGACCTCGGCATAACAAGGTTCGAATTCGACCTTGGTTAAGAAAATGCAATCTCGAGGTTCGGAATCGACCTTGGCATAATAAGGTTCATACTCGACCTTGGTTAAGAAAACGTAATCTCGAGGTTCGGAATCGACCTCAGCATAACAAGGTTCGTACTTGACCTTGGTTAAGAAAATGCAATCTCGAGGTTCGGACTCGACCTCGGCATAACAAGGTTCAAACTCGACCTTGGTTAAGAAAATGTGATCTCAAGGTTCGGACTCGACCTCGGCATAACAAGGTTCGAACTCGACCCTGGTTAAGAAAATGTGATCTCGAGGTTCGGACTCGACCTCGGCATAACAAGGTTCGAACTCGACCTTGGTTAAGAAAATGTGATCTCGAGGTTCGGACTCGACCTCGGTTACTAAAATGGGATCTCGAGGTTCGGACTCGGCCTTGGCAAGTCGTCACGATTAATGTGCCAATACCAAAAATGTATGGGAATAGAGTTGTTTTGTTGATTATTTTTGAGGTGTGCCTCGTTAAAACCTTCCTTGGCCAAAAACCCTTTTCTTTAGTGGGAAAAAAGGCTGAGGAGGAAAAAGAGTACGTCACCTGAATTTACAAGTTAAGAGAAATAAAATTTGAGGTGGGTGACATTCCAAGTTCCGAATTTCCCTTCGGAGGGGTCTATTCTTGCCCCTCTCACCCCACCAAACAAGGTCGCCAACTTTAAATGTTTGTGGCCTGACCTTGGTCTTGCTTTCCTTGTGGTTTGTCGCGCGAAAAGCAAAGTGCTCTTCCACCTGTATGTACCTGGCATCTTGGGCACGGAGTTCGTCCATATCAGCGGGAGCTCGGCAACACAGGCTGTCCACAAAAGGTCCCGGCTTGAGCGCCATGAGCATGGCGTGTAGGGCGACCTCGGGATTCAAGTTGCGAATCTTCACCGAGATGCCAGCAAAACGTTCCATGAACGTCCGTAGTGGTTCGTCGTCGCCCTGTCTGAGGCTGGCCAGAGCAGCCGACGTTACGAGGTGAGGTCGACTCGTTGCATACTGCGCCGTGAATCGTCTGACCAGAGTGCCGAAGTTGTCAATTGACTCGGCAAGTAGCTGGGTATACCAGTTGAGTGCGGCCCCTTTGAGCGAGGTCGGGAAAACCCTACACAAGATAGCATCATTGTTAGTGTAGAGGTTTACCTGGGTCGTATACAGGTCAATATGTTCATCGGGGTCCGTCGTGCCATCATAGCGATCAAGGTGGAGAGGCTTCCATCTGCGGGGGAGTGGAGTCTCCATGATGCCATCCACAAAAGGATGACGGCGGAAAGTTTCTTGACCCTCTGTGACATGAGTGGGGGCCCTGCTGACATCCTGAGTCGACTTGTGCGTCGGTGCATGAGACCGATGCGTGGCAGGTCGTGGAGTCGGTGCTCTGGTCGCAGTTCGGGGTTTAGAAACCGAATGCCCTTCGTCCTCATTCAGGTTACTCTGTAGAGGGGGTTGATCTGAGGGACGCCGAGGGAGTTGGGCACGAATGCGCTCGTTCTCGGCGCGTAGTGCCGCTAGGTCGGCTTCATTAGCGGTGCGCATTGCCGCTAGATCAGTTTCGTGCTTGGCACGCATGCTTTGTAGGTCGGCGGCGTGTTGTTGCCGCATCTGTTCGACCTAGTCGATCAGCCTCCTCAACGTTGCTGCGTCACTATCCATGGTAGTTGAGTGATCCAGGTCGTCTGTTGCGCGTCTGATGTGGCTTCTGGTGAAAACCATACAGGTGGTCGATAAGAGCTGTCTTGATCGGCCCCACGGTGGGCGCCAAATGTTCTTACCGGAAATCTGCTGTAGAGCTGATCTGCCAGGTAAGATCGGTGAGCCTCCTTCACGTGTACGCTGGTGCTCCAAGATGCGGGTGGTACCTGCCAAAGAGACTTCGATGCTAAAGTTAGTGTTTGTGGGAGTATGAGTCTCGTATAAATAATGCACGTACCTTTGTGTGAATTAGGGTTGTGTTGGGCCTTGGGCCTGAGATCTGTTATGATCTGATTAGATAGTAGATCTCGTCTGGAGCGAGATCCCCGAGATCAGTTATGATCTGATTAGATTGCGGATCTCATCTTGAGCGAGATCTTCGAGATCAGTTATGATCTGATTAGATTGTGGATCTCATCTGGAGCGAGATCTCCGAGATCAGTTATGATCTGATTAGATTGCGGAACTCGCTTAGGCCGAGATCTCCCTGTGCGTGCCCGAGGGTATTCCACGCTGTGATACCGAGCTCGAGCTCGGCATGGCAGTACGGATAGTACATATATATATATATATATATATATATATATATATATATATATATATATATATATATATATATATATATATTTGTATTTATCTTGTATTTTTTAAATAAGATATTTTTCTCATTTGGTTATACATCTTTTTTCTTTTCTTTTACTTTTTACACAACCAAATAACTAAAAAAATCATTTTGTTTTCTACTTCTTTTCTCAAAAATAAATAGTAATAAAAGAGATAATAAAATAAACTTTATTTTTTAAACCCAACTTTTCTAAATTCTTTCTTTTATCATTTATAAAGATCAAGTTGTTTAATTTTTAACAACTTCTCCAAAAATGTGTTTAGCCTAAATTTTTCTCTTTTTTTTTAAAAAAAAAAAAGGAAGTGCAAACAAAAACAAAAGAAATAAATAAGCCAAACATTACCTTAGTTGAATTAGCTAATGTTTTCGTCGTGCATGACATCATGTCATCTCAACAAAAATGGAGGATAACTCAAGCAAATTTAACACCGTCATAATTGCAACAAATAATAGAGACCAAATTGAAAACATCTTTTTCTGCACAATGTTGACCTTTCTCATGTTAAAAAATAAAAAAATAAAAAAAAGCCTTAAGTGTAAGACAATTCTTTTAATTTAGCTATATTCCGATATACCTCAAAATATATATATATATATATATATATATATTATAAATTTGCTTTATTTTAATTTAATTCTTACTTTAAAGACCTACTTTTTGTGTTTATATATTTTTCTTTTATTTATTAATAGCTAACTTTTAATGATAAACATGATTAGTAGAGTCTTGCTCCTCAACTATACTTTTTCATCTAAAATATTAAAATTAAAACCTTTTTAAGGTTTAAAAATTGAAACTTTTTATAGGAAACCTCAACTCAAGCTAATAGTTTATTAATTAATTAATATTGTAATTTGTGAAATGTACAAATTAAACATTTATTATATATAACTAAAATTTATAATTATATATATTATTTTTAAATATATCAATTATATTTAAAATTTGTTTAAGTAGGCATTTTAAATATATAAATCATTTTTTATATTTATGTATTTATGCTTATATATAAAAGTAATTTTCTATTTTCATGTACATGATTTTTGAACTATTTTATCTTTAAATTTTTAAATAATAAAAATTAATATTAAAAATTAATTATTTTTTAAAATTCAAAACCTTAAAATTTAAGAATTATAAGTAACAAAAATTAACTAAATAGACATTGATATTTTTTAAACATTTTTAAATAAATATAGAGGTATGGAGTATCTTAATCCTATTAATTAACAATAAAGGCAATATATATTTTTGCTATACAAGTTCTATTAACCTTTTTACTCCAATCTTTCTCTCCCATACTTTTTTATATATGATTTTTATTCTTTTTTTTTCTCTAGTTCTCATATAAATTTAATTTTCAAACATCTTTCACTCTTTAAATAACCACTTAAAATCGTTTACAGCATCTAATTGTTAACTACTTACATATTTAACATCAATAATAATAATAATTATTATTATTATAATTATTATAATTATAATTATTATTATTATATAAAATACACATAGACATGTTTTTTTTTTATGTTAGTGATAATTAATTTATATTATGCATCAAATTCTTTTAATTAATTATAATTTATTTTTAAAGTAAAATTAATTCCTTTAATTGAATAAAAACATCTAACATTTTTCTTGTGCAAGATAAAATTTTGTATTGAATTTTAAATAATTAAAATAATGAGATATTTTTAAATTATAATTAAAATAGTATGTTATTAATTATTTTTATTTTTATTTTTAAAAATTAAAGTTTTAAAATGTCTATAATTTATATTTTAATTTATTTTTTTAATCATCAATAAAATAACATTTTTATAATATTTTTAATTTATAGTTTTTTTCTTCACGTGTACTTTTAAGTATTTAAAATCTAAAGAATACGTAGTAGTAATTCTTTAATTAAATACAGTTACCTTTTTCCATAATTGCGGCTGTTTATGCTGTTTGTTCAAAATCAAGAGACTTGTAAACGACATTTGACAAACGAAGTTTCCTTCTATTAAAAGTGCATTGAAAAAACAATTGAGATACATGTAATATGTCGGATATCCTAACATTTTCTTAAAAACAAGGCTATAAAAATATATATAAATGAAAAATATTCTCTTTACAATTTAATTTTGTAAGATTAAGATAAATTTTAATTTATTTTTTTAAAATAATATAGAATGTATCAAAATTTATATTCTAATAATTATTAATTATTATTAAATTTATTACGACATTCATGATTGAATGAATATAAATGTTTAATCTTATAAATTGAATTTATCACGCCACTCCATAATTTGACATCCACAATTCCACATATACTCAATCCTCCAGACTTCTACGCACTGCCTTTTCTAATTCTTATTCAGTTAACTTGAAAACTAAATATTTTAAAATGGAAGCCACTACAGTCATGATTTTTAAAAACATAAATTAATTTGTTTAAGCATCAGAAGCTAAGAAATAACTAATAAATATTTGATTTAAATGAAATTACACTCAAATCTTTTAAGTAAAATTATAAAGTTAAATATTATGAATAAAAAAAAAGTGATTAAAATGAGATATTAAATTAAAAATAGTCAACCAAACTCTAATAAAAATTGATCATTGTTGAAAACTTGAAATCAATATTTCTCATTTTATTACTAGATTTTAATTCTTTAACAACATTTTCTTTCTTACATTTATTAAAATGTTACTATATATTAAATAAATAGATTATTTTGCAACATTTTTTAAAAAAAAATGTCATTATAGATAGAGTAATATTTTTTTATTTCAATATTCTTTCCAATTATTTTCAAAATCAAAGTCTCATATCGATTAAAAAAATGTCACAGGTTATTTTGCAACATTTTTTTTTTAAAAAAAGTTACTATAATTGCTTCTAAAATCAAAGTCCCACGTCGAGTAAAAAAAAAATATATTTCTCTCATCTCTAATTATTATCCATAATTAAAGTCTCACATCGAATAGATGAATGACTCATAAAAAGTATATATAATTATATAATTATACTTAAGATAAATGAACTTTGACATTTTATATATAAGTAATGGTAACTAACTAAGAATGTCTTCTCCTAAAAAGAATTAAGAATGTCTTTAATCTTCCCTTAAAGAATTTCTAGGAGTTTAGGAGGCATAAAAATATAATAATTAAAATTAATATTTAAATTAAAATTAATTATCATTTTATAAAGTTAACAAAATTTTAACAACATCATTAAAATGTTACAATTAGTAACATTTTTCAAATATTGCTAAAAATTATTTGTGTTGTAGTGTTTATTATATATTTACCAAAAATAACAAGCTGAATCGTTAAATCTAACACAGGTGTCTCACAACACAATTCAAATTAGATAAAAGTTTGTGTTTAATTTCAACTAATGTTTAAAATAAAATTATCTTTGTAGGAAGAAAAGGCTAGGATATATAAAATCGATAATAGAAAAAACAAAAAAAAAAAATTCCCCACTTGATTAATCGATTAGTAAGGAGGAAGATGCAAATGATTAATAAAAAATAAAGAGACAGAAAACATAATTTGTGTTGTTTCAGGGGCGACATGTTGTTTTATCTTTCCCAAATTTTAATACCCTAAACTCAAATTAAAGAAATTGTACGGTTGGAAATAGTGAATGAAAAAGCTTTAATTTTCATAGACACAAGTCAATGTTGTTTTCCATGACGCATGCCTCATATCATGGTTTTGACCATTTATGCTTCAAAAGAAGAAAAAAAATGTGGAACGTACTTAGAATAAAATTGTTCAAATATAGTCGATGCAAGAAGTGGTTGAGATTGAACGAAAATGGCGAATCCTTTATGGATAGATACATATGATATGATGATGGTACACAATTCAATGACCACTTTGCATTTTGTCACCTAATATATTTGCCGCAGGCTAACAACAAAATCATCATCCTTGGCTTTTCATGCCCTAGTTATTAGTCTATTTATTGAACCAATACACAAATGCCTAGAAAGAGTGCTAAGTCAAAGAAAATAGTAACAAACAGAAATATTTGTATAAGATAAATGTACCAGAAAGAATTTTAAGTTTTTCTTTTTTTAAAAAAAAAAAAGAGTATTGATACTTACTAAAAGTATATGTTGTGAGCAACATTAATTCTTTTGAGAATCATGAGTGAATATTATTCTCTCAACATAATCTATTTCATATTTATGATTATGATTTAAATTTTGAACAATTTAATTAAATAATATATATTAATTATTATTATTATTTGAGTGGGGAGATGTTAGGATAATTAGAAGTATGAAAATCTAGGTTTAATCTTCACTACGATCATCTTTGTAATCTTTCTTATTTTTACCAAAAAAAGTAATATATATTATTATTATTGATGTCAACTAATATTGTAAATTTTTATATATTTTATTAACTATATTTTAGGATAATCGAAAGGTCTTTTATAGCCTAGGAGTTAAAGCTAAAGATAATTTATAATCAACATCTTCTTGTAATCTATCGAAAGGCATCTTTTCAAAATCAATGCTATAATGATTTAACAAGTGTCTACAAACAATATCTCAAAAGTGGTGACAAATATCAGCAAAAATTATTAAACAATTAATATCTAAAAAATATACAAAAAAATATTATTATTACGATGAAGTTCTATGAGATAGTACTTTATAGTTTCTTTTTATAAATAAATATTTTTAACAAAACTTATGTTTAGTTTCTTAGGTACAGTTGAAACTATTCTCCAATTAGAATTGAAATTTTACCTTAATATTTATCATTTACATTTAGTACATATTTTATATTATATATTTGTGCATATGAAATAAAATTTCAACTCTAATTGAAGAACCACATCTAAGGAATTATACTAAAATTTTGTCTTATTTTAAATTCTTTAATGAGTACACTACAAATTTGCAATAGTGGTTAATATTTTCCTAATTTTTAATTTTTTTATAAATCTTTTAATTGAATTTTATATAATAAATATTAAATGTGTCTTTTTTTATATTTTAAATATTAAATGTATTTATTTTTAATTTAATACTTCTTTCATCATATTGATGATGAGGTTGATCATGATCAAAAGATTTCAATTCCAATACTTGTAAATACGTTGTTTATTATATAGGATTTAGATATTTTAATTTATGTAATAAAAAATATCCCATTTTAGATGTTATACATATTAATTTTATTTTTGTTTAACTTTTATAATTTTATCTTTTAATCCTTATAAAATTAGACAGTAAAAATAAAAATAAATAAATAAATAAATATAAAAATAAAAAAAACTTGAGAAGGTGGAGGGTGGATTCATACTTACCCCACATGATAGATTGTGCAAATTAATAGTGAAAAGGCCCTAACTCTCACTCTCACCTTAGGCAAGTGTCCCTGTTTTAGGCACTTGGTAAACAGTACTTTTGAAATCGTCACTTTAATTTGCAAAAGACTTATTGTAAGTATGATTTTGAAGCACATATATAACACAGTGGATAATTGGATATTGATAACAACCCATCACTTTTGATGAGATTGCAGAAACTTCTCTCAGCCAACCCTTTTTAAAGTCTTTCTTCTTTCTGCCCCCACCATAATTCATAAAACCATTATGCTACTGTTGGCTTATATATCTATCACAAATCAAATTTAACTATTTATCAATTGTATTAGAGATCGTTGGTTCTAAAAGATTATATGTACTTTCACTGTATTGGTTTACATCTTTGCTTCAATTGAAAGGTCCATTTGATGGAATACAATGGAAAAAGTAAGGGTACCCTTCAAGGAATTGAAATAACTTTTTTGTCTCTTTAATTATTACCTTCTCTTTTTTCAAATGATTTTTGCGATTTAAAGATTTCTATACATATAATAAAAATATTTTTTATGAAATTTTACTAAAATAATCTTACCCTAAATAAATGTACAACTTTTAATTGTGATTGATGAGGAATTTATGAAGAGACAAATAAAAAAAAAAGTAAATTAATATTATATTAAGAATTGAAAATATCAATCTTTTATAAAATGTAGCATTCTTTCAATTGTTTATTTCTTGTGCTATGTGGCGAGCTTAGCCAATAGCCATGATTAGAAACAAGATATGATCTCAACACTTTAGGCAGAGAGAGTTAGATTTATCACGAGAAGGAGTAGCACTTTCACTGTCATGAAAGCCCAAAAGTACAACATATGGGTGGTGAAGATCGTGAGTGAGTGTGTAGTCACAAGACGGAAAAGCACTAAACACGAGACAAATAACAATTTTGACAAAGTGAAAAACATTTGATGGTGTCAATTACTTATGTTATTGTTTGGCCAACGAGGTTCCTCTGATAAGGACTGAACCCATATTCCACAAGACGTGAATTTAATTTTTAGTATAATAATGTAAGGAATTTATTAAGAGAAAATAAGTTATGATGATATAAAATAATTTTAGACGCTCATCTCATCACAAATTAGTATATATAATGTTATTATTGATAAATTTTATAATAAATAATTAAAAGTCATATACTATCATCTAATCACGATTTAATAAGTATATAATGTTCTTGTTGGTCACTTTTATAATAAATAACTAAAAGTCATATCGATGATAAACTATAACTTATAATTAGTTAAGAGTGCATGAGTATTTTACACTGTTGGTATATACTAATTGGTAATATTTTATATTTTATATCTAAGGATTTACCCGTATATCATAAAGATGTGAATTTGAATGTTGGTATTATGTAAAGAATTTATTAATAGATATTCTATATATGTAAGTGCTTTTGTAAGGTCTATTGAATCTCCAAATCTAACTCACCTAAAAAGAGAGAGAAAGAAAATACAATGGATCAATGTTGTTGCATCATGAAAGTTGCCCTTCAAATTAACTATGCCTTTATTTATAAGAACATAGGCTTCCATGATATACATGATGCAAAGATACATGAAAGAGAAAGGATAGGGTCTCGTGGATGTGTGGTCTAAGTCACATGTGAGGCTGTCATATATATACTATTAGGGTTACATACAAACAGGTCCAGCACCATTAAGGTGTGGACCGTTTTGCTTGTGAAAGTGTCACTTTTTTTATCACACAAGAATCTAAATCTTAGGCATGTTGGTTTGGTGGTGTCAATGTGTGTGTGAGAGAGAGTCATGGGAGTCATAATTTCTATGACAATCCACAAAAACCCACTAAAGCCTAAAATCCCACTAAAGCTATAAAAGTGCGTTGGTGATTTGGTAAGTCCTGTTTCACTTGGCCTTTTGCTCTCTTAGTGGGAAATGATGGTGAAGAAAAAAATATGTAGCCTACGTCTTCTCAAAGCATCGAAATTCTAATAACTCGTTAGTTTAAGTTTAGGGTTTAAGTAACATTGAACTTGATATTTGAGTTAGTAGATTAAAAAATAGAATTGAGATTAATCATTTTTTTTTTGACAAATATTAATTAGTCTTGATATGTAAAATTGATAAATATTTGGTACTAATAACACCATAATAAAAAAATAGCATCAAAATCATTATCATGAGTTAGAGAAATTTATATATATGTTCTAAAATATGCATATGATGACCACACCAAGGGATGTTGAAGACCAGAGATTTCCATCCCTAAAAGTCTTCAATTTTTTCTTGGTTTCTCTATCAACCACACAAACTCACATACCATGACAAGGGGTTATAGATACGTATCCAAATTCATCATTTATGTGTGGGGAGAGTTTGATATATGTTATGGCTTCAATGACCAACAAGGTCAAATGGTAACCTGTTGTATTTGTGTGCATGTGTTCTTATACATTTTTATATCTTCTAGTGCTATTTTTGGAGTCTCTTTCCGACTTTTTTGCCATTTAGAGTTTCTTTTTTTTTTTTTTTTCTATTTTATTCACTTGGTGACATGAAACTTGTTATTTTTTAACCAATTTGTCAGTACCATTTTCACGTGTTGATAGCTAAGCTAGTATTGATTGAGACTGCCGCACCAAGAAGTCATTTTTTCTTCATTGTTTTCTTTTAGTATTACTTTAATATTATTCTAATTAATCACTTCAAAGAAAGATATATTTCATGGGAAAACTTTGAGATTATTTATTTGGAACGAAAATTAAATTATTTTAATAACCAATTATTATTATTATAATCAGAATATTTTTTTGATTTGATAAGTTTACTAAAACATAATTAATTTTCGCTTTTACTTAGAAAATTAAAAAAAGAAAGATATGAAATTGTTTGGATAAAAATTAAAAGGAAAAAATAACTGTTGAAAATTTTTGAGTAATTTGACGATAACGTTTTTTAGGATAAAGAAAAGTTGTTAAAAATAATCATAAGCTCCAATTTTCAAATGCATGAAAATAACTTTTTTTTTTTCAGGAAATTTCAGCTAATTTTTGTTGTCTCAAACATGCTCTCAATCTACTCTTTCTCCTTAAATGATTTTTTAGGATTATGAGGGTGACGTTAAACAGTATGCCTAATTTTGGAGAAGTTAAAACTTTTAACTTACATAAAATTAAATCTAATTAAAGAACCACCAAAAATTTAAACACGTTCATTTGCATTTCAAACGTACTCTTCCTCCAAACAAAATTATTTTTCCTAAGCTTCTTAATAGATCATTCTCAACATGTATTGATTTATTAGCATCAGTTTGTAAAATCAATTCTACAAACAATTAGATCCAAACGGACCCCGAGGTAGTTCTTGAGAAAGAAATAAGGTTATGCAGGCCACAAGCCCAACAAGCAAAATGCATCTACCTTCAATCTGTTTAATGTTTATGTGACCCAAATTGTAGCAATCCCATAAAATGAACTAAATAAAAAGCAGCTCTAGTAGATGCCAGAATCAGACTTCAATCGTTGATGTTTTTGTGTGGGTTATGTTTTGCTTGATATAGTAAATTGAAAAAGATGTTTGATTACCCACATAGAAAAAGGAAATGCAGTAAATATATCAAAATCCACAAGAAATTGACCATATTGTTTTTTGATGATTCAGAATTATATGATAAATGACGGTAACAGTTTGAACTTAATATTATGTAGATATTATTCCAATTCGTTACTACTAAATCAACTCTAGACAAGAAATTGACCATATAACTCTTCAACTGTATTGATCATATAGAGAGAAATTTGTTTATTCTAAAAGTAAGTCTATCTAGAACATTTTATCCGTTGATTTGAATTAATGAAAAAAAGTATCAAATGATTTTCAATTTTTTTAAAAATTTACAGATTTGATCTATGAATTAACAATTTTAAATTCAACAGTTAGATTGTTGAGATTTGGTGTACAACATGATGGAAGACCATCCATGGAGCTTCATGTGGGACCCATCACTAGGCCAATGACTAGGAGATTAGAAGATGATAGGGAAGTTAAAACACTAGAAGACATGTTTCTCAAGATTAAAATACACTAATCACTCTCCTAAGATTTGGTAACCTAGAATTTATTTTTATGCCTATTTTAGACATAGGATCTATTTTACTTGTATTTCTAATTTTATCCTTGTATTTTGGGGTATTTTAGTCATAGGATTTATTTTCTTTGTCTTTCCCATTTTTACCCTTCTATTATGGGGTGCTTTAGATCATAGGTTTTTATTTTTGGGCTAAGGTATTTGATTAGGGTGGGAACAAAAACCTAGACGTATTTTTGTGGTTATTGGACCTATTTTTGGTGTTAGAAAGGCTTAGGCCCTAGTGGAGGGCAAAGGTTGCATGGTTTTATCATGCACCTAGAAGTAGCCTAGCTAAATCCAAAGATTTCATTCTTGGATTATATGAATTTGAGAGAGCATTTCTTTGCCTCAAATCCTATATCCTTAGTCCCTAGGTTAACTTCGTCTAACCACCTTCATTCTCCACCCTTGGACAGTAAAACCTTAGAGTGGCCTCCACCTTCACTTGGAGTGAGCCAACCCACCTTGAGCACCATACACTTCCGCCAACCTTCACTATCTCACACCTATCATCCCTTCTCCACCTTAAACATCCCATTTCCTAACCTTTGGTGTGAGCCTAGATCATGGGCAAGGTGACCCTCTTCAAGACGCCATTGTCAACCATGGAAGGGAGGTCTCCATCACAACATGAGTTACTGAACGACGTAAATTTAGATAAACTTACTTCTAGAGTAAATATATCCCTCCTTTTATATATATATATATAGAAGATTAGGAGATAATTTAATTGGTAATGGGTGAATGTAATCACATGTATATTTATAGATGTTTAAGAGTTTGTTTGGATATAATTTTTTTCAAAAACACTTCTAAAAGAAAAAAAAAATAGAAAGAAAAAAATAAATTTTTTTTATGAACTAAAATTATTTTAGACTTAAGTTAATTTATAGTTTTCTTTTATTAATTTCTTTAAATTTTTAATTCCGACATAAATTAATTTTAATTAATGTAAAAATTTATTTCAATTTTTATTTATTTTTTTCTTCTAAAAAGTACTTTTGTAAAAGGTTGTACAAATATAGCCTAAATTGATTAAAGGAACGGGAAACCATCACCGCAAATTCAGCCAGCAGAACCCCAATTGTTTTCTAAGATAACTAATCATAAAGCACAATTTGTATTCCTACTATTCATATATTTGAGTCATGACATACAGGAACAGAAAGACTCCTAGCAGATACAAGTTTTAGAAATGCATTTAAAATCCATCTATGTCCCTTAAATTAAGCATCGGTGATTCACGTACCATCGATGTGATAAATTATCAACACTTTTTCAGGAGAAAACAGAATTAAAAATATCAGAACATTATGGAATTTTATGTTAAATATATAGTGTAATTAGGTTTAGTAATAGCATTAATGGTCTAAGTTACACTTACACTTATAATATTACAACTTGATCAATAAATAATAAATTTAAAGTCAGTGTAATGTATAACAATTATTCATGCTCTTATGAATACTGTGTATCCCTCTTTTCCTTTTACCGTCCAATATTGTATATCAGCATATGTTTCGGGGCATCTTAACTCCTAAAATGTCAAAATGGTATCAAAGAGATACCATCCTTCATGGCTTGAATCTGTGACTATTTCTATTCTACACCAAAGTTGCACTACTACAAGATGTATATTCTATATCGGTTCTCTAAAGTCATCTACATCGATTCTAAAACCGATGTAGAATAGAGCGACGTAAAAAATGTATACATTTTTACATCGGTTCTGAAAAATCGATGTAGATTGCATTTTTTTTTTAAAAATGGAAGCCTATCTTGAAAAAATCTCATTTCTCATGTTCGATAGACGCATCATAATAGCCTGTAAAAAATGGAAGCAAAGCAAAAGAGAAGTTCCACAATCAATTTCAGTGCCTTCCTGAAACCAAACACCTTTCCTTCACTATCACACATGCCTTTCCATTTGTCTGGCTTTAGCATTCTCTTTACCTGTTCCATGAAGAACAACAAAACCATAAATAAAAAAAGTAACCTACTCACCTTATAACAAGATTTTGTATCTATAATAAGCAACAAGATCTCCTTAGATGCCCCACTATTCAAATGAAAAACAGAGCAATCTCCACTGACATATATTTAGTCTATATTGTAAAGAGTGTGAAGATTCACAAATCTCAATACATATTCCACTATAGAAGAAGCCTTGGAAAGTGCAATCCACCCTATAGTTCTTGAGCATCATCATGAACAAGCATCCGATTATAGAAGATGCTTTTGACAGATTATCCACAACTCATTTCACGCGAAAGATATCATCAGCCCAATCTTCTTTACAATAGAAAAACTGCTGAGGGAGAAACCTAACAAATTGTTGATGTCTATCTCTACCATCAGTCTTTAGAGGGAAACACAACGCAGAAAACATACTCTATGGTATCAGTATGAGGATGTAGCGGTGCAGAAATGAGGGATTAAACCTAAGCATAAGCAAAGCAATTAACAAAACCTAGTAGAGTTGTAGTCTTACAGTTAGAACAACCTTTACATGCGATTGAGAAAGACAGGGATCCCCAATGTCCCGCACGATGGAACTGAGTTTTCACAAATTGACAGCCCCAACTTTTCCCCAACTCCATTGCTTCTCTTCCTTGCCGCAATACATGACATGCACCTCTACCTTCAACCACAACGAAATCAATGTCAATAAAGAACTACACGCAAAATAAACCCCTAAATTTGACGCTAAAAGAGAACCTTCGATCAACGTTTCAGTATTACCATTTGAAATTTTATAAATTGATAGGCAAACGATGTGATGCGAGTGGCGAAAAGAGAATATTGATTCTATTGCGGAGAGGGAAGGGATTGTCGGAAAAGAGAGAATGCGGAGAAGAAAATGGGTGATGCCGAAAAGGTCGTTGATTCCGAGGGAGTGGAGCATGTCGAGGGTCTCCTTGTCGACCTCAATGTGGTCGATGTTGATGGCGAAAACCTCGGGAACGAAGTCCATGCGGTGCTCGCGCTCCTCCTCCTGGAGCTTGAGGGAGATGCCGCGAACAGGACTTGGTTGTCGTTCATCTCCACCACCACCCACACCACCAGTGGCGGCACTTTGTTGCCAGAAAACCAAGTCCTCGAGGGGTTTGGGCTCCTCGGCCTTCCTGGAGCACTTGCGGGCCGAGGCGGGCTGGAGCGACGGGTCAGGACGGTTCTTGCTAGCCCGCGTCCGGCCCAAGGAGGCGGCGCAAATCTCGAACTGGGCTTTCATGGAGAAGGTGAACTCACGCTTGAGGCCGGAGTGAACCCTAGAGAGCAAGATGAACTCGTCGGAATCGGTGCCTTTGGCCATTGATTTGACGAAATCACGGAAGGTTGGAGAAGGGAGGGTCGAGGGTTAGGGTTTGCGAAGGGTGGAAGATTTGAGATTTGGGGAAAAGACGGGTTTGGTTGAAGACAAGAGAAAGGGAAGAGTATTGAGAGGCTCTAAAGGCACTATGTTAGCGCGCGCAGAGATTGCTCATCCCTTCTACATCGGTTAAAAGGAAACCTGATGTAAAATACTTCATTTCTACATCAGTTTTAGGAAGAACCGATGTAAATTTGCTTATATTTTCTACTTAATTACAAGTTTGCCACTGCATATATTTTTACATCGTTTCTTGGACAACCGATGTAAATATAGCGATGTAAAATAGTATTTTCCTAGTAATGTTGTCAAAATCAATAAATTCGCAACAACTCCATTTCTTCACTTTCTTACATCTTACATTGTGTTTAGGGAGGGGATGTAACGTGAAATGGAGAAGAAAGGGCGGGAAGTGTGGTGATTTTTTTAAAATAAAAAAAAAACATGTTTGGGGAGATGAAGTGAGGGTATTGATCGAGAATTTGTTGTGAGACTCACGTCGAAAATTCTACCTCCAAATATATGTAGATTTCTAAGAAATTATTCGCCTTAAAATTGCATGGAAAAATTTTCCCACTCACTCCCCTTCTATAATACCCACTATGACTCATTTTAACACAACAACATGCCTGAAAAGACAACTATTTTAACACAACAATATGTCTTGGAAAACAACTATAATCAATTATGGTGGAATCATAATCAACTATGGAGACATGTTTAAATTCCACTTATGTGCTAAAGTCATATAATTGATCAAACAATTGGGCTTAATCAACTATGTAATACACTCTGAGAAGGTATGTAGCATAATTAATTGTGATATAGCATAATCAACTATATATGTTATTAATTTATATTATAAAAAGAAAACCTTATGATATAAATGGATAAATGGTAATTATGTAAGTAATTTTTTATTTAAATTTTTAACTATATAAAATATAATTTAAAAATATCATTTTTTCTCTATTTCTTATCGAATTTGATCTTAACAAACAACTCTAAATTTTGTTCTATATTTTATCTATTTCTCATCAAATCATTTCTCATTTATTCTCCTTCTTTTTCCTTCAAATCCACTTCTCTCCTAAACAAAGAATTAGGTTTTCTCTCATCCTTTGTCATCATTTACCACTAAAAATTATTCTTTCCACGCTCATGGTTACCTATCATTGATTTATTTTCAGGCCACATAAATCTCCAATGGTTGTTCTAAGTGGCTTCCAACTACTCTACTCCTAACTCAAGAAGAATTTTCCTTAACCAAATAGCTTGGTTTGTTGTTATTGCTCTAACAACATATTTTGCTTCAGTAATGGATTGGACAACAATTTCTGGCTTTTTTGAGTTCCATGAGAACATGCCAAAACCTAAATAAAAAATGTAACTCGTAGTGCTCTTCATGTCATCAATGTTTCCTGTCCAATCATTATCAACATAACCAATTAGACTTCCATTTTCACTTGGCTTGTACCATATTCCAAACTGAGTAGTGCCTTTCAAGTACCTAAGAACTATCTTTGTTGCAACAAAATGTATCTCACTTGGACTTTGCATGAATCTTGAGTGTAAACTAGTTGCATACATAAGATCATGTCTAGATGAAGTGAGATAGAGTAAACTTTCAATAAGACTTCTGTAAAGAGAAACATCAACTTTTCCAACTCCATCATCCTTGGAGAGTTTCAAATGTTGCACCAAAGGGGTAGGGACAAATTTGCAACTTTCCATTTTATACTTCTTTAAAACTTCATGAGCATACTTCTCTTGATTCATAAAAATACCATCCTTAGTTGATGCACTTCCAAGCCTAAAAAGTAGTTCATTTTTCCTAAGTTGGATATTTAAAATTGATTTTGCATCTCCTCTATAAGTTGTTGGACTTCTTGTTGATTACTGCTAGTATCTAGCAAATCATCAACATACAAGGAAATAATCAAAAAGTCATGTCACCCAACAACTGTCTCACATAAAGAGATGCATCATTTTCACTTCTCCTAAAACCTTGGATGCAAAAATAGCAATCAATTATGATATACTAGACTCTAGGAGCCCATTTTAGCCCATACAAGGCTTTATGAAGCTTATACACCTTGTTTTCACCCCTTTACACAACAAAACCTTCAAGCTAAACTACAAAAATTTCTTTAGTTAGGTTTCCATTTAGGAATGCAAATTTGACATCTAAATGCAAGATCTCCCATTTCATTTAAGCTTCCAAAGCTAAAAGAATACGAATAATGCCCATTCTTGCTACCAAAGCAAAAGTTTTTGTGTAGTCAATTCTAGGTTGTTGAACATAACCTTTAACAAGAAGTCTGGCCTTGTATTTATTGATGGATCTATCAAGGTTTAACTTTGTCCTATAGACCCATTTCACTCCAATTACATTCTTATCTTTGGCTCGTCAACTAGCTACCATGTCTTGTTGTCTTCAATGGTGGTCATCTCCTCCTTCATAGCTTGGTTCCACTCATCAACCTTACTAGCTTTTTCAAAGTTGGTAGGTTCAAGTACAACAACATTACACCTTTGATAAATTTTTGAAAATGGTTTGGTACCTCTTATAGTAAAATCATCATCATTATCTTTTTCTTGGTTTTCAATTCAACTCTCAAAAGTAGGCAAAACTGAATGCCTTTTCATTTGACAAGTCTCACAATTCCAATAAGCATCTCCATCGGCTTTAATATCTCTACTAATGGAACTTTTCCAGAATCAATTTCATAGACTTTGTAGCCCTTAGATTTTGAGCTATAGCCTATTAAAATTCCCTTTTCAACCTTTTCATCCAATTTGTTTCTTTTCACAGCTGCTACATGAGTGTAACAAAGTGAACCAAACACCTTTAGATGTCTAATGGATGGCTTGATACCTCCTCAAGCCTCAATCGAAGTCATTCCCTTTATTGCCCTTGTAGGAAGCCTATTTTAGAGGTACACAACAGTATTTACAACCTCTACCCAAAAGGAATTGGGTAATTTCTTCTAAAAAATCATGCATCTAGCCATCTCAAGAATTGATCCATTTTTCCTCTCTACTACTCCATTTTGTTGGGGAGAGTAGCTCACTGTAAGTTGATGGTCAACTCCCAAATCATCACAAAATATATTAAATTATGTAGAATTATACTCCTTCCCATTGTTACTTCTAAGTTTCTTCAAAAGACAACCACTTTGAGGTTCAACAAGGGCTTTAAAATTCTTTTAAAAAAAAACTTCATATTTTTGCTTAAGAATGTAAACCTAAGTCATTCTTGTAAAATCGTCAATAAAGAAAATGAAATACTTGTTATCATTCAATGAAGTAGTTTTCATAGGTCCACAAACATCAGAGTCGACAAACTCAAGCTTTTCATTTGCTCTCCATGTAATAGAATTCGAAAAAGGCAATCTATGGTTCTTACCAAGTTGACAGTTTTCACATACTTCTAAACATATTTGAATGTTTGACAAGTCTTTGACCAACTCTTGTTTTTTAGCAAACTGAATGAATTTCAAGTTATAGTGGTCAAACCTCTTGTGCCATAGCTTAGAATCAAGTTCAATCTTGCTAGTTTTACACTCATGTTCAGAAATTAAATTCCAGTTAACAAAAAAACTTATTTTCTCATCTCTATTTCAAATAATTCATGACCATCAACATCAGTGACTACACAACTTCCTTCTTTAAATAGCAAGCAATAACCATTTTGCATCATTTGACCCACACTCAATAGATTTTGATCAAGTTCAAGCACTAAAAGAACATCATAAATATGTTTAATCCCTGTTGCAATATGAATTCCCATAGTTTCTTTACCAGTTATTGCAATTTTGTCTCCATTTCCAATCTTTACTCTTCCTCCAACATGTTTCAACTCTAAAAAAAATTCTAGTTTACTTGTCATGTGTTGAATGCAACCACTATCAATAAATCATGTGTTTTAATCCTCTGAACACTTTGTAGTCTTGGCCATGAAAAATAGGTCTTCATCATCTTTGGTTTTAGTGACATTCGCATGTTGAGAACTTTGATTTTGTTGTTGTTATTTCAACCTACAAAAACATTCTATGTGACCATATTTATTGCAAAATCTGCACTAGATTGGTGGTGGTGTGTTAACTCAAAATTTTGTCTTCTCTTATGAATCAAAATCATATGATTTAGTGTAACAATAAAGTCCAGTTCATACATATCACAAAAAAATACATATATTAATTAAAGAAAAAAAATATAAATAAAAAAAGAAACAAAAAAAAGAAAATAAAATCTTCCTCTGCCTTCTTTGGATGCCATTCGCTGATCCACAACTACTCTACTACAATTGTTGTAGAGCAACCTTACCCTGCAAACAAGCCACCATGCCCTGCTAAAGTCACCAAATTGCCACTTAACCAGATTCACAAGCTATATCCCTAAATTTAAGGATTTTGGCAAAGAAAAATACATCAGATTAATCAAATTCAAAGAATCATGTGTCTATAAATACTAGAACACAAGATGAACAAGGGGGATGAAAAAATTTGGGAAGAAAAAAAGAACATAGAAACAATGGTGATTGAGGTATAGTTAGAGAAGAGAAGGCATGAACAAGAAGCACTAACCATGACTTCCCAATTGTGATATCATCCTTACTCACTATGATCAAATATTATCTTTTGTGTATGGTGATACTATATAGTGTGCCTTGTCGATTTTTTATTCTATTCTATTTTCTTCTGGCTAGTTTTTATCGCAAATGTGACATGAACAATAACCTTTTTCTCCGTTAAAATATAAATCACCAACACAATGTAGACGATTAAGATGCAAAGAAAGACAAATAAAAATTATGAATAAAAATAATATTATTTTCAAACCTTTGCAAACTGTCGTGTGCCATCGTCGGAGATGTACCCCTCTCTTTTTCTTCTTCCTTGCACCGTTATTGTTCGTGACTACGATGAACCACTGTGCATGAATCAAATCATTGTGAGCTCCGTCATGCACTACCATCAAAGGTGAGGTCCAATGACAATGATGCCTACCCTTATCTTATTCTTCGTACTGTGTTTGTGCGTACTCGATCTATGCTATGTAGCTATAATGAACCACCATACGTTGCTGTTGGAGGCTATTTTCGGCGGCTACCCTCTTCTCCCTTTCACATCTCTCTCATTTGTTATCTTTTCCTTTCTCTTTTCTCTCTATACCAAATGTTTAATCGCTTCAACCACCACAATGTCATAGCGCTGATCTTCTTTCGTTCTTCATCACATCGTCACAGTTCAAGAAGTGAAGCGGCACATGCCTACCCTAAAAGCAAACCCTTGTTTCTTTCTATTATGAAATCCTTATTGGCCGCTACTTTTTTGTTCCCTCATTAGGCATTTTTTTTCTTTCTTTTTCTTTTTCCGTTTTCTTTCTTTTGGTTCTTATCGGTTGGTTGCTATATGGGCCACCTAATGACAATGTAGTCGTTTGGCTTTCTTTTGGATTTTAGGCCTTTTCTTTTGTTTTTTTTCTTCTTCTTATTTTAAAACATTCATTATAAAATAACTTGGCCCATATTTTTGCATTTCTTATTTTTGTGGATTTAGACAATCATAAAATAAACATGAATAATAACATTAATAATTATAATGAAACAAGAAAATAATATCTTAAAATTAAGTCCTATAACTTAATATTAACAAGAAGAAATATCTAATAGAAATATTATTTGGCTATGAATTTTAGTTAAAATTAGGCTTCATAATAATAATAATATAATAATATAATAATAATAACTTTTTAAATCAAATCTTTTTAAATATATTATTATTATTATTATTATTATTATTATTATTATAGTGATACTCTCTTATTAACATTAGTATTAATTATATCTATCATAGAAAATGGATTATTTGAATGTGACATTCCTTTAAGTAGGACTTAAGAATGTAAGTTGTGACAACTTATTATCTTAAGGTTCTTCTCTAAATTCAAAAACAAATAATTAATTATTAAAAAATATTGTTACAATTTTTAATATAAATATTTGAAGTTATTATATCGAAGTTTTTATGAGAGAAATGGTTAATTAGATGTGACATCTTTTTAACCTTTGAATTTAAAATACAAGTTGTGACAACTTGATATCTTTAAATTTTTCTCCAAAATAAAAATATCTAACCAAAAATATTTTAAATATATACCACAGTAATGATAATATCGATAACAATAATCATGATCAAGATCAAATAGTTTATTAAATTGACTTTGATGTACACCTCTGTCAATTTGTATTTTAGGACGTATGAGCTGTGACAATTCAAGAATCCTACTTTTAATAAAAACATAACAAAAAAATATCAACTCATAAATATTTTCAAAGAACTACATGACTTTGATTCTCCATTGCACATGAAGATACGTAGGAACAGGAAATAAATCTTGTCGAGCCAACCAAATAAAAATAATAATATTATCTTTCCCTTTTTTTCATAACAATAATAATAATTTTAATTTTTTTATAAAATAAATGCACTAGTTAAATAAAATATATTTGGTTGTTATAGTTAATTTCGATTAATTTAGGGTGAAATAAATATTTTAAAAGTTATAATAATTTGCTTAATTAATTAGAGGTAACCATCTTTACAATGGACGTTGTAAGGTGCTAATACCTTCCTTACAAGTAATTGACTCCCGAACTCAAAACTTGATTTTCGTAGACCATTTTCTAGTTTATGATTTTGCGATGTTTTTCCTTAAAATAAACATTGGTGGGGACTTCATGTTTTAAATTTATTTTCGTCGTCCCGTCGCGATTTCATTTGCAACATGGTGTCTTCCCTTTGTACCAGAAATCACTCTCCTTGTGACTAGTTCTTTTACAGATTCCAAACTTTGGAAAAGTTTCCCTCTTCTTTGAATCTTTTCTAGAATTTTCTCCAACAAGCATCTTTTCACCCTTTATTCCTAGACCATTTCCTTTATGCCTCACGTGTAACAATGATTCAGTTGCTTCCTTTTGTCCAAGAAACCTTTTTTTTTTCTTGAGCTTGAAGAGCATTTACAAGCTCTGTCAAGCTTATCTTGGAGAGATCCTTTGACTCTTCAAGTGAAGAAATCTTAGATTCAAACCTTTCAGGTAAGATAACCAAGCCTTTTCAACAATTTTACTATCATGAACCTTTTCTCCCAACAATCTGATTTGGTTTACAACTTTCGTCAACTTGGTCATGAAATCTTTTATGTTTCAGCCTCATTCATCTTCAAGGATTCAAACACTCTTTTGAGGTTAAGAACTTGCATTTTGTTGGTCCTTTCATTTCCAAAGAACTCTACTTGAAGCTTCTCCCAAACATCATCATCATCCACAGTTGAATGCAAAATGTTAAGAGCCTTGGCTCTTTTGGCAAAATGTTAAGAGCCTTAGCTCTTTTGGCAACTTGTTCACTATGAAATTTTATTTGAGTAACGATGAGATTTTCCGACAAGGGAGGAGGTTAAGATCAATTTTCACCATTTTTCAGAGATCATAGTCTCTAAATTGAGCTCTCATCTTCACAACCCAAATACAGGAGGTGATGGAAGTGAAATATTGTTGGAAGCCATTAAGGAGAATGGGTATTAAGGAAGCAGGCTGAGTTTTCTGGTTTTCTCTCTATTTTTTTTAATGGGTTCTCTCACAAGTCCCTCAAAGATTAGAAAATGCTCTTGATACCATTTGTTGCACAAGAGGTGTTTTTGAATCAGAAACGTGAAGGGTTTTTCATTGTTATTTTTGTTGATGAATTTATTTTTGATACATACACACATATATATATATATATATATATATATATATATATATATAGAGAGAGAGAGAGAGAACGAATACATATAGGCATGGCAACGGGGTGGCGCGGGGCGGGGGTGGATTTTATGTTCCCCGCCCTTGCCCAAACCCCTTCCCCTGATACCCACTAAAGATAAAATCTAGGTACCCATCTCTGCCCTCGATGGGGTTCAGGTTTCCTCACCCTTACTCCTAGACCTTTTTTTTTCTATTTCTAATAAATATGAAAAAAAAAATAAAAATAAAATAAAATAATACAAATTTTTACATATAAAGGTTTCTAATTTTGGTTTATATATATATATATATATATATATATATATATATATATATATGGATAGTTTTTTAATTATATTATTAAGTGGGGTAGGGGTGGGGGTGGGGTGGGTATTTTTACCAATCAGGGAGAACTCAAACCTGATCAACACGGGTTTTTTCCGTCCAAATTAGGGTGGGTTCAAACGAGTACCCACGGGGCCGGTTAGAATTCCATGCCTACATACATAAATACATAGCAACACACTTTCAACTACCTAACAGGTATGGGCAAAATGCATGGGCCTTGTACTCAAGTAGACTGACAAACACACCAACTACTACATAAATCTTTTAGATAAATGTTCACATCAAAAAATACTGTTGACATTAGAAATTTCAGCAACTTCAACAAGATGCATTTTGGTTCTAGTTTAACATAAAAAGGTACAAAAATATTACTTTAATGTATTGAATATCTAAAATCTGTCAAGTAATATATATCAAAATACTTCCCTATGTGCCTCACCCTCTCTAGTATTTAACATAATCAAGTTATGAGTAAATAGAAGTCATAACTCTAACAATTGGGAATATATATTAGATATTGTTATAATACAATCCTCCATTCACACTCCAACTACTAAGGAATAATATAAAGCAATTAGATATGTTAACATTCTTGATTGAGAAATCATACTGCAATTCTGATCATGGGTTCTCATGACCTATAAATAAAATAGCTTCGAAATTTCAATGAGTGTGTACATTCCTACAACATGAACCAAAAATAGATAAACACTGGAAAAAGATGTAATTAAAAAAATAAATAAATAAACAATGGTACTGTTGAAAAGTCTCATTAATTGCAATCACACTTAGCCTAACATACATTATGATTACAAAGGAGTTAATCAAAATACTACAAGAAAATTGTCATATAGTGACATAATACGTGTCACTAAAAACTACTTTACCCACATAATAAATATAATATATGTTGGTATATTGTTAAAAAAATGTAGGAATAGGTTATAGTGACACAAAATGTTATTAAATCTCATTTAAAATCAACACTAAAATTGTGTGTAGCTATATATCAAATAGATATATACCTATATATATTGTACCTATAGTTACGTTTTTTGTATGTAACATTTCTTGTAGTGATTAATGGTCAAGTAAAGTGTTATAGTATATAGCCATTGGGACATCAACTCTTATGAGATTGAGATTTGAGATTCTACATCGATCAGTGATATCGATAAGTGATGTAACCAATGTAGTCTTTATAAAATATAAACAATACTCATTTCATAAACAAGTTTTATAAAATTGAATTAGATCTTAAGTTTATATTTTGTGGTATATAAAGTTTGACTTTGACTACAACATGCAAAAACACACCGATAATTCAAAGGAAACCTCGATAAGTAGAACAATTACAATAACTAAAAGAATGACGTTACGCTCAAATTGTCGGTGCATAAACTGTATCTAATGACTACTTAAAAAACACTATGTATATTTATCTATTAATATCAACTAATTAAATATGTTCTAATAGTTTATATTTGATATTCTTAATTTTCATAATAATTAAGTGATGAATGACTAATTTGGTAACACTTGAATCTTAAATAATTTGGTGACAAATTTTTTATGACCAATGTAGCAACACCCTAATATCTTTGGGTAATCAAACAAATTGAGAATTTGTTCTAAATATAGTCCATTTTATGATCATAACATATCCGAAAGAAATAAACAAAAATATTAACTTGATATGGTGTGGACATCTCGTTAAGAAGAACGATTTAATTAACATCGAGAAATAAGTTCATGGGGAGGCTTTTGATGCTCCAACCTCAAGTTTTCCAGCAAAATCTGCTATGGTAGGGTCAATAAATAATAAGAGCTAGAAAAGAAAAAAACAACACTACTGCATTTGTGATTTTTTTAATCCATAATTTATAACTATAATATAGATAATAAACTTTTTTCACATATACATTTTAGTTACAATTTTATTCCTAAAATTATTCATTCGAATAGATTACTATTTGTTTTCCCTAAATTTCACATTACAAACCACTTAATTACACCTTTCAAATAATAATTATACTCCTTTAATTTTTTTAAATGAGGCGTACCTTTCAAATAAATAACATTTTTTTTGTTTTATTTACTTTTTTTAAAATAACAGAGATATAATGTTTTTTTTCGCTAGTATATATATACACACAATGCCCTAAAGCCTGGATTATTACATCCATAATCAGGATGTTTTGCAGCATAATAGAAACCAAGCACCACAAACCTCACATATATCACAAATTTATAACCTAAGCATTACAAAAAGAGAACCAATGTGCACTGCAATTTTTTTTTTATTATAACACACCCTGGGGAAAATGATGGATACAAAGCTTCACTAGAAAAGAATAAGGGAACGATGGGAAAAGTACATAGGAGATATTATTTTAAATTAAATAAAGAGTTAAATATGTATTTTGGCATTTAAAAACTAGTATTTTAGTGCTAGATGTTTACTATATATACTATCATAAAAAAATGTTGTGCTTCCATTTATTATTTTTTTAACCATATTATTAGTACAGAATATCTACTGATTTAGTTGATGATTAATTTTTAGGAAACTTGACATACCACTATTAGTAAGGTCTTCCCTCCCAACTATATTATTTTTCCATACATAAGACTCGAGCTCGAGATCTTACTTGTATTTTAAAACAAATAAAAATAAAAACTAATTAAGATTGAATAATAGTTGGTGGTTTTATTGGAGGGTTTAAGTGATATTAAGTAGTTATAAAGGGTAAAATGGAATATAATAAAGAAGTTATAAGGACAAAATTATTCAAAATTTGTGTATGCTAAAAGAGGATATCTGCTTTATTATTAGTATAAATAACTAAAATCTATTGTCTTAATAAGAAGAATGACAGAAAGTTGCTTTGCTAGGAATTTGGAAACAAGTGCATTTAAAGAGGAGGACACCAAAAATCAAAGTACTAAGAAGGTTAAAACAAAGGAAACATGGTGGTCGTGGATGAAACTATGGTGAAGGATCACCTAGTGGAGGTAGAGAAGGAATATCCCGAATCTTATATGGACAGTCTTTTATTGACAAGAAGGGGGGAGATTTTTATGGATTTCCATAGCCTTATGAACGAGATGGAATCTTCGGAGGAGGAGACTTACAAGGACAATGTTGTGTTTGAAAGGAGTGCAAAATAATTGGATCTATGTCCAACTATCCCTATCACTCAGGAAAAGTTTGAAGAATAGTGTATCCTATGGCGAAATTCTCTAGTGATTAACTTGTTAGGTAAGCGAGTAACTTATAAGATGAGTGACAACAAAGTGCAGCATGAGTGGGCGAAGGCTGATGCAATGCGAGTTGTGGATATGTCACAAGATTACTTTCTTGTGCAATTTGTAGATGAGGAAGATTATAGATATACTTTGTTTAAAGGACTATGGATGATTGAAAGTCACTACATAATAGTTCAGAGATGGCATTCAGTCTTTATTATTAATGAAAAGAAAGTACAAAAGATTGTGGCTTAGATTCAGATTCCAATACTACCAATTGAACCCTATAAAGATATATTTCTATGGAGGGTTTGGAGTAGATTAGGTTTAATGTTGAAAAATGACAAATTGTTGCCTATTCAATCATGAGGACACTTTGCTAGAATTTGCGTAGAGGTTGACCTCGGTAGAAATTGGTTTCCCAAATAAATGTACTAGGTCACATTCTCAAACTAGAATATAAAGGGCTCCATTCTATTTTATTCAAATTTGGAAAGTATGGTCATAAGCAAATGTAATGTGTTAACTTTGCTAATGCAGTTACTACTAAGGATCATGTTGTAGGCTTAAAAGCATCATCTATGTGGAGGTTGATAAAGGAGTCCCAAGGAACATAATGTTGATGTAAGCCTTATTCCTAATCATGTTTCCAACTCAGATCCTAATCCTAAGGGAAGTGTTGCTACACAAAATTCAAAAGGATTGTACAAACATTAGATGCTTGTACACAAAGGAAGAAAAATGGCCAAGTTATTCTAATCGGTAAAAACACTCTAATTCACTATACAATGCATCCATAAGACACGATTTTCATACAATTACACAATTTTATTAATCACTTATACCATAACCATTCAATGCATACCCTTAAGCTCTCCATAGAAACCCACAGACAACTCAATTCATACTAAAAAGGGCTTAATGCATGAAATTAGCTATATATAATCACAAATCATAACAATTCAGGGACAATAGAATCACATGGGAGGACAACAAAAAAGAATAGAAAATAATTGGGATTTTCCCTTTCATACAACATATAGAGGTTGAGGGTCAACCTCACTAACCATCAGTTATCCCATGCCCTTGAGGGAGAATTCTCACTCCCACCTTACCTCTATCAATAAATAGCAAATGACATAGATCTTCAGGATAATCTTCTCTTGACTCCTCTCTTCTTGGTTATGAAGAGCGTAAAAGAAAAGAGAGTGTGAGCAGAAGACTGACGTGTTCCTCTTTTTAAAATTAAACCTAACTCATCATCCCTCTAACCTATCTTTAGTTACCTATCCATAACCCTAGTTACCTATTCCTCCCCCTCACTTATAATAATAATAACAATAATAATAATAATAATAATAATAATAATCCTCAGATAATTTATCAAAACAAATATATGAAATATAATTTCAACCTTGAGATGGACTCTAACATCCACCCTTTAAATTTTATAATAAAATATATATTATTAATCTAATTGCGAAAAGCAGTGTGTTACAAATATTATCAAGCATTGGTTTCTAACGGTAGTCTATGCTAGCCTTCATTCTGAATTTTGACTTGGTTTATAAAGGGACATTGGTAGAATCTTAGATATTATTGATGGCCCATGGAGCATTATTGGTGACTTTAATACGATTCTTCAAGATCATGAAATGAGTGTTAATTCCCTTTCTTCATTTCAAGGAGATATGACTTTCAAGAAATGTTTTCAAGATTGAAACCTTTTGGACCTTGGTTTTAAGGGAAACCCGTTTACTTGGAGGCAAGGGTCTTTGCTGAAAATATTAGATATGTGTTTGGTCTCTTAGGATTAAAGGGTGAAGTTTCCTAAAGTCAATCTATTTCACTTAAATTTGATTATTGCCCAATCCTTCTAAATTTTTCTTTCTTTTATGTTAGTTGCAAGGAAAGAAAGCCTTTCTGATTTAAAATTGCTTGGTTAACTCCTGAAAGATTCCCTGATGTTGTTAAAAAAGAATGGAATAAGTTTTGTGATTGGAATGTTAATATTAACCATCTTCAAACCTTTTTAAAGGAATGGAACAAATGCACTTTTGAGGATATCTTTTATGAAAAGAGAAGAATCCTTAGACATATGGTATTTCTAGGAAATATTTTCAGCAAGCCAATATGTTTTTAGATAAACTTCAAGGTGATATTTGGGAAGAGTATGAGAATATTCTTATAAGGGAAGAACTTTTAGGTGGTTCCTAAAGTCTAGGTGTAAATGGCTCCAACTTGGAGACAAAAACACAAAATACTTTCATGACACTATAGTCATTTGTCCTAGGAGAAACAAAGTAGAGATGCTTCAAATTGAGGATGGTAATTGCATAATAAATAAGTGAGAGCTGGAAGATATGGTGACTAGTTTGATCAGGATCTTTTTCGGGATCCTGGTACCTGTTCACCTTCTTGCCTAGAGAAATGTTTTCCCCAATTGAAGGACTAGACTTGCCTAGATCTAGGAAGACCTTTTGAAGATGAGGAGATTCTGGTTACAGTTAAGAGTATGGGTGGCATGAATGCTTTCGGTGTTGATGGTTTTCAAGTTATTTTTTATCAGTCACAATGGAGTACAATTGGACCTATAGTTTGTTTTTTAATTCATGATATTGAATTGGATCCTTCAAAGGTTTCTAGTATTAATGAGACTCCTATCACTCTTATTCCAAAAATAGACAAAGTTGTTATGTTAAAGCACGTGTGACCTATAAGTTTGTGTAATGTATCATACAAAATCTTGAAAAAGATTTTTGCTCGAAGTCTTATGATCATTTGAACTAGAGTTTGTTAAAGATACTCTTCTTGATATCAGCCTTCCTAATAATTTTATTTTTATTTAATTTGGCATTGTATCTCTACGCCTGTAATGCACATATTGTGGAATGGCAAAATTTTGGAGGAGTTCATAGCTACTGTGGGAATTAGACAAGGTGACCCCATATACCCTTACTTTTTTTATTCCATGTATAGAAAAATTATTTCGCCTCATTGAGTTAGAAATTGAACATAAGCTTTGGAAACCTATCAAAATCTACAACAGAAGGCCCTTTTTTTCCCACCTAGCCTTTGTCTATGATTTGGTGTCTTTTACTAAAGTGTCTTTAGATCAAGTTGAAATTATCTTAACTTGTTTAGATTTATTCTGTAACAATTCAAGACAAAAAGTGAGTAAGGAGAAATCAATAATCATTTTCTCTAAAAATGTCTCTTGGAGGATTAGAGAAGAAATTAGTAATTAGTTCGACTTCTTGGTGTTTTGCATGTTTTATCATGTTTTTGTCTTGAATTCGTGTTTGTGTTTCTCCAATTCTTAGGTTTGTTTCTTTTATGTTATCTTTATTTTCTTTTGGGATGACTAATATGAACATGTGTGAATAGTCTCTCTTTTTATTGGATTGAGACTTAGCCCTTGAGAACCTTTATTCTATTATGAATTATTCGATTATTTAATTATTTTTCTCTTCTTCATCTTATTTCTTTACAAATTATGTATGGGTAAATGATTAATCATTGTTTTTCATAAATTTAGATATTTAGGGAGGTACTGAGAAGTGAACCTAAGTATTGGAACCTAAAGAAATAGACTTAGGTTTTAAACCACAAGAGTAGGTTAATCCTTCGAAAATCAACTAAATTATAACATAAATCATAATGAGTTTAATTAGACATAGCTACCACGAGAGTATGAGTTAATTCAATTAAACACGCCTTTGTATCTTGAGAGAGAGTGAATGATACCTTAGGTTAATATACCTTCAAGGGGGAATAAGTAAATATATATAAGTAAAAACATTTGAACATATAGGAACTTATTGAGCGAAACCTTATTCTTAGAAATTTCTCTTATAATTGTAATTGTTATTTTTTACTTCTGAGTTTTATTTACAATCAATCTTAAAAATAATCCAACTTAATCTTTAATTATTCTTTTTGTTTTCATTTTTTTAAATTTAACTAAATACTTATAATTACAAGGTTAAATATGTAGTCCATGTGAATTCAATAAATTATTACTTGACGACAACTGTACACTTGCAATTTTCTCACATCACTTCCTATGAATTGATGATTTGGGGAAGTATCTGGGGGTCCCCACTTAGCATAAAAGGGTAAGTAAGAATGTGTATAAAGGAGTCCTGGACAAAGTAGGATAAGGGCTCAACAATTGAAAAATGAATAGCTTATCCTTTGTTAGAAGAGCTACACTTACACTATCTATGTTGACAACCTTGCCTTCCTATGTTATGTGAACAATTTTTTCTCCTCGTCAACTATGTGATGATTTGGATAAGAAACGCAAAGGTTTACTATGGAGAAATATAGCTACACAAAGGAGAATTCAGCCTATTGCTTGGATTGATATTTGCAAACCAAAGCCTAAGGGTGGTCTTGGTTTCAAGAGTGCTAACACTTAAACTCTTGTTTCGTGATGAAGAATTTTTGGGAAATCTATATGCAACCTCAAAATTTTTGGGTTTAACTATGGAGAAAAGTCAAACATTAGAAGGGAAATTGAATGTCTGTCAAAAACTCGCACTTTTTTTAGTAGTGAAATAGTTTTACTAATAGTAAAGAATACAATAGAAAAGGTAGATGAAGCACACGATAATTTTTATACAGTTCTCAACCTCTAATACTACATTAATTCTTAATCTAACCAGATTGAGTTCTACTATCTTTAAAAAGATACAAGTATTCTTTTAACAAGCCACTTCTGGCTCAAATCGAAGTGTTATTTGAATTTCCTCTTCAAGCAATCTACCCAAGTATTATTTCAACATAAAGTTTCTCTAGGCTTCAACACCAAGTATTCTTTAACGATTAAGTCTCTTTAGGCTCAAATGAGTATTCTTATACAATCAAGCATCCCTAAGCTCAAATGAGTATTCTTTTATAGACAAGCCTTTCTGTAACGACCCACCCTAGGCCGTCACATCAATAACCAACCAAAATAAAATAATATAAAATAAAGAAAATAGAGCAAAAGTCAGCTACGCTAGAGTGTAAATATACAATAACATATAAATTGTTTCCAAAATATATAATATAATCTTCTATAACAGAGTCATCATCCTCAGTAAAGTTATACAGTAATCCAAAAAGATAATATAATTACAATGTCATGAAAACATCAAAATAAGACACCCTAGGTGCTGGTCAAGCTCTAAACCTAGCCACTTCTCAAAGCAGCTATCCAAAAGACTCCTTGCTATCCCAAAGCCTCATACCTGATCTGCTCCCCCATATAGTGAGATCATCACAGTCCACATCATGGAAATATAAGGGTTAGCACATATAAAACCAATCATAGTACATCATAATAAAATATCATTAAACAGATATTTATCCACAGTATTTATCCAGACCAACAAGTCATTTTCAACCTAAATATAGACCAACCCAAAATATAATGTATACACGTCCATGCCAATGTATACATATTTTATGATAATAAAATAATCCAAAACCAATGTATACAATCCATACCATATGTATACATATTCCATATCCAAAACAAAGTCACACCACTGTATAATCCATGATGTAACCAACACATCCAAACCAAATGTTGGCCTCAACACCATCCAAACCAAGTGTTGATACGGTGAAACATGTCAGCAACCCATGTCCCACGCCTAACCTCTCATGGAAAATATACAGTTGGATTACGTCGTCACGTAACCCTGGTGGGGCCACCTCATCCATCGGTATGACTCGGCCTAGACCCATACCGGTAGCAAATAGAATACTTAGAGGAGTACTTCAGAATCCACCTAACATCTGAAGTGGTTTATTATATAACCTTTGGAAAAGTTCCACATTGGAATCCTCACCATGGGATTCCCAAATTCCATATTTTTCCAAAGATTATATCATGATCTCACCAAGAGATCTAATCCATACCATAACCTTACTCCTTTAAGTCCTATTTACTTTTCCAAACCACATACACATAGCATATTCCATAATTAAACATAACTATAACCATGCCAATTTGTCAATATAATAATAATATAAATAATTAAATATCCAAAACAACCATCAATTGATCCAAATTATATTATGTGAAATGAAAATCTCCACATAAAATAGCATATTAAAATTTTACTATTCCTATCATGCTCATACGCACTAGATTAATTTTATAAGCACTACCCTTACTTGGATAAACCTGAACTGAAACTCGGGCAGAACCTTCTCCTCTTTCTTGCTTAAACAAGAACCGAAACTCGGGCAGAATCTCCACCTCTCTCCTTAAACAAGGATCGAAACTCGGGCAGAATCTCCACCTCTCCCTCCTCTTTTCTCTCCCCTGGCAGAACCTCCTCTACTGGATTCTTCTTTCTCTCTCCTCTTTTCTTTTCTCCTCCCCTCTTTTTCTTTCTCTCTCTCTCCTCTTTCTCTCTCTAGGATTCTCTTCTCTCCAGTTATATTTTTTTTTCACCCCCCCTGCCTCCTATTTATAGGCAACCAGAGTCACCCGGAACGGCCCGTATTGAATTCGGAACGGCCCGTTCCGAATCTTTCAAATGTACGCAAATTTTTAAACTGGAACGGCCCGTTCCAAAATCGGAACGGCCCGTTCCCAAAAAGCAGAACGGCCCGTTCTAAAATCAGAACGGCCCGTTCCGAGACTCATCCAGAACGGCCCGTTCTCCTTCCGGAACGGCCCGTCCTCCCTCCAGAATGGCCCGTTCCAAAGTCAGAACGGCCCGTTCTCCCAGTTGGAAAGGCCCGTTCTGGACCCGTTCCCAACTTAAAATTTAGTGTCTTTTTATTGCTTGGAACGGCCCGTTCCAATTTTGGAACAGCCCGTTCCAAGTTACCCATTTACCCCTCAAACTTTAATAAAATTTGCGAAAATGCCATTAATAGAAATTACAAAAATACCCCCTTTAGAAAAATGAATATTACAATTCTCCCCAACAACAAAAATTTTTGTCCTCGAAAATTCACTTACTTAAAAAGAGATATGGGTATTGATCCTTCATCTTGTCTTCCAATTCTCAAGTGGCTTCATTAGTAAACTCATCCCAAATAACCTTCACCAAATTGATAGTTTTACCTCGCAATTGTTTAACTTTCTTATCTACTACTGAAACTGGCTGTTTCTCAAAAGTTAGATTCTCTTTAATTTGCACTGCCTCTGATTCCAAGACATGACTCGGATCGTGAATATACTTTCTCAGTTGTGAAACATGGAACACATCATGCAGATTAGAAAGGAATGGAGGTAAGGCAATCTGATATGCCACTAGTCCAATCCTCTTGAGAATTTGATACGGCCCTATAAACTTAGGGTTCAACTTCTTAGCTTTGATAGCTCTTCCCACACCTGTGGTAGGAGTTACCTTCAAAAATACATGTTCTCCCTCTGAAAACTCCAAAGGTTTCCTCCTCTTGTCTGCATAAGACTTTTGCCGAGTCTGAGCAGCTTTCATTCTTTCCTGAATTTGTTTCACCTTTTCAGTAGTCTGTAAGATGATCTCTGGTCCCACCATCACTGATTCTCCCTCTTTAAACCAACACAAAGGTGTTCGACATTTTCTCCCATACAGAGCCTCAAAAGGTGCCATTCCTATACTTGCGTGGAAACTGTTATTATAAGTAAACTCAACCAAAGGCAACATCTCTTCCCAATTCCCTAGATGATCCAAAATACAAGCCCTCAACAAGTCTTCCAAAGATTGGATAGTCCTCTCAGACTGCCCATCAGTCTGTGGATGATAAGAAGAACTGAGTCTTAACTTAGTCCCTAACGCCTGATGCAAACTTTGCCAAAATCGAGAAGTAAAACGAGGATCCCTATCAGATATGATACTGGAGGGCACACCATGTAATTTAACAATCTCCTTAATATACAATTGAGTTAACTTTTCCAAGGACCACTTTATATTCACTGGAAGGAAATGAGCACACTTAGTTAATCTATCCACGATCACCCAAATAGAATCACAATTCTTAGCAGATCTTGGTAATCCATCCATGGTTATACTATCCCATTTCCATTCTGGCACTTCCATCATTTGTAACAAACCTCCTGGTTTTTGATGTTCTACTTTAGCTTTCTGACACACAATGCAAGATGCAACATACTCGACTATCTCCCTCTTCATACCATTCCACCAGAACATTTTCTTCAAATCTTGATACATTTTTGTCATACCCGGATGTACACTCAACTTACTTTTATGACCTTCCTCAAGTATCAACTTCTTCAACTCCTCATCTTGTGGAATACAAATTCTACCCTTGTACCTCAAGATTCCATCCATATCTTGTTCAAATCCTTCAGCTTTCTCAGAACCCAACAACTCTCTAACCTTATTCAATCTCGTATCCTGAACTTGTTTTTGTTTCACCATCTCCAAGAAATCACTAGTTATGGTAGTCATACCACAACTAATAAAATCTGGGGCAATCACAACATTAAGATTCATATCCCTGAATTTCTCTACCAACTCCATCTCTCTAACCATCATTTAAGACATATGAAGAGATTTTCTACTCAAAGCATATGCTACCACATTTGCTTTACCTGGATGGTACATTAACTGAAAGTCATAATCTTTCAAAAACTCAATCCACCTCCTTTGCCTCATATTTAACTCTTTCTGATCAAACAAATATTTTAGACTCTTATGGTCACTGAACACATCAAATTTTGCTCCATAGAGATAATGTCTCCAAATTTTTAAAGCAAAAACCACCGCAGCCAACTCTAGATCATGCGTAGGATAATTCCGTTCATGAGTCTTTAACTGCTTAGATGCATAGGCCACAACCTGTCTATCTTGCATAAGAACACATCCTAAACCTTGATGAGATGCATCACAATAAACCTCAAAAGATTTATTAGGATCTGGCAGAATCAATACTAGAGACGACGTCAACTTTTCTTTTAACTCTTGAAAACTCCTTTCACACTCCTCCGTCCATATAAAAGGATGATCCTTCCTGATCAGTTGTGTCAAAGGCATAACTATTTTAGAAAATCCTTCTATAAATCTTCTATAATAGCCAGCCAATCCCACAAAACCTCTAACTTCAGTAACTGATTTCGGACGCTCCCACCTCAAAACCGCTTCCACCTTAGTAGGATAAACTGCAATTCCTTGTGCAGAAATCACATGACCCAAGAACTTAACTTCAGATAACCAAAACTCACATTTTGACAACTTTGCAAATAATTGTTTCTCCTTCAATACTTGCAAAACTATCCTCAGATGTTCTCTATGTTCCTCCATAGATCTAGAATAAACCAGAATATCATCAATAAACACCACCACAAACTTATCCAGAAAGGGTCTGAAAATCCTGTTCATATAATCCATGAAAATAGCTGGAGCATTCGTCACTCCAAAAGGCATGACAACATACTCATAATGGCCATACCGAGTCCTGAAAGCAGTCTTTGGTATGTCTTCCTCCTTTACCTTAATCTGGTGATACCCATATCTCAAATCAATCTTGGAGAAAATAGTAGCTCCCCTTAACTGATCCATCAAATCATCTATTCTTGGCAATGGATACTTATTCTTAATTGTCAATTTATTTAACTGCCTGTAATCCACACATAACCTCACGCCACCATCCTTCTTCTTTACCAATAACACGAGTGCTCCCCACGGAGAGACACTAGGTCTGATCATCTGTTTCTCCAAAAGTTCTTCAACCTGCTTCTTCAATTCAGATAGCTCTACTGGTGCCATTCTATAAGGAGAAATAGACACTGGTCCCGCCCCTGGTATAAGATCAATACTAAATTCCAACTCTCGCTTTGGTGGTAATCCCGGAACATCATCCGGAAAAACCTCTGGAAATTCTCTAACAACATCAATACTATTCAAAAAAAATTCATTCTCTATACTAATAAAAGATAAGATCATAAACCCAAGAGCTCCACCCTTTAACAACCCATCCACTTGTCCACTAGAAATAAATCTCTTCTGTTCAACAGTAGGAAAGATTAATCTCTTTTCTGAACAATCTATCAAAATCCTATTGGCAGAAAGCCAATCCATCCCTAAAATCACATCCAACTCAGATAGAGATAAACAAAACAAATTCACTTTATAACAACGCCCTTCCACCTCCACTGGACATTTCAAACAAACCTCAGAAGTCAAAACAGACCCTGAAGCTGGGGTAGAAACAACTAGATCCACACACAAAGAATTCACAACCAAATTTAACCTTGCCACGCACTCATAAGAAATAAAAGAATGTGAAGCACCAGAATCAAATAAAATAGAAATATCATTACCATCAGCTTTGCCCTTTCCCTTTACCAGATCGGATGATGTTTCAGCTTCAGCACCTGTCAAAGCAAAAACACGGCCTGTTGCAGTAGGCCGATCCACTTTCTGGTTCTCTCTAGCTGGAATATTTTTGACATTGCAATCTTTAGCCATGTGACCCACCTTGCCACATTTAAAACACGTATAGTTCTTTGTAGGACAGTCCTTCATCATATGTGGGCCTCCACAGATATAACATCTAATACTCTGAACATCTCTTGTGGTAGTAGTCCCCATCGGTTTCTTATTAGCATTTCCAATTTGAAACTGAGATGGTCTCTTTTGAGGATGTTTCCCCCTCCCAAATCCAGATGATCCCTCTAGACCCTTTGCCACTCTATTTCCTCCTTCAAATCTCTCAACTGTTTTTGCCTTTTCAACTAGAACTGGGAACTCCATAATTTCCATAGGGACAATAGTCTTTTTCAGCTCAAATCTTAGACCCTCACTAAAATTCCTGCATCTCCAGGCTTCAGTGATAGCTTGAGAATAATACCTAGCCAAGTGTTCAAACTTGACCACATACTCTTGTACTGACATATTTCCTTGTTGCAGTCTCAAAAATTCAGCTTCCTTAGCATATTTGGCGCTATCTGGAAAATATTTCTCTAGGAATAACTTTTTGAAATTTTCCCAATTTATCGCCTCCCCTCTAGCTTCCATCATAGCTTGAGCACCTTTCCACCAGAAACTAGCCTCACCCACCAACATATAAACAGCATAAACTAGCTTCCTCTCCTCGGGGCATTGCATCACCATGAAGATTTTCTCCATCTCTTCAATCCATTGATCAGCAATTTCAGGTCCATCAACACCTGTAAATTGAGGAGGATTCCCTTTTCTGAACTCTGACAAGCCCCTATATTCATCAGGTACTTCAGTCTTAGCTGCTTCAGCTGCAGCCCGGTTGGTCTCCATCTGAGCCAACAAAGTATTTTGTTGTCCAATAGCAGCAGCAATTAGCTCCATAGCCTGAGCAATCTGCCGCTCATCTACACCTGAAGAAGGATGAGAATGGTTTCCCCTACCAACCATCCTAATAAAGATAAAAGATCAAGGAACCCATGAGTTTACACTAAAACACATAAGAAATTCCTTTCAAAAAAAATCTATTTCCACTCAACAGAAACATAATAAGACCATTTCCCACAAACCCTAAAGAGACTCGACCAGCTCTGATACCAAAATTGTAACGACCCACCCTAGGCCGTCACATCAATAACCAACCAAAATAAAATAAAATAAAATAAAGAAAATAGAGCAAAAGCCAGCTACGCTAGAGTGTAAATATACAATAACATATAAATTGTTTCCAAAATATATAATATAATCTTCTATAGCAGAGTCATCATCCTCAGTAAAGTTATACAGTAATCCAAAAAGATAATATAATTACAATGTCATGAAAACATCAAAATAAGATACCCTAGGTGCTGGTCAAGCTCTAAACCTAGCCAGTTCTCAAAGCAGCTATCCAAAAGACTCCTTGCTATCCCAAAGCCTCATACTTGATCTGCTCCCCCACATAGTGAGATCATCACAGTCCACATCATGGAAATATAAGGGTTAGCACATATAAAACCAATCATAGTACATCATAATAAAATATCATTAAACATATATTTATCCACAGTATTTATCCAGACCAACAAGTCATTTTCAAGCTAAATATAGACCAACCCAAAATATAATGTATACACGTCCATGCCAATGTATACATATTTTATGATAATAAAATAATCCATAACCAATGTATACAATCCATACCATATGTATACATATTCCATATCCAAAACAAAGTCACACCACTGTATAATCCATGATGTAACCGACACATCCAAACCAAATGTTGGCCTCAACACCATCCAAACCAAGTGTTGATACGGTGAAACATGTCAGCAACCCATGTCCCACGCCTAACCTCTCATGGAAAATATATAGTTGGATTACGTCGTCACGTAACCCTGGTGGGGCCACCTCATCCATCGGTATGACTCGGCCTAGACCCATACCGGTAGCAAATAGAATACTTAGAGGAGTACTTCAGAATCCACCTAACATCTGAAGTGGTTTATTATATAACCTTTGGAAAAGTTCCACATTGGAATCCTCACCATGGGATTCCCAAATTCCATATTTTTCAAAAGATTATATCCTGATCTCACCAAGAGATCTAATCCATACCATAACATTACTCCTTTAAGTCCTATTTACTTTTCCAAACCACATACACATAGCATATTCCATAATTAAACATAACTATAACCATGCCAATTTGTCAATATAATAATAATATAAATAATTAAATATCCAAAACAACCATCAATTGATCCAAATTATATTATGTGAAATGAAAATCTCCACATAAAATAGCATATTAAAATTTTACTATTCCTATCATGCTCATACGCACTAGATTAATTTTATAAGCACTACCCTTACTTGGATAAACCTGAACTGAAACTCGGGCAGAACCTTCTCCTCTTTCTTGCTTAAACAAGAACCGAAACTCGGGCAGAATCTCCACCTCTCTCCTTAAACAAGGATCGAAACTCGGGCAGAATCCCCACCTCTCCCTCCTCTTTTCTCTCCCCTGGCAGAACCTCCTCTACTGGATTCCTCTTTCTCTCTCCTCTTTTCTTTTCTCCTCCCCTCTTTTTCTTTCTCTCTCTCTCCTCTTTCTCTCTCTAGGATTCTCTTCTCTCCAGTTATATTTTTTTTTTCACCCCCCCTGCCTCCTATTTATAGGCAACCAGAGTCACCCGGAACGGCCCGTATTGAATTCGGAACGGCAAATGTACGCAAATTTTTAAACTGGAACGGCCCGTTCCAAAATCGGAACGGCCCATTCCCAAAAAGCAGAACGGCCTGTTCTAAAATCAGAACGGCCCGTTCCGAGACTCATCCAGAACGGCCCGTTCCTCTTCCGGAACAGCCCGTCCTCCCTCCAGAATGGCCTGTTCCAAAGTCAGAACGGCCCGTTCTCCCAGTTGGAACGGCCCGTTTTGGACCCGTTCCCAATTTAAAATTTAGTGTCTTTTTATTGCTTGGAACGGCCCGTTCCAATTTTGGAATAGCCCGTTCCAAGTTACCCATTTACCCCTCAAACTTTAATAAAATTTGCGAAAATGCCATTAATAGAAATTACAAAAATACCCCCTTTAGAAAAATGAATATTACACTTTCTAGGCTCAACCCTATAATAATAGTTATATCTGGGTAAAGTTTTACAAATGTTGTTTCATCTTACAAATAATACGTGATACAACCAAATAAGAATAATGTCTTTACAAAAAGAGTGAATAAATATTTGTACAAGATATTTTTTTTTTGTCATCAATCGATTCTTCTTTCTAATCTTGAAGTTTTTTAGATAGTAGTCAGGATGAAGATAATCGTTGCAAAACCTTGAGGTTTATCACAACCTTGCTTCATCTATCTTCGTTATGGGTCCCTTAAGATGAGAAATGCTCATTGAAACATTAATTGCATTTCACCAAATTGACACTTCTTATTTGATCAAGGAAGTTACTTATCAAGGGTAAACTTTTTTATGTTCATCCTTTAGGAGGAGTTTAGTACACGAAATGTTTTCACTTTTTTGAGAATTTTAAATCGAGAATCTTAGTTTTTCATGTGTGATAGCTATTTAAGAAAAAAAATTCCTAGGAAATATAATTTCTTGAGGACCATTTTTATCTTACTTTTCCACAAATTCATTTTCATAGGAGAGTGTGAGAATTCAACTTCCCCAAGTTAGGGAGAAAGTTATATATATATATATATATAAACCCACATTATCACATTTAAAATAAAAAAAATACATATTTAGGATTCATCTTCTTTCAAAATATTCATCTTCTCACATAATCCATTATTCATTTTTCAAATATAGAGAAAGAAATAACAACATGATGTACTCTCTCACAAACTCCATGTAAGTCCTTCTCTCTCTCACTTTCTCTCCTATTTTTGTATCTCTATGTGATGTGAATATTTTTGTTGATTCAAAACTTATTATTTTTGTCATCTCCTATTTGATTGATTTTGTGTCAATACCTATTTGATTCAATTGTCAAATTGTGTGTTTTCGTGATTCCATCAAATACAATTTTAATACACAAAAGCTAATTAATATTTTTTTATCCATTATCATTTGAACAATAAACACAAAAATATATTAATTTTATTAACTAATTAAAATATAAACTAAATTAAATAATTCATTAAGCATATTATTTTTTTATCTTTTTATTTTTAATCACTTTTAATTATATATTTTTTAAGAACAAAAGGAAATCGTACAACATTTTATGTATAAACTATTGACAAATTATTATATTGTGTTTTTAATTAAAAATATTTGATTGTTTATTAGGGAGGAATTGCTATTTATTTATTTATTATAACTGATGGAGGACCATCCTTGAAGCATTATATAGGGCCTATCACAAGGTCCTTGGGTAGGAGAGTAAAGGAAGATGAAGGACACACCACACCAAGAGCCATGATCATCATGTGTATGGATTTTGAGCCCTCTCATTAATTTGTTATTTTCTTTTCCTATTTTGACCTTGTATTTTAGTGTACATTAGATATTAGGATTTTATTTTGTATTTCTATTTAGCCTTTGTATTAAGAGGCAAAATTAGTCTTATGATTTATTTTAGGACTTAAACCTTAATTTAGAATGTCAGAGTCCATTTCTTTCTTTTTCTAGGCCTAAGGGTATTTTAGTCTTTTAGGAGAGATGAGAGCCATTTCATTTGGGTTGCATTTAGGGCTCATTTAGGGTGCATTTGGACTTGAAAATTTTGGCCAAATGCTCCCAAGAAACCCTAGATGCCTTTCTCTCTCTATAAGTACTCTAGGTCATCCACCTTGTAGCCACTTTGGAAATTAATGATATTGAGTGAGCCTTGTGCCTCTTTATTCCTTCCTTAGTCCCCTAGGAACTCCACGACCCCCTATCCTTTCCTCTCTTCCTTGAGTGAGCTTGGGTCCCCCTTGGTTGGCCTTCATCATCCTAGGTGAAGTGAGCTAGCCTAAAGGAGCTACACCACTAAACACTTTCCCCTCCCTCCTCCATTTTGTGTGTCACCCTTCACCTCCCTAAACACCATCTCCACCACTTCCATACCCTTGAAAAGATCACCTTTCACGTCAACTCAACCTTCGAGAAGAGAAGGAATGAACCACTAGCCCTCATGGAGAAGTTGGTTCCATCATGTGGTATCAAGAGCCTTGGTTGTCTTCAAGGGTAACTTGTCTCTTCTCTTTTGTGTCTTCTAAATGTTTCTTATCATGTTTATGTCTTCTCATATATCTTGATGTTATCTCTCAAATATTGCTTAAAATTTTGTCTTCTTATTGAGTGGTTCATTGTTGGTTCATGAGCCTTCCTTGTTTTGCTTTAGGTTTCCTTTAAATAGGTTATTGTGTGCTCCTCTTCATTTTCATCTTTGCTGGAAATTTTCTTTCAAGAACATAATGAACACTTTATGAACCCCTTTTATTTCTTATTTTTTCAAGTTTTGTCTAAAGTTTGTGTTTACCCTCACCTTTTCACCCAAATACAAAGTATGTGCATAATACCTTTACTTGATGCATGTAACATGGAAATGAATGATGCATGTTTTCCCTTCTAGGTGGCTGGCCGAAATTTTCCATGCTCCTTAGAGGTCATTCATGTATGTTATTTAGTTCATGACATGTTCCAAAAGTTTGTTGAATCCCATGTGGATTTGTCTCCTATACATGCATGGTTATCCACTCTTACATGCTCATCATTACATGATCATCCCTTGTCCTTTGTATGACAACCAAGTAGTGTTTTGTGCTAAAAAAATCTTCCAAGAATTTGTGTGTGCTTACTAAAAAATCTGCACCAAATTAGTACGTAGTACAAGACACATTCCACCTTACAAAAGTTTCTTTTTGCATGCCACTTGTCCTTTTTGTGCTACTTTTAATTCACCCACAAGTGTAAAAACCAAGCAACATAACAAGATTAAAATTCAAAAAAAAATTGACCAAGGGGCTGCACAAAAGCTGGCGTGAAAATACAAAAAAAAATTCAAAGGGAATTTGTTGCTTGACTTGTGGAAAATTACCATTTTACCCTTGCACACTTGGAGTGGACATGGACCATTTTGAGACCAAAAACCGTGGCTGGACATTAAGGAAGAGACCTCACATTAATGGTTTTTTTTTTAAGGAAAAGGAATATTAAACACTTAATTCTATTTTAGAACCCTTTTAGGATTTTCCTTTGAGTGCTTGCCTTTTTAAATGTGCCTTAATTTTTTTGCTTGTCTTTCTTGGAATTCCTTGTGTTTTGTATTATTAATATTCCCCTTGAGTTTAGCCTTTCTAATTGAGCATTTTTAGTTTTTATTTCTTTGGCCTCCTTTCTTGCTCTTGGTTGGTTTGTTTCACTTGGTGTAGATAAAGCCTACTTCCACACTTCCATACAATTTTGGGGAAGATTGAGTTAGAGGAGTTGGTCGTGAAATCCAAAGAGATTTGGGAGGGATCCATCACAAACTTAGAGTGCCAAATACATTGGGAGGAAACTAACCAAGTTTGTTCATTGTGAAGGGAACACCAAATTGGAGCTTGAAGATTTTCTTGTTTTTTGTTCCTTTACTCCTTTTTTTGCGCCAATTTGTGTTGTTTTGATTGGGCAACTTGTAACAACCCAATTTTCACAGATTGTTTGAGGGCCCAAAGGCCCAATAGGGGTGATTAGTAGCCTAGAACGAGTTGTTCCCAAATTGGAACGGGCCGTTCCAAACTACTAAAATGAGAGTGATTTTGTATCCCAGAACGGGTCGTTCCCAAATTAGAACAGGCCGTTCCAAAATATAAAAATTGTCTACAAATTTTAGATGGGAACAGGGCGTTCCCAAATTGGAACGGGGTTTTCCAAAATTGGAACGGAGCATTCCAAATCACCAAAAATGCCTAAAACCCTAATTGAGAACGGGCCGTTCCAGATATGGTCGTTGTGGGTTAAGTGCAAACCCAGAACGGGCCGTTCTGGTTTGAGAACAGGTCGTTCTGGATGTGAATTTTACACATGTCGTTAGAGTCCAGAATGGGCCGTTCCGGATTTGAAACGGGTCGTTCCGGCGACGCCTGATGCCTATAAATAGAGCGCTTTGGCACTCCCAAAATCACACTTTTTAGTTCTGACTTCTTTCAATTCTGACTTCTTTCTTCTACATTCTCTTCTTTTCCTTCTACACTCTCTGAAGATCGAGGGGCACTCAGAGGAGGAGACCAAGGAGATCTCTTAGTTTCACCTACTTTTATCCAGGTACAGGGGAAAAGGGGATTATTTGTATGCAAAGTTACATGAGGGAATTGGGTAGAAGAGGAAGCTCGTAGGATTATGAGTAATTTTGGAGAATTATTGGTCTTATGTGATTCTGTATGTATTATTATGAATATATATTTAATTTGTAAGAATGATGATTTGGGAGAGAAAAAAAAATTATAGAAAAGTGCCTATAAGTTAGGTTTTGGAAAATTTGGATTATTTCTATTTGAGAAATTGATGATCCCAATAGATTCTGTATGTATTGAGGATTAGAAATATATATTTAATTTGTAAGAATGATAATCTAAGAGAGAGAACAAAATTGTATAAAAGTGCCTATGAGTTAGGTTTTGGAATAACTGGGAGTTTTACCGTTATGTTAAGATTATATTAAATTGGTAATTTCATTGATTATTATACCAATTTATGAATTGTTATTGTTATATAACTTGATAAGAATTGATGATCTAGATGTGAATTGCTTGAGGGGTGTGTAAACCTTTTTTTATTGGAGATATGGAATTGTGTATGTGATATGGAATTGAGCTATGAGATGAGATATTGTATGGATATGATTAAGATTGTGATTGTGGTTCCTCATACATATGACCAGGGATGAGACGACCCTGGGTAGGTGATGCTTCAGGAATGGCGTGCCCCTGGCATAGTGTGGGATGAGTGAGGCAATTAACACGCATCACTTATGTCAAATATGGCAGCCTTGGCATGGGGTTAATTGTAAGAGATTGTGTGGATTCTAATTTGATTGGGGTTCCTCACACTAATGATCAGGGATGAGACGAACCTTGAGTAAGTGATGTTACAAGGACGAGCGTGTCCCTGGTATGGTGTGGGATGAGTGAGGCAATTAACCTGTATCACTTGTGTCAAATGTGGCATGGTCTTGGCATAGTGTTAATTGTAAGATTTGTGTGGATTGTGATGGATTGATGTAATTGAGATGTGAAGATGATGAATGATTGATAAATTATGATATATATAAATGCTTGTGAATATTTCATTAAGGAGTTATGATAAGATTATGTTGTGTTTTTCCTTGTGTGCTTTCCATATAGATGTTTTCTTTTCTCACCGTACAACTTATGGATGTTTTAGGTGAGGAAGATTCGGCAATGAGTGGCATCTAGAATGCCAACGGTTGAATTGTGGGTATGCTCTGATATTGTGACATCGGGGCAAAGGATTTCTAGGACATGAAATTTTTATATGGATTTGGAGCTGTATTTATTATTTAAAAAAAACAATTTGTAAACTCTTATGTTTCATTTTCTAATTTATTTATTTTCAATCATTTTGGATATTAAAGAACATTTGTGAAGGTTTTTATTCGAACCCTTTTACCAACGTTGAAAGATTTATTCTTTAGCTTATTTACATTGTTACAATATATGTGTTGGGGTAGTAAGGGTGTCACACAACTTGTATCTTGGTCCTTATTCATTCAATTGGGTTGTAATTGGCCTCTTAAATTAATTAGTTTTAGGAGTATTTTCATTTAGTACTTGTGGAAGTGTCTTGAAAACTCCCAAGGTCACTTCAAGCTTCCACCCTAGGACCTCCGACTAATATATGCATTATTGCTTTCCTTTAGCTATCTTATTGATTCCTTAGGTTGTTGTATGTTCGTTTAGAGGCTCCGAAAGTTTCCTACTAGGGGTCCGAACACAAACTCACTCTTGTTGTGCTAAATTGTTTTTGCGAGAAAAGTGAAAAGGGGCTTAGTGATTTCTACTTGAAAAGGCTTGGTTTTTAAGAGATTCTTTGTAGTCCACCTCCCTTGATAGTTCACTTTGTGCACTTAGGCCTCCTATCACTATTCTTGCCCTCAAAAAATCTTTTGTGAAAACCTTTTATTACTCACTCTTTGTGAAAATATTTTCAAGAACCTCTTTATGAAAACCTTTCTTGATCAAAGATGAGTGATCATTCAAGTGTACATGGACAAAACACCCATAGTAGTAGACATAGTCTTAGGGATGAACTTAGGGAACTTATGGAATACATAAAAAGAAAAGAAGAATAAAATGAAAAAGAAAAGGAAGAATATAAGAGAAAAGAGAGAGAAAATGAGAAAAACAATAAGGAAATAAAAAGAGATGCTAGCAAAACTAGTCATGGGGGTTAGTTGGGGGATCCAAACCAAGGGTTCCCTCAACTAGGTCCCAAAAAGGCAAAGGGGTAAGAATCCCTAGAAGTGAAAGTGAGGGTAGTCAACACCCTACAAACCCCCCAAGTGATAGCCATTATAGTAGTCATTACAATGATGATTACTATCAAAGGCCACCAAGAACCCATAGGTCAAGGGAGTCTTCCAATAAGGAACCTAACCTCAACCTTCCTTCATTTTATGGAAAAGATAATGTTGAAACTTATTTGGATTGGGAAATGAAGTTTGAGCAACTCTTCTCTTTCCATGGGGTAAGTGAAGAGAGAAAGTTTTCTTTAGCAACCCTTAGCTTCCAAGGGCATGCTATGTATTGGTGGACCTACTTGGAAAAAGAAAGAAGATTGCATCATGAACCCCCAAAACAATATTGGAATGAACTCTGTAGTGCCTTAAGAAGGAGGCATATTCCCCCATACTATGATTGTGAGCTTATGGATAAGCTTCAAAGGTTGAAACAAGGGTGTGGAGGAATATAGGCAACAAATAGAGTTACTAATGATGAGGGCTGGTATAAGGGAAGAAGAGAGGACCACCATTTCTAGATTTCAAAGTGGTCTCAATCTTGAAATAAGAGATAAAGTTGAACTTTTGCCTTATAGATATTTAAATGAACTTGTTCAACTTTGTTCAAGAGTGGAGCATCAACTCAAAAGGAAAAATTTTAGAAAAGACTCAACTCCCTCTTATTCCAAGAATTTCAAGAAGGAAGGACCCTCTTCCAAACCTTATTCCAAAGAAAAATAAAAAGAACATGACAAAGAAAAATCCTCTCTTAAGGCTCCTTCTAAAGAATCTAAGTCAAGTGACATCAAGTGCTTCAAGTGTCTTGGAAAGGGACATATTGCTTCTCAATGTCCCACAAGAAAAACCATGATTTTAAGAGGCCAAGACCACTATAGTAGCCTTGAGAAAGCTACTTCGTCTTCTCCTACTTCAAGTAGTAAGGATGAAGCCATAGATTTGGAAGAAGAAATCTTACCTTGTAGTGGAGACTTACTCATGGTTAGGAGGCTTCTTAACAACCAAACTAGTGATATTGACCAATCTCAAAGGGAGAACTTATTTCACACAAGATGCAAGGTTTTAGAAAATACTTGTTCTCTCATTGTAGATAATGGGTCTAGTTGCAATTGTTGTAGCACTAGATTGGTTGAGAAGTTAGCCTTAGCTATAATACCCCATCCTAGACCTTATAAATTACAATGGATTAATGAGGAAGGAAGGATTGTAGTCAACCAACAAGCAAACATATCAATCTCCATTGGCAAATATAAGGATGGAGTTTTGTGTGATATAGTGCCATTGGAGGCTAGTCATGTTTTTCTTGGGAGGCCTTGGCAATTTGATAACAAAACCATCCACGATAGCCTCACCAATAAGATAAGTTTCCAACACTTGGGGAGAAAAATCATTTTGTGTCCTCTATCACCTTCTCAAGTGAGTGAGGATCAAATCAAAATGAAAGCTAAGAGGGAAGAAGAGGAAAACAAAGAAAATCAAAATCAAAATCAAAAAAGAAGAAAAAAAAAGTCCTCCTTCATGGACTAAAGAAAGGGAAAAGAAGGTATCAAGTTTAGAGGCAAGTGTCCCCTCTAAAGAAGTTGTTCACAAGAGTCACTTATCTCTCAAAAATGATATTAAAAAAACACTTTTGCTTGAATAACCTTTATACCTTCTTTGTTTCAAAGAGACACTCACTGACACTAGTCATGAACTTGAGTCTCTACCTCAAGAGGTCCAAATACTTTTGCAAGAATTTGATGATTTATTCCCTTAAAAGGTTCCAAGTGGAGTTCCACCTTAAGAGGAATAGAGCATCAAATAGACCTCATTTCGGGAGCAAGTCTACCAAATAGGCCCGCCTATAGGACTAATCCCCAAGAAACCAAAGAGATAGAAACTCAAGTTGAGGACTTGTTGAAGAAGGGATGGGTTTAAAAGAGCCTTAGCCCTTGTGCCGTCCCCGTTCTTTTGGTGCCTAAGAAGGATGGCAAATGGAGGATGTGCACGAATTTTAGAGCCATCAATAACATCACCATAAAATATAGGCACCCAATCCCTAGGCTAGATGATATGTTGGATGAACTACATGGGGCCATCATATTCTCCAAAATTGATCTTAAGAGTGGTTATCACCAAATTAGAATCAAAAAGGGTGATCAATGGAAAACCGCTTTTAAAACCAAGTTTGGTTTGTATGAATGGTTAGTGATGCTTATGGTCTCACCAATGCCCCTAGCACCTTCATGCGCCTAATGAATCATGTACTTAGGGATTGCATAGGGAAATTTGTAGTTGTTTATTTTGATAACATTTTAATTTTTAGTAAATCCTTAGATGAGCATCTTGGACATCTAAGAAAAGTCTTAATAATTCTTAGGGACAACCACCTCTATGCCAACTTGGAGAAATGCACCTTTTGTAAGGAAAATGTGAACATTTTAGGTTTTATTGTTGGCAAAGGGGGAGTGCAAGTTGACCCCGAGAAAATAAAAGCCATCCAAGATTGGTCCACCCCAAAAAGTGTGGGAGATGTGAGGATCTTCCATGGTTTAGCAAGCTTCTATAGAAGATTTGTCAAAGACTTTTCCACACTTACATCCCCACTTAATGAGCTTGTTAAGAAGGATGCTCCTTTCATTTGGGGTGAAGCCCAAGAAAAAGCTTTCAATGATCTTAAGGAAAAGCTCACCAATGCACTCATTCTAACCCTCCCAAACTTTGCTCAAACCTTTGAGCTAGAATATGATGCGTCCAGTTTTGGCATAGGTGCCGTGTTACTTCAAGGAGACCACCTCATTGCTTAATTTAGTGAAAAACGTCATGGGGCCATCTTGAATTATCCCACCTATGACAAGGAGCTTTATGCCCTTATTAGATCCCTCCAAGTTTGGGAGCATTACTTAGTGACTAGAGAATTTATCATACACACCGATCATGAGTCACTTAAGTACATTAGAGGGCAAGGGAAGTTAAACAAGAGACATGCCAAGTGGGTTGAATATCTTGAGCAATTCCCTTATATTATCAAATATAAGAAGGGAAAGAATAATATGGTGGCAGATGCTTTATCTAGAAGGCAGTCATTACTCTTTTCCTTGGGGTCTCAAATTCTTAGTTTTGATAATATAAAGGAGTTGTATGATGATGATCAAGATTTCCAATCCACCTTCACCAAATGCCTCCAAAAGCCTTTTGATGGGTTCTATCTTCTTGAGGGGTACCTTTTTAAAATGAGAAGACTTTGTATACCCCAAGGATCCATTAGAAAGATTATGGTTAAGGAAAGTCATAAGGGAGGTCTCATGGGCCATTTTGGGGTTGATAAAACCCTAAGTCTTTTAAAATTTACATTTTATTGGCCACAAATGAGAGTGGATGTTCAAAGGCATTGCTCCAAGTGTATCACTTGTCTTCAAGAAAAATCAAGAGTAATGCCTCATGGAGTCTACACCCCTCTTCATATAGCTAGCTCCTCTTCGGTTGACATTAGTATGGATTTTGTACATGGTCTCCAAAGGACCCAAAGGGGGTTTGATTCTATCTTTGTGGTTGTGGATCATTTTAGAAAAATAGTTCATTTTATACCATGCCACAAAGTAGATGATGCTAAGTATATTGCTAAACCTTTCTTCAAGGAGGTGGTCCATTTGCATGGGTTACCCAAGACTATTGTGTCTGATAAGAACTATAGTCACTTTTGGAAAATTCTTTGGGAAAAACTAGGAATAAAGCTTGTCTATTCCACTACTTGCCACCCACAAACCGATGGGCAAACCGAAGTAGTGAATAGGTCCTTATCCACATTATTAAGGATCATTTTAAAGGGGAACAAGAAAACTTGGGATGAATGCCTCCCCCACAGAGAGTTTGCCTACAATAGAGTAGACCACAAGACTACTAACCTATCTCCTTTTGAGGTTGTATATGGCTTTAATCCCCTTACCCCACTTGAATTGATCCCACTCCCTAATACTACTTCCTTGTACCACAAAGAAGGAGTATCTAGGGCTGAATTTATAAGAAAATACCATGAGAAAGTCAAGAGCCAAATTGAAAACAAACCGAAAAATATGCCAAGTACAAACAAAGGGAGGGAAAAGGTAACCTTTGAAGTTAGGGATTGGGTTTGGCTTCACTTGAGAAAGGATAGATTCCCTACTCAAAGGAAGTCCAAACTAAGCCCTAGGGGAGATGGCCCTTTCCAAATTCTTAGAAGAATTAATGACAATACATACATCCTAGACCTTTCCTCTGATTATGGAGTTAGTTCCTCTTTTAATGTTTGTGATCTTACACCTTTTGTAGGGACTAATGACATGGATGAGGATGACGATTTGAGGTCAAATCCTTCTCAAGAAGGAGGGGATGATGGAGAACCATCCTTGAAGCATTATATAGGGCCTATCACAAGGTCCATGGCTAGGAGAGTAGAGGAAGATGAAGGACACACCACACCAAGAGCCATGATCATCATGTGTGGATTTTGAGCCCTCTCCTTAGTTTGTTGCTTTCTTTTCCTATTTTACCCTTGTATTTTGGGATACATTAGATATTAGGATTTTATTTTGTATTTTTATTTAACCTTTGTATTATGAGGAAAAATTAGTCTTATGATTTATTTTAGGACTTAAACCTTAATTTAGAAGGTCAAAGTCCATTTCTTTCTTTTTCTAGGCCTAAGGGTACTTTAATCTTTTAGGAGAGATGAGAGCCATTTCATTTGGGCTTCATTTAGGGCTCATTTAGGGTGCATTTGGACTTCAAAATTTTGGCCAAATGCTCCCAAGAAACCCTAGATGCCTTTCTCTCTCTCTATAAGTACTCTAGGTCATCCACCTTGTAGCCACTTTAGAAATTAATGATATTGAGTGAGCCTTGTGCCTCTTTATTCCTTCCTTAGTCCCCTAGGACTCCACTGCCCCCTATCATGTCCTCTCTTCCTTGAGTGAGCTTAGGTCCCCCTTGGTTGGCCTTCATCATCCTGAGTGAAGTGAGCTAGCCTAAAGGAGCTACACCACCAAACACCTTCCCCTCCCTCCTTCATTTTGTGCGTCACCCTTCACCTCCCTAAACACCATCTCCACCACTTCCATACCCTTGAAGAGATCACCCTTCACTTCAACTCAACCTTGGAGAAGAGGAAGAATCAACCACTAGCCCTCATGGAGAAGTTGGTTCCATCAATAACTAATCTCATTAACCTAATAATAAAAATCAAATATTTATATATCTTTCATAAGTTATGATATTTTTATAAATATTTAAAATTTATAAATTATAAAATTGTGTTACTAATATCTTAATATGACTTTTAGCTTCTAAATTTAACAAATTATTTAAGCAAAATAATGTTATATATGTTTTTTTTATTATTTTCTAGTTTATTTATATTTTAATTTTAATTGTTATTTTCATTGTTAATTTAACTTTTTTTTACTATGATAAATCATAAAAATTATATTTACACTTTGATTTTCTATGTATTTTGTGTATAATTTAATCATTTATAAATTGTTGATTTATTATTTCTAGCTAAATATAATATTTTAATAAAGAAAATTTTTGTAAAAAGTATTTATATTTCCAAGAAAAGTAATAGTGTAACTAAACGTAATAATCTTTATATTTCTAATAATCTTTATGAGTAACCAAATAAATTTTGATCATTTCTAAGAATTATGATTTTTGAAATTTGAAATTCTTAGTAATTACAATTTTTTGGTAAGAAAAAATTCCTCTCCTAACAAAGGTCTCCTTAATGTCTTCAATTGTAATTAAAAACTTAATATTTATATGCTTATTTGAACTTCCACTCTTACTAATTTTTTAGTTTGTGTATTTTACATGTCAAATATTTTATTATATAACTAAAATTTATAATAAATATCATATAAAATTATAATAAATAAATTTTTTAAATATGTAAATTATATTTTATATTTAAGACAAATAAATATATTATTTTATGTAATATTTTTTATATTTACCAAAAACATATATTACTTTTAATTATTGATAAATTATTTAAAATATTAAAATCTAGTTCATAAATAAATATGATAAATAAAATAATTGAATAACATAAAAAAAATTAAAAATCAGAAGAAGAAAAAACACTCTCTTATAAGATAATTCATATTTAACATATTGAAATTTTTTATCCTTTTAAAAAGAGTATCAAAGTCAAATTATCACAAATACTTTTATCTCTCTTGCAATAGAGTTTAAAGTTATTCAGAATTTAGAATAACTTATATTCAAAACTTTCAAAAACATATTTTAAAAAAATAAATATTAAAAAAAAAAGGCAATGCTCCAATTTTATGTAAAACAAAATTGCTATTCAGTAATATAAAAAAAAAAAATTGTGGGCCTATTGGGCCAAACGAATTGGAAGCGAAGCAACCAAGTCGCAAATAACCCAATAAGAACGTTAAGTTAAACGAGTGGGATCCTAAATGAATGACGCAAGCGCTGAGTGCTAATGCTAAACAAGTAAACCTTCTTCACCGTTTCGTTTCGCCGACAACAAACCGAGGAACCATTCCTAATTCCTCATTCCACACACACACACACACACATACATATATAAATACTCTGTTCCTTCCTTCGATTGCTTTCTCTGTTTCAACAAAACATTTCGAGTTTCTCCGAAGCATGCCGGGATTAACGTGCAACGCTTGCAACACCGAATTCAAGGATGACACAGAGCAAAAGTTTCATTACAAGTCCGAGTGGCATCGCTACAACCTCAAGCGCAAGGTTCCTTTTCCTTTTCTCTATTTTCGTATCCTTTTTTTTTTATTTATGCTAAACCCTAATATTTTTATTGTTCAATCATGAAACATTGGAATGTTTGAGAATATGCGATGCAAATAAGCCTTTTCCTTTTCTCCTTTTTGAAGTGTCGTATTTTTCCGTTATGATTGTTATTTTATTTACTAGTTTGATTATTTGGGGAGATCTGTCTCGTGTTTTGCGTTATTTATATATTATTGTTGTTTCGTGAATTTTGATGATATCGTTGGGTTGTGTCAAAATACTGAATGTGTTCCCAGTGAGGTTGGCGTAACTGGTAGGACCAAAACAACTTCAAATCAATTGTGTTGAGAACATTTGTTGGAGTAATTGTTGAGGTTTTTTTTTTTATACCTTTTAGAACCTGTGAAGATAAACATCTTTATAAGTACTTATGATAAGAACATAAGAAGGTTAAGTGGATTGAGTATCTCTAATAAGCTAAAATCAACTCATGCACTTATGTTTTTGGAGGAGTTAGATGAGAGAGCCTTTATAAAAGTTAAGTGCATAAGTTGATTTTAGGTTATGGGAGAAACTCATTCCTTTTTAAGTGCTTATGGAGAAGTTTATCCAAATAAGGTCTTATATTGTGTAGGGACTTGGGAGGGAGATGTTGTTAGCTCGGGGGAGGATTCATGCTTGTAAATGATTAGGGTTGATTGCATTTATATAGGAGACATAGAAAGTGAGTTGAGTGTTTGTATGCGATGGTGAGTTGAGTAAATTTGAGCCATAAAATCATAAATGGATGATTAGGATTAAAAGTTATTTATGATCATATGACCACTTAAGTAAGAGGTTAGTGTGAGAGAAGCAAATTTCAAGCATATAATTGAAATGGATGACTATGATTAAAACGAGTTAAAATAATTTCAACCATCTTTTTGTGGTTGTATGACTATGATATATGCATGTGGATACACCCGCATGATGTAGCAGAGGGGGAGGATTTGGTGACTATTCCTATTTTTTTTCTTTTCAATAGCTTGGTTTATTTCCTAGAAAATATTAAATTAATGTCAAATTTTTTAAATGTATATAGGTGGCTGGGGTTCCTGGGGTGACAGAAGCGTTATTTATGACTAGACAATCTGTGATTGCTCAAGAGAAAAATAAATTGAGTGAAACCCCCATGCTCTATAGCTGTGGTCTTTGTGGAAAGGATTATAAAAGTTTTAAGGCTCATGCTGAGCACCTTAAATCGCGTGGCCATATGATGAGGGCTTCTGAAGGAACTAGTCATGCAGATGAGAAGGCAATAATTAAGCCACTTCCACAACGTGTTGTGAATAGGCCTCCTCCTAGAAGAGAGGCAGATAACTCTGAAAATGATGAAAGTGAAGATGAATGGGAGGAGGTTGATCCTGATGATGATATGGTTGATGATGCTGCAAAGTCCTTGACTGATTTGAATGTGAATGAGCATGGTGACAATGTTGATATGGATGAAGATGATGATGATGATTTTGAGGAGTTAGACCCTTCATGTTGCTTTATGTGCGATCAAGAGCACAAAACAATAGAAGACTGCATGGTTCACATGCACAAGCATCATGGATTCTTCATTCCAGATGTTGAGTATTTGAAGGATCCAAAAGGTCTCCTCACCTATCTTGGCCTTAAGGTATATTTCTGTCCCCACTTCCAAACAAAAAGAAGAAAAAAAAAGGTTTGGTTTGAGCCTAATTTCTCCGTTTTCCATTTTCTAGGTCAAAAGGGACTACATGTGTCTGTACTGCAATGATAGATGTTATCCTTTCAGCAGCTTGGAAGCAGTCAGGAAACATATGGCAGCAAAAAGTCACTGTAAAGTGCATTTTGGTGATGGTGATGATGAGGAGGAGATAGAATTGGAAGAATTTTATGATTATAGCAGCAGGTTAGTTTAATTCCAACTGCTTTGGTTTGAATTGCTCATTCTTTATTAAGTATCCCCATAAAATTGGTAAGGCTTATTGATACATCCAATCTCAAATGTTCTTTATGTTTGTTCAGTTATGTGGATGATCAAGGCAAGCAGCTTGTTGTTTCTGGTGATGCGGATAACAATGTAGAACTTGTTGGTGGGTCTGAACTCATAATCACTAGGAAATCTGGTGATAGAATATCAACCAGAACACTTGGTTCCCGTGAATTTTTGCGTTATTATCGTCAGAAACCTCGGCCATCACCAGCAAATTATATGGCTGTCACTGCTGCATTAGCTTCAAGGTTTACCTTTCTAACCTTTTGTTCTATCTCTCTGTAATGCTGAGGGGCTAACATTTGGGTATCATTCAAACAAATTATTGTCGCATAGTGATGGGGATTTTTTTTCCTTTATTTTCAGATACAGGAGCATGGGTTTGACCACTGTCCAATCAAGGGAGCAAATTGTGAGGATGAAAGTCCTGAAGGAAATGAATAGGTCAGGTGTGGAGAATATGCGTACCAAGATAGCGATGAAGAGTAATGTCATCCGGAACTTGCCAAAGAATGTCCCGTATTAGTCCTCACGGGTAATAGTTCACTTATTTAAGTGGTGAAGCTGTGGTAGTTATAAGTTTTCCTTCTGAAGTAATTATGCATTTCTTGATCTCATGAATCATCCAAAAGGTATCATCAACAGATTTAAAGGTACAATGACACGATACTTTCTAATGAGAGGTATTATGCGCTATACTTTTTCTTTGTCGTTAATGGTATCATCAACATCTGGATGACAAGGACACTTGGTTCTTTTGGGAGAAAAAGGGAGCTACCATATCATTTCACAGGAACACATGGAGTTTATTGATGATATTTATAGACTTGAAAACTGAGTTGGTATTTTCATTTTAATCCAGAAGGAATTACAATTATCTGTTTTGGTTTTTTCTTTTTTTTCTTTTTTGGTCTGGGGAGGGAGATGGGTGATTGAAATAGTCTACTATTCTTTCGATACTATGCATTCCTCTTTTCAAGTTTGAGGTTTTGAGAATAATTTATATAGTATTTCATTTACATAAACTATATGGATTTGGTTTCCTATTTTCAAAAGCTAAAAAGTTGAGAAATTTTTAGGTCGTGTTCCATCTTCATGAACCACATTGTCAATGATATGGTCAAATAGGACGAAAATGAATGTTAGCACTCGATATGGAAACGTTACTGAATTTGCTTCCTTTAAAATGAGTATTATTCACTTTAGACACTAAATAATTATTGGTTGGAAAATCATTGAGATTGTGATTACATAATTGTGGATGTATAAAAAAATTAGAGATAATCATCCAAACGCTGCGAGTGTAAAGTTTTTTACACTGGCAACCAATTATATCTTTTAAATTATTTTTTTATTTTTATTTCATTAAATAAGCAATTGATATGATATTATTAAAAGATATAATTGGTTGTTAGTGTAAAAAAAAATTTTACACTGACAATGTATAGGTGATTAATTCAAAAAATTAACTAGTTTAAATATGAATCACTGGATTTTTTTTATCAATATTTATTCTCTTAAATGAACCTTCTCATTTTATGAGAAGCAAAACCAATGTTACATTGGCATGAATTTTGTCAGTAACAGGGTGTTATGTGTTGCTCGTTTGACAAATTTTTGTAATGGATTGACTTTGAAGGTATGGTGGGGATTAGTAGAAACCCAATATATGTTGAGGCAGCATCTCCATTTGAATATTCGGATTTTCTTGTAACATTTGGTAGTCACATCCTTTTCATGCATCATAAAGGATTACAACAATATGATGTGATGAAAGTGATTCTTTTTGCATGAAACGAAACGCTCTAATCAATGTCCCCACCTCTTAAGGATTGTCAATTGGTGCAAAAAATAAATAAATAAGAATTGTCAATTTTTCACCTGTTTGGCCTTGCAACGAATTCTGTAAAAATAAATAAATAAATAAATAAATAAAAAAAAGATTCCAAACATAAAATAAAAAAAGGTTGTAATTGCACTTATTTAGGTGTTTCTCTTCCACATGTTTGTCGTGAATGTTATATACAAATAATTTTAACAAAATATAAAATGATACTAGTTTGTCGTGAATGTTCTAGCCGATTTTTTATACTTTGAAATCAATGAATTCTAGTTTTAAACTACAGAAGTCAAATTCCAACCCGAACGCATGATTTCACTTTCATATCATGTGATAAATTATATGTGGCAATACTCAAAAGGAAATTTACTTTAATATACTAAAACCTTTTGTTTTTTATTGATTAAAAATTACTTTGGGTACATTTTCAATATAATTATTATAAAAAAAAATTGACAATTTATAATCGAGTAATTCTATAAAATTTTATTCTATATATATATATAGAGAAGAAATTTGTTTAATTCAAGAATAAATCTACTTAAATTCACTTTATTTTATAATTCATGTTCTACATTAAATTTTAGTCATCTAATTGTTGAATATAGAATTTTTAATGCATAGATTAAACTTGCAAAATTTTAAAAAATTTAAAAAATTATTTGGTATTTCGTTTCATTAATTCAAATGAATGAATAATTATAAAAATTATTTTATACATTGATTTGAGTTAATAAAATAAAGTAGTAAATGGTTTTAAAATTTTTTTTTAAAATTTTTAAACTTGATCTATTTATTAAGAATTTTAAATTTAATGATTGGATCGTTAAAATTTGATATAGAATGAGTTATTAAATAGAGTAAGTTTAAGTAAACTTATTCTTAGAGTATAAGGATCCTTACTCATATACATATATATTATGAATAAATAAAAATATTTATTACATGTAGAGTTTGATACACTCAATCCCTTTAACTAATATCATAAACACAACAAAAATAAGAAAGGAGTTCTTGAATAAAGTACTTCAATAAAAAGTTAGTAGAAAGGTTTAAAAAATGTTTCAATAAGTAAATAACCTGTATTTCTTTCTTAAACTAAAAACATTGTTCTAAAAGTGTAAACATGATAGACAAACTAATTGAAGCTATGTAGCCATCCAAAAACCATGACTAACAAGAATAGCATTCTATTAGAGTACAATGTGAACATGTAAGCAAGTCTTTAAGCCTTATCTTCTTGTTGATGATTGTCACCTACAATGGCATTTATCCAAATAGAAACAAAGTAACAACAAAATAAAAGGCTAAAATACAATTCACTCTGACTTCTAGTGTGAGATATGGTCGGATGGCTACAAGCCAAACAACACATAGAAAAATATATAAAAATCTCATTCATAAAAATAATGTAGAATAACCCACCAAACATTAAACAACAATGCACACATGCACATACACATTAAGTTTCAACAATTCAACCGTTAAATTACAAGTTCTATTATATAGATCAAGTATACAAATGTTTAAAAAAATTGAAAATTATTTAATAGTTGATTTCATTAATTCAAATTGATGAATATTCTTAAAAGTATTTTTTATGCTAATTTGAATTTGTCTAATGAAATGTTATATGATTTTTAAAGTTTGCAAAAATTTGTAGACTTGAAAGAACTTTTAATTTAACAATTGAATCATTTAAATTTGAGGTAGAATATGAGTTAATGAGTAGAATAAATCTAATAAGACTTATTTTTGAAGTAGATCCCTATGTGTATGTGTGTGTCTATATATATATATATATATATATATATATATATATATATATCAACATTCATGCACATAATTCTCATATGACAAATGCACTAACTTGGTTAACTCTAAATGTTAACAACAAACACCTAGCCAAGGTGTCTAGCACACTCAACTAGGGGAAGATACCCTAGGGTGCGTTGGGAGAGCGGTGTCATGCAAGGTACACCCCATGCAAAATTGAGTGAAATTGAGGCTCTCAAACCCCGCGTGTCTCCAAGGTCATGAATCCCCAAAATCACAAGGGAGACCTCCCCTATCTTGTATTCAACATTGATAGCCTGTGACAAAAACACTTTATCCATATAATACATGCCATACACAAGACCCAATGCAAGACCCAACATCTCATCTTCATATCATCACTTGTCACATGTTCACATTATCCCAACTAGGCATACATGCCTAGACTTTCTACATGGCTAAGCCATTAGCTTAGACCTCACAACATGTGGCAATTCACAAGGTCATGGGTTCACAATTCAAGCGCGATAATATTTACAACATTTTCCAATAACACCTCAAAGATAGTCATTACAAGACCATCCATTATGACTATAAATTATTAACTTAATCACTTTCACACTATTAGTAATATTAAAAGTTATATCCTTAAGCTAACTATCATCAAATTACCTCAATTCATAATTATAAATTCATCTCATCACTTATTAATACCTCAAATATAGTTACTAGGAATTCAATAATACTAAAAATTTTAATCAATTAATCCACTATTTTCACAAATACTAATAGAATCACATCTTATTCTCATAAGTATAACTACCACTAAATCACTAACAATTTGTTCATGTCCTAGCCTACACAAGGTTCATTTACTCAAGGTGTTTAATGAGGCTCACCTTGCAGTTAGCATCATCCCCACAAAGAGCAACCCTTGCTTTCTAGAGGTCTCTTGCTCAACATGGTCATACCCACACCCAATTTTAAAGTAAAAGAGAGTCATTGAGACTTTTCACACCTAGCGCAATCTCATTTGCACTCAACACCTCAAGATAGTGATAATTTTTGCTCTCAAAGATCATGGCACCATGTCTCCACTCCCAATGGGATGATAGATTCGTACCCTCTTGTAGAAACTACAAAAATTGTCTAAGACACCAACGTTCACTTTTGACTCATCTTATTCTATCAATTCTTCTTTAATTACTTGATTACCACACCAATTGCTTAATCTTTTATTACATTATTCAATCTTCAACCTACTCTATCAAATTAAAGTTTCTACAAGAACCTAAGGGTTTCACACAAATTTGCAATTTAACACACAAAGATAATCACATATCCCAAAGCACTCATACATCTTCAAGATCAATAATTCAATCCAAATAAACAACTATTTCCTTAAATGCAATCAAACAATGAGGTTCTCAAGGTTCCTCTACAAGACAATAGAGGTAACTAAATGGGATTGGGGGTCAATCTCACCACTCAAAATTATTTCACACACAAAATGAGAATACTCACCCTCATACCTTGGAAAGCCCTCGACAATGACAATAGATCTCCGAAAATTCTTTTTGCATCTTCGATGTTCTCTCTAAGCATATCCAATTTTTTTTCTCTTTAAAACTCTCTTTTAATTAAACCACACACCTTGAGTTAAGAAGTGAACCCAAAGTCAAAAACACTTACTTTTTATTAATTAAAATAATTAAAACTGCAACACATAATTAATATTTTCGCAAGCTCTTCTTAATTTCACAAAATGCAATAAATCTTCAAAAACATATTATTTATATACTCACTCCGTTCCTATATATAAGAAACATAGGACGAAAATCATACAAACCAAGGAAATGTCATTTGAGTTGTTAATCGTAATTAATATATCCTAAATTTAAATTTTATTACTAAAATACTCATATAATTAAATGTTTTAATGACACTAATATGAAAAATTGGTCAGTGCCTCTCTCTTAATAAATTAGGGATATAAAAATAATCTATTAATTAATACAAATGAAAATATGACTGTTTCTTATATTTAGGAACAAAAAAATTATACTTTTGTTTCTTATATATAAGAACGAAAGTAGTAGAAAACTTGGAATGTTACATATAGCATAAAATCATTTCTCTATTATATATATATCGATCATAAACCTAAAAAATGATATTAAGATTAGACTCGAGGATGAAGTGCATGTCACCATTGTAAATAATTAATATGATCCAACAGAAAATGCAATTTTTTTTATTAACGATTGGATTATATCAATCAACCTGTAACAGCCCGATTTTCACAGATTGTTTGAGGGCCCAAAGGCCCAATAGGGCTGATTAGTAGCCCAGAACTGGCCGTTCTCAAATTGGAACGGGACGTTCCATATATGGACGTTGTGGGTTAAGTGCAACCCTAGAACGGGTCGTTCTGGTTTGAGAACAGGCTGTTTTGGATGTGAATTTTACACATGCCATCAGAGTCTAGAACGAGTCATTCTAGATTTGAAACGGGCTGTTCCGGCGACGCTTGATGCCTATAAATAGAGAGCTCTGGCACTCTCAAAAGGCACACCTTTCAGTTCTAACTTCTTTCAGTTCTGACTCCTTTATTCTACATTCTCTTCTTTTCCTTCTACACTCTCTGAAGACCGAGGGGAACCCAGCGGAGGAGATCAACCAGATCCTTAGTTTCAGCTACTATTTATCCAGGTACGGGAGAAAAGGGGATTATTTGTATGCAAAGTTACATGAGGGAATTGGGTAGAAGAGGAAGCTTGTAGGATTATGAGTAATTTTATAATTATTTCTGTTTGAAGAATTATTAGTCTTATGTGATTCTGTATGAATTTAGGATTATGAATATATATTTAATTTGTAAGAATGATGATTTGGGAGAGAGAACAAAATTATAGAAAAGTGCCTGTGAGTTAGGTTTTGGAATAATTAGGGGTTTTACCATTTATGTTAAGGTTATATTAAATTGGTAATTCCATTGATTATTATATTAATTTATGAATGTTATTATTATATTACTTTATAAGAATTGATGATCTAGATGTGAATTTCTTGAGGGGTGTGTAAACCCTTATTTTGTTGGACTTATCCGTTGTGTGTATGTGATATGTTATTGAGCTATAAGATGAGATGTGATAAATGTGAATATGATTGTGATTGTGGTTCCTCACATCAATGACCAGGGATGGCACGACCCCTGGGAAAGTGATGCTACAGGGAGGGCGTGACCTGGCATGGTATGGGATGAGTGAGATAATTAACACGTATCACTTATGTCGAATATGGCAGCCCTGACATAGGGTTAATTGCAAGATTTGTGTGGATTGTGATGTGATTGTGGTTCCTCACATCAATGACCAGGGATGGCACGGCCCCTGGGTAAGTGATGCTACAGGGAGGGCGTGACCCTGGCATGGTGTGGGATGAGTGAGACAATTAACACGTATCACTTATGTCAGTTGTGGCATGGCCTTGGCATAGTGTTAATTGTAAGATTTGTATGGATTGTGATGGATTGATGTAATTGAGATGTGAAGATGATGAATGATTGATAAATTATGATATATATATATATATATATATATATATATATATATATATATAAATGCTTGTGAATATTTCATTAAGGAGTTATGATGAGATTATGTTGTGTTTTTCCTTGTGTGCTTTTCATATAGATGTTTTCTTTTCTTACCGTACAACTTGTGGATGTTTTAGGTGAGGAAGATCCGGCTATGAGTGACATCTGGAATGCCAACGGTTGAATTGTGGGTATGCTCTAATATTGTGACATAGGGGCAGAGGATTTCTAGGACATGAAATTTTTATATGGATTTGGAGCTATATTTATTATTTAAAAAAAACAATTTGTAAACTCTTATGTTTCATTTTCTAATTTATTTATTTTCAATCATTTTGGATATTGAAGAACATTTTTGAAGGTTTTTATGTGAACCCTTTTACCAACGTTGAAAGATTTATTCTTTAGCTTATTTACATTGTTACAATATATGTGTTGGGATAGTAAGGGTGTCACATTTAGTGGTATCAGAGCAGGTCGATCCAATCGGCCGTGAGTTATGAGTCTACTATGCTTGTTTGGTAGATGAATGATGAAATGAATTGTGAAACTTATTGATGTGCTAATGATGAACGATTATGTTTGTTGTTTATTTAATTGTGTGTACTCTAACAATGTTTTGCTTTATGATGAAAATAATGATAATGATGATGATGTTTCCCTGGTGTTGTTAGTGTTGTGCTTACACTTATATTGTTTTCTCAGAATTTGGCTAAAAGACATGATATAGCTTAGTTGATGTTATTCATGATTGCTGATTTGTTTTGATACTTCTTGCTTACGTAAGAAGTAGTGGTTGAGTGGTATCATTCGTGTTGCGAGCATATGTGCCAGTAGTAGTGGACGAAGCCTTGTGCTAGCCAACTAGAACTATTAGAATCTTGGATGTGGGTGAGACATTGATTTGTCGAGTGTATTGAGAGTTTATGGTTGATGGAGTTTCTGGAATTTATAGTTTTAGCGATTGAATCCAAGGAGGTTGTATATTGAGAATTGGAAGTTTTGATATTCTTGATGAGAGATTAAAATGTTGGTATTTTCCTCGAGTGTTGGTGCTTTTTAACCTTTTATGGTTTAGGTAGCATGTGAGTTTTATTTTCTAAGTTTGTTGTGCTAAATATGTGAGTTGTTTTAGTTTAGGATTGTAGTGGGAAGCTTGAATATGAAGTTGAGGTGTGGGTTTGGAAGGATTGAGGTATTTTTGTGGCATTAGATATATTGATACACTATTGTTGTCTGGTGTAGAAGATATTTTCGCTACAATTTTGTTGTGTCAATATGAGTACCGTATTGACAGAATTAGATTTTGTGATCTTCATAAAAGTTGTAGCCTTGGATGTTATCTTTCTAATGGAACTAGAATCAAGTAAAACGGAGGTCTATAACTCTAGTTATAACTGCTTTGGTGATCATAAGTCTAGTTGTAAGCGCTGAATATATTTGTTGTGATTTTTGAATTTTTAGCTAAGAAGATGATCTTTTTAGAATCTTATGTCTTCATAAGAGTTGTAGCTTATTCTCTTAGCTTTCTTTTGAGACAAGTTTGAGATCATTGGGATGAGTATAACTCTCTGTGTATCCTTTGCTTTGACAGTTGTAGAAGGGAGGAATATGTTGTGATGATGTTTTTGAGTTGTTAGGCATAAAAAAGATAAAAACTGATTTGGATATGAAGTTCTAAGGTGTTGTCATTGAGAGGTTGTTTAAGATGGTATGATGCTATGTGGTAAGGTTGGTTCATGTACATGCTATATGGTGTAAACGGTGATTGATTCGTACATGCTTAGGGATGGTATATATGAAGGATTAAAGTAGGTATTCTAATATGATTTGATATGAGGTTAGATGACCTTATGGATCAATTAGCGAGTGTTTATGTGTTTAGTAAGATTGACCTTAGGGTGTGATATTATCATATTGGAGTTGAGAGTGAGGTTATATCCAAGACATATTTAGGCTAAGTTATCTAAGTATGATTTTTGATTGTATGAAGTGAATTTTATAGGTCTTGTAATTTCTAGCGGAGGTATAATATAGATTTATTTAAGGTAGAAGTTGTGCTTAAGTGGGAGATACCTAAGTCAATTAGTGAGGTTAGAGAGTTTTCTTAGATTAGCTCATTGTTATTGGAGGTTTATTGAGTAAATTTAAGATAGCATTACCTTTGAGCATATTGACTAAGAAGAATGTTGTCTTTGTGTGAGATAGTAAGTGTGAGAGTAGTTCCCAAACTGGAACGGGCCGTTTCAAAATACAAAAATTGTTTACAAATTTTAGATGGGAACAGGGCGTTCCCAAATTGGAACGGGGCGTTCTAATTCACCAAAAATGCCTAAAACCCTAATTGAGAACGGGCCATTCCAGATATGGCCGTTGTGGGTTAAGTGCAACCCCAGAACGGGCCGTTCTGGTTTGAGAACAGACCATTCTGGATGTGAATTTTACACATGTTGTTAGAGTCCCGAACGGGCCATTCTGGATTTGAAATGGGTCGTTCCGGCGACGCCTGATGCCTATAAATAGAGGGCTCTGGCACTCCCAAAATCACACTTTTCAGTTCTGATTTCTTTTAGTTCTGATTTCTTTCAGTTCTGACTTATTTCTTCTACATTCTCTTCTTTTCCTTTTACACTCTCTAAAGATCGAGGGACACTCAGAGGAGGAGACCAAGGAGATCTCTGTTTTATTTTCAACTACTTTTATCCAGGTACGGGGGAAAAGGAAATTATTTGTATGTAGAGTTACATGAGGGAATTGGGTAGAGGAAGAGTCCCTTAAGATTATGAGTAATTTTATAATTATTTCTGTTTGAGGAATTGTTGATCCCATTAGATTTTAGATTTATTGAGGATTAGAAATATGCTAATAATTTGTAAGAATGATGATTTGGGAGAAAGAACGAAATTATAGAAAAGTGTCTGTAAGCTAGGTTTTGAAAAAATTGGATTATTTCTGTTTGAGGAATTGATGATCTCATTAGATTCTGTATTTGTTAAGGATTAGAAATATATATTTAATTTGTAAGAATGATGATCTAGGAGAGAGAACGAAATTGTAGAAAAGTGCCAATTTTTGGAAAAATTGGGGGTTTTACTATTTGATTTAATACTGTATTAAATTGGTGAATTAATTGGGTTTTATATTAATTTATAAATATTATTGTTATATTATTCTTATAGATGTGTATTCATGGTGAATTTCTTGATTGGTATGTGAATCATTGTATTGTGTGGACTTATCTATATGAATATGGAATTTGAGTTATGAAATGAGACGTGTGAAATGTGAATGAGATGTGATTGTGGATCCTCATACTGATGACTAGGGGTGAGTACGGCCCTAGACTGTTAAAAGGGTAGTGTGACCTTGGTACAGTGTTATGTCAAGGGTGAATACGGCCCTAGGCTGCTAAAAGGGTAGTGTGACCTTGGCATAGTGTTATGTTAGGGGTGAGCACGATCCTAGGCTGAAGGGTAGCGTGACCTTGACATAGTAAGATTTGTGATGATTGTGATTGTGATGTGATTGTGGTTCCTCACACATATGACCAGGGATGAGACGACCCTGGGTAAGTGATGCTACAGGGATGGCGTGCCCCTGGCATAGTGTGGGATGAGTGAGGCAATTAATATGTATCACTTATGTCTAGAGCGGCACGACCTTGAGGTGGCATGACCATTGACATAGTATTAATTGCAAGATTTGTGATAGACTGATTTGATTATGAATTGTGATGTGAACATGATGCATGATTGATAGAATGATGATATATCTATAGAAATGCTTGTAAATAACATTTCAAGTTATGATGAGATGATGTTGTGGATTTCCTTGTGTGCTCTATATATAAATGTTTTCTTTTCTCACCGTATAGTTTGTGGATGTTTTAGGTGAGGAAGATCCGACTTTGAGTGGCATCTAGAATGTCAACCGTTGAATTATGGTACGCTCTAATATTGTGACATCGGAGCAGAGGATTTCTAGGACATGGATTTTTATATAGATTTGGAATTGTATTTATTATTTTGAAAACAATTTGTAAACTCTTATGTTTTATTCTCTAATTTTTAATTTCAATCATTATGGATATTGAAGAACATTTGTGAAGGTTTTTATGTGAACCCTTTTACCAACGTTGAGAAATTTATTCGTTAGTTTTATTATTACAATATATGTATTGGGGTAGTAAGGGTGTCACATTTAGTGGTATATGTTATGCTTCTAAGATAGGTTTGGGTGGAGTGTTGATGCAAGAAGGAAAGGTAGTAGCTTATGATTCTAGGCAATTGAGAATTCATGAGAGGAATTACCTTACCCATGACCTTGAGTTAGCGGTTTTAATATTTATACTAAGATTTGGAGACACTACCTATATGATTCTAAGCTTGAGGTATTTAGTGATCATAAGAGCCTTAAATATCTTTTGACCAAAAGAAATAGTTGGAATTTCTTAAGGAACAAGATTTTGATCTTATTTGTTACTTGGCCAAAGCCATTGTGGTGACCGATGTTTTGAGTAGGAAACATTTATATTTATCTTCCCTTATGATTAGAGAGATGGATCTTCGGACTCAAATTAGAGATTTAAGTTTGACTTGTGAGATTACTCCTAGTAATATAAAACTAGGTATGACTTGAGTAACGAGTGGATTGTTGAAGGAAATTGGAGAGACATAATTAGTTGATTCATTTTGGTGACAAGACATGAGTCTATAGGATAAGGTGATGGATAAGAGTTTGACTTGGGTATAAATGGAGTGGTGAAATTAGAGATCTGGTATGTGAACCTAGTGAGCTTACGATTGGGCACTTGATCTTTGGAGATGGTCATAGAAATAAAGTTAATATTGTGACAGATGCCTTGAGTAGGATGACCATTTACCTATTTTCTTTGATGATTTAAAGGTTAGATTTGATTGAAGAATTTAGAGACTTAAGCTTAGTGAGTGAGCTTACCCTTAGAAGCATGGAATTGGGTATATTGAAAGTGACTAGTGAGTTAATGGATGAGATTAGAGAAACCAATAGTCAGATCCTTTCTTAGTTAACCAAGTGGAGAAGATTGGTAGGTGATGGAAGAGCATGGGCTAAAGGCCCAACCACTAGAGCTATGGCCAGGAGGTTACTTGAAGATTTGACTGCTTCAGAGCTTAGTGGGCCCGATGGGCTTGGTGGGCCTAGGGTGCTTCTTACTTGGGCTTAATTGAATATACACCATGTTTAATTGTACTTTCTTAGTTTAGGAATCTATTTTCATGTGGTCTTGTATTTTGACCATAGATTAGGGTTTAGGCTAGTTGGGCCTAGTTTTGGGCTTCATGGGCCTTTGGGCTTTTGGTACCCAATATTGGGCTCATTATTTTCCTTGTAATATTTCCTATTGATTGTATTCATTAGACCATTGTATTTTGGTCATTAGTTTAGGGTTTAAGGAGGTTTAATAGTTCATTTGAATTAGGACAAATTAGGTCAAATTTAGGATGAATTTAAGTTGCATTTAGGTCACACTTTTGGCACCACCTTGGTAGCACAAGTGTGACACCGAAATGCAACCCTAAATTCACTCTAAATTCAACCTAATCTATCATTTAGCACTACATGACCGGTCATGAGCATGTGACACAAGGTTTGAATTCAAATTTGAATTTGAATTCAAACCTTGGCGCCAACATGTGACCAATCATGTGGCGCCAAGTGTGCTCCTCCAATTCGGATGCTATATGTTTCCCTCCTCTCATATTTTGTACTCACTTTTGATCTTATAGAAATTTGTGAGCCTTTGGCCGAGTTTCCTCTCTCAAAAGTCCCCTAGAGTTCATCTTCAAAACCTTAGGATTCCACCTTAGAATCCTCCTCTTTGAAGTGTGCTCTCCATTGATGCTTGAGCTTGGATGCTTCCTTCCTAGTTTAGGTTGAGTTCATCTTGAGTTCGTAGCTTGCAAGGTGTTCATAAGTGAAGAATCAAGTCTCCTTTGAAGAAGATCCGGCCTAAGCAAATTGAGGAGAAGAATCACTTTCACTTCTTCTAGATTTGCTATCATTTTTGGTATCAAGAGCAAGGTCTTCAAGGAGATAAGTTGTTTCACTTTTTGAGTCGGTTTCTTCTTGTGTTCTTTTGCTGTTCTTGTGTGTTCATATGTCTTAATTGAGTTTCATTTTCGGATCTATATTGTTTTGATGTTTTTGTGTTCCATAGATCCATTGGTTGATTGTTTTTGAATTTCTCCTTCAATCAACTTGTTAGGACCTATTAGCTTGTGCTTGTTTTTTATTTTAATTTTGAGTCTCTCCATTCCTAATATGTGTCCGTGATTGGACTCATGCATTGCATTTAGATTTTGTTTTTAAATCTTTGTTTTGTCTTAGAAGTTTGTGTTTAGTCATTACTTGTTGCAAATTCCTTGAATAGCATGTTTAACCTAGTTTTATTTTGAGTTTTGTGTCCATATATTGCTTTCGGTTTACCTATTGTTCTTGCCTCCTATATGTGCTTTTTCTTTTGCCTTTTTGTGTTCATAACTTGCTATTAGTTCTAGTAAGTTTCCTTAGAGTTAGGTTTCCTTTGTGTTCTTAAGTTTTCAAATCACCTTCCATTAAAAATCTTCTAAAAAATTTTTTCAAGTGTAATCCTATTTCTAGTGCACTTTCTTGTGGATTCAAATTTAATAAAAAAATTTTTAGAGGCTGAAAAACAGAGATAAAACAGAGCCTAAACAAAAGAAAAGACCTAAAGTTCAAAAGAAAAATAGTTCAAAAAGAATCCAAACCAAAACCTAAAACTAGTGCACTAGTTTATCATTTTCACTTGAAATTTGACCTAATTTTTGGCTGATTTGTATTCTCGGTTTCTATAGCTTGGAATCTTTAAAAATTTTGAAACAAAAGGCAAATATACTCTCTGGACTCTTAATTTGATACTGGAAAAAGAAAGAATTAAAAAAAAAATAGAGAAAGAAAATTAAAAGGAAAAAGCCGAGAGGTATACAAGTTGAAAAACCTACTTGATTCCTTGTTATTGTTTTGGCTACTACTTTTGCTATACTTGTCCAATTGTCTTCAAATTTTTTTTGTTTTGTTCATCTATTCTAGTACCTATCTAGGAACTCTTCTCTCTGAGTGCTAGCTTTTATTTGGAGTCTTAATTTTCAGTTTTACTTGTTGAACCTCTTTGAGTCTTGTCATATACATCTATTACTCTTAATTTTGGTATAAGCTTTTCAAATTGTGCTTTGTTGCTTGTCTAGTTTTCTTTCAATAATTTCCTGTGCTGGAAGTGGCCTTAAATCCTTGCTCAAGGATCAAGCATTGCTCAACAAAGAGTAGGAAAAATTTTGGACACTATAATCACCAAATTTGACCTAATTTAGTGACCAAAATCATCCTAAATCTCCTTCACTTGAGTGACCAATTCCTTCACCTTGTGAGGCAGCCACCTTAACCTCTTTGTTGTGTTTCTTTTGCAGGTCCAGGAGCAGCATATTGAAGGATTAGTGGTGGATTAAACACTTGGTTAAGTGTTAGAAAAGTTGAACACAAAACCGCCACTAATTGGTCTTCAAAGCCGTCACTTTATTGCTTTTTAGGCTAGTTTAATTTTTGTCAATTCTCTTGTATTTTTAAACCAATTTGTAAAGCTTGGAGGGAGTATTAAGAAGCTGGTCAGGTATATCTACATTCTTGATAGACTCTCACGTGTAGTACTAGTGGAAGTGGCTTGGAAATTTCATATGTTTCAAGCTTCCACTTAGGATATCCGACTAGTTGTTTAACTTGTTTCTTTTAAGTTTTCTTGTACTTAATTGCTTTACTTTGTTGCCTATAAACGTCTAGACTTGTGTAGTTTTATTTGCTCACGTTTAGTTAAGTGTCAAAAACAAACAAATTGTGAAAAAGCATACAAAAATTTTTGTGAAAAGTTTTGAGGAATTGGAAATACCACAAAGGAGTTTAGTGATTTCCACTTGAAAAGGCTTGGTTATTAAGTGGCTCTTTGTAGCTCACCTCCCTTGATAGTGCAACTTGTACACTTAGACTTCCAAGTGCTATTTTCATTCCTAGAAAATACCAAAAACATTTTATAACTTTTTGCATAGCATATAAAATCTTATTGCTTAATCATGAGTCTACATTCCCAAAATAGTAGTGACTTTGAATCTCCTAAAAGTTTTAAAAGAATTGTCAAGGAGGTTGAGGCACTAAAACTTTGGAAGCATGATGAAATACTTCAAAAACAAAAAGAAAAGCTTGAAAAGGAAGTACAAATCATGGCTTTAGAACAAGAGATTCAACAAATTAAGCAACGAGAAGAAAAACTTTTGAAAAGATTAAATAAAAAAGGTTCTTCAAGGAGCTCAACCAAGAGCTCCAATGATTCTCAAAGTCAAAATAATGATGGTAGTATACAAATGGATGCTTACTATCAACCCCCACCTAGGAGAGTCATTAAAGAACACAAAGTGAGGGAATCAAGGGTTGATCTCCCTTACTTTCATGGAAAAGATAATGTGGACACCTACTTGGATTGGGAGATGAAAGTGGAGCAAATCTTCACTTGTCATCAAGTAGGTGAGGAAAGAAAAGTTCCTTTGGCCACCCTAGCTTTTCAAGGACAAGCCATGTATTGGTGGACATCCTTGGAAAGAGAGAGAAGACTTCACAATGATCCTCCCATCACTTATTGGAATGAATTGAGGAGTGCTATGAGAAGAAGGCACATTCCTTCTTATTATAGTAGGGAGCTTATGGATAAGCTCCAAAGACTCCAACAAAAGGGTATGAGTGTTGAGGAGTATAGGCAAAAGATGGAGTTATATCTCATGAGGGCTGGGATAAGGGAAGAAGAAAGATTGACCATAGCTAGATTTCTAAGTGGTCTTAATTTTGACATAAGAGATAGAGTTGAGTTACTCCCTTATAGGGACCTTGATGATTTGGTCCAACTTTGTATAAGGGTGGAACAACAAAATTTGAGAAAATCCTCTTTTAAAGGAAAAACTCAATCTAGCTCTTATGTTAAGAAAGACTACAAGAGGGAGGGTCACTTTGATTCCTCTAAGAAATTTGACAAAGAAAAAGAAAAAGAAAAAGAAAATGATAAAAATAAAAATATTGTCACTTCTAGTAGCAAAACTAGTGATATCAAATGCTTTAAGTGTCTTGGGAGAGGACACATAGCCTCTCAATGCCCAACTAAAAAGGTGATGATTTTGAAGGAGCAAGACATTTATAGTAGTGTTGATGAGTCTAGTTCCACTACTTCAAGTGATAGTGAATCAAGTGAGGAAGACCATTCCATTGAAAGTGCATATCCTTGTGATGGTCAACTTCTCATGATTAGAAGGCTTCTAGGAAGCCAACCTAATGAGTTCCATCTTTCACAAAGGGAGAACATTTTTCACACAAGGTGTAAAGTTTTAGACAATGCTTGTTCTCTCATTGTAGATAGTGGGTCTTGTTGCAACTGTTGTAGCACAAGGTTGGTGGAGAAGCTTGGTCTTACTATTATTCCTCATCCGAAACCATATCAACTTCATTGGATTAATGAAGATGGGGATATTAATGTTAATCAACAAGTGAAAGTCAAGTTCTCTATTGGTAACTATGAAGACCAAGTGGTTTGTGACATAGTTCCAATGGAAGCTTGTCATATTTTGTTGGGAAGGCCATGGCAATTTGACAAGAAAACCATGCACAATGGCCTTACCAATGAAATTACTTTCACTCATAAAGAAAAGAAATTTGTACTTCATCCTTTGTCTCCTTCACAAGTGATAGAGGATCAAGTACAAATGAAAAAGAAAAGAGAAGAAGAAAAAAAAACTTGAATAAAAAAAAAAGAAAAGAAGGAAAAGAAGCATAAGTTTTCAAAGAAGGATGAAGAAAAATCTTTTCCAAAAGAAGGAATTCAACAAGAACCTTTAAAAAAAAAAACTTTGATTGTTGAAAAACCTTCTTACATTCTTCTTTGTAAAGGTATGCTTCAGTGTCATAATTTAAGTATTGAACTTAGTTCTTTATCTCCTCAAGTTTCTCATTTATTAAAAGAATTTGATGATATATTCCCTAGTGAAGGTCCACAAGGCCTTCCTCCTTTTAGGGGTATAGAACATCAAATTGATTTTGTGCCTGGGGTTAGTCTACCCAATAGACCAGCCTATAGGACAAATCCTCAAGAAACTAAGGAGATCGAGAATCAAGTCCATGAATTATTGAATAAGGGTTAGATACAAAAGAGTTTGAGTCCCTGTGCTGTGCCTGTATTGTTAGTGCCCAAGAAAGATGGAAAATGGAGAATGTGTTGTGATTGTAGGGCCATTAACAATATCACAATCAAGTACAGGCACCCAATTCCTAGACTTGATGATATGCTTGATGAGTTACATGGTGCTTCCATATTTTCTAAAATTGATCTTAAAAGTGGTTATCACCAAATAAGAATTCAAAAGGGTGATGAGTGGAAAACTGCTTTTAAAACCAAATTTGGATTATATGAGTGGTTAGTTATGCCTTTTGGTTTAACTAATGCACCAAGTACATTCATGAGGCTTATGAATCATGTCTTGAGAGAATGTATAGGAAAATTTGTGGTAGTTTATTTTGATGATATATTAATCTATAGTAGGTCTCAAGATGATCATTTAGGACATCTTAGAGAAGTTATGATGATCCTTAGGGAAAACCAATTATTTGCAAATCTTGAAAAATGTACTTTTTGTGTGGATCATGTGGTTTTCCTAGGGTTCATTGTAAGCAAAAATGGGGTTCAAGTGGATCCCGAGAAAATTAAAGCCATTCAAGAGTGGCCAAAGCCTAAAAATGTTAGTGAAGTTAGGAGTTTTCATGGTTTAGCAAGTTTTTATAGAAGATTTGTACCTAACTTCTCTAGCATTGCTTCACCCTTGAATGAGCTTGTCAAAAAAGATATTTTATTTGAATGAACTGCCAAGCATGACCAAGCATTTCAATTACTTAAAGATCAACTTACTAATGCACCCATTTTAGCTCTACCTAATTTTGAAAAGACTTTTGAGCTAGAATGTGATGCATTAGGAGTTGGCATAGGAGCTGTGTTATTGCAAGGAGGACACCCCATTGCATATTTTAGTGAAAAACTAAAAGGTGCCTCCCTCAATTACCCTACCTATGATAAAGAGTTGTATGCCTTGGTTAGAGCTTTACAAACTTGGGAGCACTATCTTGTGTCCAAAGAGTTTGTCATCCATAGTGACCATGAGTCACTTAAATATTTAAGAGGTCAAGGTAAATTAAATAAGAGACATGCCAAATGGTTAGAGTTTCTTGAACAATTTCCATATATTATTAAATTCAAGAAAGGAAAATCCAATGTTGTAGCTGATGCTTTATCTAGGAGACATACTTTGCTTGTGTCCCTAGGAACTCAAATTCTTGGATTTGATAATATTAGGGAATTGTATGAAGAAGATCTTGAATTTGGTGTTAATTATAAAAAATGTCAACAAAAAGCTTTTGATGGTTTCTATGTGGCTGAGGGGTATTTATACAAAGAAGGAAGATTGTGTATACCCCAAGGATCCATTAGGAAACTATTAATTAAAGAAAGTCATGAAGGTGGGCTTATGGGGCACTTTGGTGTTGATAAAACCCTTAGTTTGCTAAAAGAAAAATTTTATTGGCCCCATATGCGAAAAGATGTCCAAAGGCATTGTTTTAGATGTTTAGCTTGTTTACAAGCTAAGTCTAGAGTAATGCCTCATGGAACATACACACCTTTACCTGTTGCTTCTTCTCCTTGGGTGGATATTAGCATGGATTTTGTGCTAGGTTTACCTAGAACCCAAAGGGGAATGGATTCTATTTTTGTGGTAGTGGACCGATTTAGTAAAATGGCTCATTTTATTCCATGCCACAAAATAGATGATGCAAGCAACATTGCAAAACTCTTCTTTAGAGATGTGGTTAAACTTCATGGGCTTCCTAAAACTATAGTTTCAGATAGAGATACAAAGTTTCTAAGCCATTTCTGGCGTGTCTTATGGTCAAGACTAGGAACTAAACTCCTCTTTTCAACTACTTGTCATCCTCAAACAGATGGCCAAACTGAGGTAGTGAATAGATCTCTGTCTACTATGCTTAGGGCAGTCCTAAAGGGTAATCACAAATCTTGGGATGAGTTTTTACCTCATATTGAATTTGCCTACAATAGGGTAGTTCATAAAACTACCAATATTTCTCCTTTTGAGGCTGTTTATGGGTTTAATCCTTTAACTCCTTTGGACTTGATACCTCTTCCTAATGTTGAACATTTCATTCATAAAGAAGGGACTTCAAGGGCTGATTTTGTTAAGAAACTTCATGAAAGGATTAAAATTCATATTCAAAATCAAAATGAGAAATATGCAAAACAAGGAAGTAAAGGCAAGAAGTCTATGATCTTCGAGGAAGGTGATTGGGTTTGGCTTCATTTAAGAAAAGAACGTTTTCCAAATCAAAGGAAGTCTAAACTCAGTCCTAGAGGAGATGGTCCCTTTCAGGTCTTACAGCGTATCAATGATAACGCCTATAGACTTGATTTACCCTCTGAATATGGAGTCAGCACCACTTTTAATGTCAGTGATCTTAAACCTTTTGTAGGTGCTAGCGATGATGAGGAAGAGTCTTCAGATTCGAGGACGAATCCTTCTCAAGAGGGAGGGAATGATGGAAGAGCATGGGCTAAAGGCCCAACCACTAGAGCTATGGCCAGGAGGTTACTTGAAGATTTGACTACTTCAGAGCTTAGTGGGCCCGATGGGCTTGGTGGGCCTAGGGTGCTTCTTACTTGGGCTTAATTGAATATACACCATGTTTAATTGTACTTTCTTAGTTTAGGAATCTATTTTCATGTGGTCTTGTATTTTGACCATAGATTAGGGTTTAGGCTAGTTGGGCCTAGTTTTGGGCTTCATGGGCCTTTGGGCTTTTGGTACCCAATATTGGGCTCATTATTTTCCTTGTAATATTTCCTATTGATTGTATTCATTAAACCATTGTATTTTGGTCATTAGTTTAGGGTTTAAGGAGGTTTAATAGTTCATTTGAATTAGGACAAATTAGGTCAAATTTAGGATGAATTTAAGTTGCATTTAGGTCACACTTTTGGCACCACCTTGGTAGCACAAGTGTGACACCGAAATGCAACCCTGAATTCACTCTAAATTCAACCTAATCTATCATTTAGCACTACATGACCGGTCATGAGCATGTGACACAAGGTTTGAATTCAAATTTGAATTTGAATTCAAACCTTGGTGCCAACATGTGACCAATCATGTGGCGCCAAGTGTGCTCCTCCAATTCGGATGCTATATGTTTCCCTCCTCTCATATTTTGTACTCACTTTTGATCTTATAGAAATTTGTGAGCCTTTGGCCGAGTTTCCTCTCTCAAAAGTCCCCTAGAGTTCATCTTCAAAACCTTAGGATTCCACCTTAGAATCCTCCTCTTTGAAGTGTGCTCTCCATTGATGCTTGAGCTTGGATGCTTCCTTCCTAGTTTAGGTTGAGTTCATCTTGAGTTCGTAGCTTGCAAGGTGTTCATAAGTGAAGAATCAAGTCTCCTTTGAAGAAGATCCGGCCTAAGCAAATTGAGGAGAAGAATCACTTTCACTTCTTCTAGATTTGCTATCAGTAGGGGTATAAATAACTTTTTCTAAGTAGGAATTGACATTATTTTGAGGTGCAAGAACAAATTTTGGGTGCCTAGTAATCTCAAATTAAGGAAGATGATCTTAGAGGAAGGACATAAGAGTACTCTTAACATTCATTTAGGAGCTACTAAGATGTATCAGAGTGGCGCAGCAGAAGCGTAGTGGCCTAATGTGAAGAAAGGAGTAGAGGAATTTGTGTACTCGTATTTATTATGCTAGAAGTCTTTAGGACTTTTGCAGCCTTTAGACGTCCCATTTTGGAAGTGAGATGGTGTGTATATAAACCTTGGTTGTAGGCTTGCCTAAGATGATTACGAAATTTGATTTTTTTTGTTATAGTGGTTAGACTCACCAAGTTTACTTGCCTTACCCTCGTTGATAATAGATATTCCTTGGTGAGATTGTTAGAGTTGTACATGAGTAAGGTAGTGAGGTTGCATGGGAATTATAAAACAAGATGCGAGGAGCTTACCTATTTCTGTTTTCAGGTGAATTTCGGGTACAAAATTTCTAAAAGGAGGGGAGAATTGTAACAGCCCGATTTTCACAGATTGTTTGAGGGCCCAAAGGCCCAATAGGGGTGGTTAGTAACCCAGAATTGGCCGTTCCCAAATTGTAACGGGCCGTTCCAAATATGGTCATTGTGGGTTAGGTGCAACTCCAGAGCGGGCCGTTCTGGTTTGAGAAAAGGACGTTTTGGATGTGAATTTTACACATGCCGTCAGAGTCCAGAACGAGCCGTTCCGGATTTGAAACGGGCCGTTCCGGCGACACCTGATGCCTATAAATAGAGAGCTATGGCACTCCAAAAAGGCACACCTTTCATTTCTGACTTCTTTCAGTTCTGACTTCTTTATTCGACATTCTCTTATTTTCCTTCTACATTCTCTAAAGACTAAGGGGAACCCAGCGGAGGAGATCAACCAGATCCTTAGTTTCAGCTACTATTTATCCAGGTACGGGGGAAAAGGGGATTATTTGTATGCAAAGTTACATGAGAGAATTGGGTAGAAGAGGAAGCTTGTAGGATTATGAGTAATTTTATAATTATTTCTGTTTGAAGAATTATTGGTCTTATGTGATTCTGTATGAATTTAGGATTATGAATATATATTTAATTTGTAAGAATGATGATTTGGGAGAGAGAACAAAATTATAAAAAAGTGCTTGTGAGTTAGGTTTTGGAATAATTAGGGGTTTTACCATTTATGTTAAGGTTATATTAAATTGGTAATTCCATTGATTATTATATTAATTTATGAATGTTATTGTTATATTACTTGATAAGAATTGATGATCTAGATGTGAATTGCTTGAGGGGTGTGTAAACCCTTATTTTGTTGGACTTATCCGTTGTGTGTATGTGATATGTTATTGAGCTATAAGATGAGATGTGATGAATGTGAATATGATTGTGATTGTGGTTCCTCACATCAATGACCAGGGATGGCATGGTCCCTGGGAAAGTGATGCTACAGGGAGGGCGTGACCCTGGCATGGTGTGGGATGAATGAGACAATTAACATGTATCACTTATGTCAAGTATGGCAGCCCTGGCATAGGGTTAATTGCAAGATTTGTGTGGATTGTGATGTGATTGTGGTTCCTCACATCAATGACCAGGGATGGCACGACTCCTGGGTAAGTGATGCTACAGGGATGGTGTGACCCTGGCATGGTATGGGATGAGTGAGACAATTAACCCGTATCACTTATGTCAATTGTGGCGTGGCCTTGACATAGTGTTAATTGTAAGATTTGGGTGGATTGTGATGGATTGATGTAATTGAGATGTGAAGATGATGAATGATTGATAAATTATGATATATATATATATATATATATATATATATATATATATATATATATATATATAAATGCTTGTGAATATTTCATTAAGGAGTTATGATGAGATTATGTTGTGTTTTTCTTTGTGTGTTTTTCATATAGATGTTTTCTTTTCTCACCGTACATCTTGTGGATGTTTTAAGTGAGGAAGATTCGGCTGAGTGACATCTAGAATGTCAACGGTTGAATTGTGGGTATGCTCTGATATTGTGATATCGAGGCAGAGGATTTCTAGGACATGAAATTTTTATATGGATTTGGAGCTGTATTTATTATTTTTTTAAAAAAATTTGTAAACTCTTATGTTTCATTTTCTAATTTATTTATTTTCAATCATTTTGGATATTGAAGAACATTTGTGAAGATTTTTATGTGAACCCTTTTACCAACGTTAAAAGATTTATTCTTTAACTTATTTACATTGTTACAATATGTGTTGGGGTAGTAAGGGTGTCACAACCTACCAAAAATAGATTATATCAATCATAGATTTTACATTTAAATAGTCCAGCCCATAAAATTAACTTTGTTCTAAACTAGAGAGGCTCTTACTTGGCCTATTTTTTTTATTTATTACCAAGGTATTTTTTGCGTTGAACACAAAGACAATCTCCTTCAAAAGTTTAACAAACATCAAATAAGTAAATATCCTCTCCCAACTTAAATTTTTTGCATTCACAAAAGTCAAGATTCAAATCTTGACCATTTGATTAAATGACATGAGTCCTTCATCATTCATGCCAACCCAAATTGATTTTTCCTTGGCCTATTTGCTTCAAAGTTGATTAAAATTTATTTTAAGTAAGTTAAATTTAAAATCATTAGATATAAATAAAATACACTTTGAAATTAATCTCAATTAGATTTTACATTGGAATGTGTACTATAGTGTAATGAACTAATTTCATATGTAAACCAAACATTCAAGTTATAGCCGTCTTCAGAAATTTTTTACTTTATATTCAAGTTCACAAATGCACAATTCTTGTTTCTTACACAATTATTGTTTTTACACTATTCTTATATTTGCACCGAAATTTCAGAAACAGTTCTGTTAAATATTTTGACAACATAAAGTTCATGTGAAACCAAAGCTAATCCAAACTAAAGTGGAGGCTAGATGGGAAATCTTTCCATATCTCTAACTGGAAACAAATCAGATCAATTGGATTATATAAATATAAAATTGGATGACTATGATTTATTTTTGGCATAAAATTGGAGAAGATAAAAGGGATAAATAAGAGAATGCTAGAAAAGAAAAATATGAAAGTAAAATTTACAAAAAAAAAAACATTTCAACAATTGATTTAAAATCTAATAGATTTAGTGGTTAAAAACTCTCCCATCCTAGCCTTCACCCCCAAACCGAAACCACGAGTACAATTGTGCATAGTTACAAATGTAAGAATGTGTAAATGTTCATATATGAAGTCACATGGGCAATTAGTAAATGGGAAAAATATAGAACAATTTTTCAGTGACATAGAAACTGTCATTCTTATGATATTCTACCATATCACAATCAATTATCTATATCCTATATGTACAGGGAAAATAACAGGAAAAAAAAAATCATTATTCCAAAGTTAAGCAGCAAAATGCTGGCTAAAATCACTATGGTTGCCTATCAGGAACTGAACTTAACAGGCTTGTAATGGCTAGCACACTTCCTTAGATTCAGATAGAAAATGTGATTTTGAAGCTAAGAAGCATAAAAGATAAGAAATTGAGTATGTGACCAAATCGATCTGCCAAATTTATAGTCTCTCAACGACCACATCTCATGGTAAAAGCAATAGACAGACTAAACTTAATCTTTGCATGGAAACACAGGCTGGTTTCCCATGTCCCTTCTTTTGCATCCCTTCAATTCATATACCTCCTGCAAACTAAGGGAAAATTCATAAGTAGTTTAAAGGTAATGAAACAAAAGGATATTTAGTCACTTTGGTATACTTTTTCATAAACACTTCTATGAGAGAAAAATAAGAAGGAAATATGAAATAAGTTTCTTCCATAAACTGAAATTAATTTGTAGAAGTATGCTTCTATCTATTTTTCCAAAATCTTATTTTAACTCATGTATAAGCTAGTTTTAACTTATGAAAAAATTTATTTCAATTTTCTTTCTTATTTTCCTCTCATAGAAGTGTTTCTAGAAAAGTTTATCCAAATAAACTCATTATTGAACACCAACGCATACCTAATTGTCATAGAAGCGGGAACGACGTCTCTGAGATCTGTGCATGACATTACTGAAATAAGAATATTGAAAATCCAAATAAAACTCAAGAAAATCATTGTAATTCAAAGTTCAAACACAAATGAAACACTTAATCAAATACACCAAGTCGCTCCTAAGAATGATAGTCAATCACATTGAATCATTGGAAAGTGGTGGCCTAAAAAAGAACTATTGAATAATAACTTAAAAAAGCTAATTAGTACAGAATGTACAACTATAATTATATTTTTGCAGTAATGCAAATGACACACCATTTACTTAAATGACAAGTTAGATTATTAACATTGAAGACACAAAAAATTGAAAAATGAACGGTAGAAAATAGTAAATTGTTTAGAATGTTTAAAAATTCATCTTTAGCACTTAAAACCTATTTTTCAATATACCAAAAGAAAGAGTGAAAAAGTTCTGCATGTTAGTCTTATACTGAAATTGTTAACAACCCAGGAAGTTAAGACATGAGATCTAAAGCAAATTAATATTACTATATTGAAAGATGCAAAGTGAATAAAAAAGGAAAAGTCTACGCACCTGCGATAACCACTGCTGCTCCTTGAAGAGCCATTTGCACTACTAACAAACTCATCATCGATCTCTTCTATCCTATAATCTGCATACTCCACCGATGCTACAGAACCTTCATCAGAATTTGAAGTATCGTAACTTAAACGGTGATTACCCCTTCTAGCATTACTGATTCTTGCTCTTCTTCTATTTCTGGATCTCCTGAAGTGGTCCAAGTACAGAATACAAGAGGTCCACCAGTTGCCTTCATCTCCAGGGAAGTCCTCAAACTCATCTCTAGCATCATCATCCCCGTATTCAATCACATAATCTCCTAAAACAACCCCTCGCGGGATTTCTGAATGAATGGTGCTCAAAACATCTATGATCTCTGACGATTGTTGAAAATTCTCCCAATCAAGCTGGCGGGCAGGATCAATCTTTGATGGCCGCGCATGGGGGTGTTCAAGTTCAGCATGTTTTTGTAGGTCCAAGTAACTTCCCTTGAACGTACAATGCACCTCATCACAACAACGCTTCTTCTCATCAAGATGTGCACGAGCTTTATCAACTATGATCCACCCAGAAACCTCGCCTCTACACAAGGGGCAAGTCAGGTTGCATTGACCATTTGACACCTCGGGATCACTACTTACAGAAGAAGCTTCATTAGACACCGGAGAGGATGGCATGCCACATGCATTTTTAAAGCGATCTAAACAATTTGAGTGCAAATGATTTGTATCACATACAAAAGCTCGACATCCTTTATCATAAGATGAGCACTGAAGGAGTACACTATTGTGAGGAAAATCCAAGCATATAGGACAGACGACATCATCCCAACTGATATCCAATTGAATATCCTCCATGTTGTTTACAATCACAATCCCCGAAGCCATATACAAGCCACTTACACCAAAAGCATATTCATGCTCCTTATTCTTCAAAATCAAAACATGGAGATAAAAACTTGGAAATGTATCAAGAAAACTGTGTCCTGGATAATAGACAGCTGAAAATGGTAAAAGACAAAAATAAATCTGTTATATGTAGCAAAGGTAATAATGAATAACGTGGAACATTTAAGTGTGCAAGTGCAAGCAAACATGGAACCAACCAGAATGTTATTCTCATGACAACATTTTCTTTTTACAGACTGAGGAATGCAAATTATCAACAGCAAACAAAAAAAGCTGAAGTGTCAAAAACCTGAACTAATTCAGTCTGAAGAGATAGTTGCATATTCCTTCAAGCCCTTCAAAGAAATTAATACAAAATCAAAATTCAGAGTCGATTAAAATCAACTGAAGCCCTAATACTAATTGATCAACATTTAACAATACACTGATATCAAAAACAACCCAAAAACCACAGAACAGTGTCATCTAAGAGATCACATCAATTAAATTCCATAATCAATATTTCACCCAAATCTGAAATTTCAGGACAGAAACCAAAGGACACGTAAAATATCAAAAAACCAACCATCAAAGTAGAACAAAATGACCCCATATTGAAACTAAAACACATAATTATAATAACAAAACAGTTAATTAAAATATAAGGGGAAAAAAACACAAATCCACCCATCGAGTATAGCGAATTAACAACACAAGAATCATTCATAAGACGTTAAAAACCCTTCATCTAACATCCAAAAAAAAATTCCGAGGAAGAAAAAAAAAAAAAGACAACCCAATATTCATTATTGTACAAAAATGACCAAGTTGACCAATCCAAAATAAAGGGTATTCCGAATGGATGAAAAAACCGGTAAAACACAAACCTAGGGTAGACATAAATTGAAGCGGACCCATGAAATAAACAAAGACCCATAAAAGAATAAACAAAAAAGGGACAAACTTTGAGAGAAAAGTGATCAAGTGCATTGAAAAACGGGTGCAGGGGGGAAAGGGCATGGTGACCAAACCTTAAACACGAGAATTGGTAACGAAAAAGAGAAGCCTCGTACGAGGAATTGGTGTTTGAGTTTCAAGTGTTGTTTTTGCGATCTTTGTGGGAATGGCGATGCAAGTTTCAGCTCTAGTGTGAAAGGTGCGCAGCTTCTCTCTCTTCTTTCTTTTCCCTTCGCAAAGAGCAATTCCTCAATTTCTACTATTTATATTTAGAAAATAAAATTAAAAAAAATTGAGGGTTTTAAAAATATTACATTTGGAGTTCGTTGCTTTAAAATGAGATAATTTTGACCCGGCAAAGAATAATTCGGATATAGGAGCCAAAAGTAAATCATTAACATGAGTTGAATATTTATGTAAAAGAAATTTACACACTTAACTAATAAAAAATAATCGTTCTTATGAAATTTTAAGTAATTATTATTAATATCAATGATTCATCGTATATGTCTGTTCCGACTGTTCGTAATTAGATAATAACGTAAAAATTATTTATACCATTGATCTATATACTTTCTTTTTTCACTTTAGTTAATTTCAAAAACTATTTCTTTTAGGTTAAAACTATCTAGTTATTTTGAAATTTTTATTAGAATTTAATTTCTAAACAATTTTAGAATAGAAATATTATATTTTTAATTAGTATTTTAGTTAGAATTAGGAGTGAGAATAATTCGATCTAATCTAAGCATAAAGTTTATTTGAACAAATTTAAACTTTAAAATTGGATTCGGTAGATTTTTAAGACGAATTTGAGTAATATTTTAAATTACTCAATCTAATTTAATATATAATATTATTTTAATATATATATATATATATATATATATAATTATTGTACATTATTAATAAAATTTATTTAGTTCTTAATATTTTTATAGCATGATATTGTATTTATAATGAATTTGTTTATTTTGAAATATATATTATAAAATGTACCTTAATTTAAGTTATGTTCTTTTTTTTAGTTTACAACAATTTAATTATACATGATGTTAAAATTAATATAGTGTATCAAAGTTAGGTCAATCCAACTTTATTCATATATATTTTTAGTTTTGGTTAGATCGGTTTAAAAAAAATCCAGTTAAAAAATTGGTTCAAGTTTGGACAAAAATAAGTTCAATCCAACCTGACACATGCTCACCCCAACTTAAAATTGGTAAAATGGATCAAGTTTATTAATTTAGTCTAAACTGATAAATTATAAGATTTTTGGTCTAGATTTCAAGCTAAAATTAAAATGCAGAACTTTTTAGCCCAAACTACTCCTTATTATAAACGAGTTTTGGCAAGGCTATCTTGGTCAAACTTTTATAAATTATTGTCCAAGTGGTTATATATTATATATGTATAGGCACCTTTTGAATAAAAATATTTATTAAATGATGTGTATTAATTATATGTGTGCTTTATATTAAAAATAATTACAATTGCCATAATATCAAATTTTAATCTTTTCGTAACTGTATTAATATAATAAGTTAAGTTAACTGTTTATACTTATTTATTATATTAAAATAAATATGTCAATAAAAACAATTATTACAATAGTTATCTTGCTTGAAATTAAAAAAGAAAAAAAGGAAAAAAAAGACTAACAAAAATTAAAAATGCTTGTGAGATATATATTTCACATAATTTTTACTATGTTTATAACCCCTTTTGAATTTAAGGGTCAATTAAATTTCATAATTTCATATAGAAACATCTAATGTTATAAATTTCATGTCTTCAATCAATTAAAAATTGAAACAAAATTAGGTCATAACATTGAAAATGATCATTATTTTAAAAAGACAAAATCAATGTTGCAACGTTGTTAATTCATAATCTTTATTGTTTGATTGACAGTTGTTGTGGAAAGCTTTGAGATCGGGAGACCCTGAGAGTGATTGATCTCTATAGGGTTGGACCAGCGATAATAGGAGTCAACTTAAGAAGATATAAAAGGAGATGTTTCAACAAAAAAAAAGATTCATAATTCAAGTTTTCCAAAAGCTATAGAGAGAAGTTAGAGAGAGACTTTCTCCTCCTTCCTCCTTCTTTATTCTTCCTTCTCACTTGAACCTTTCCTTTTCTACCATTTTCTTAGTTGATTCTAGTGAAGGTGGCAAAGAATCTAAACTTCGGGGTCAAAACTTCAAGCTAGTGGTGTGTAGAGTCGCTTTTTCTTCTCCTTTTTGCAAGTTTTTCTCTAAGAGGTAAGGGAAGTTTGTGCTCAAAATTCTAGTTGATTGTGTGATAATGATGACGAATTGAACATGTTGATCATTAGTTGTGTGGAATTTATGTTTTAAATTGAAGAGTAGTGAAACTTGAGGTTGGAAAAACATTGTGCATGAAGTGTAGTTGATGATTATTGCAGATTATTAGTTGCATGTTTTCTTGAGTTGTTTTTGAGTTGTATAGGTCGTATATGTGCGGAATGGGATTTCATCTTGGAAATTTTGTTGATTTTTAGGTAGATTTGGTAAAATCAGATTCTACACAAGTGCAAAATTTAATATCGTGTCAGGTGCACCTTCAAGACATCGGGCGTGACTCTAAAGAGGGGTCTTTGTCTTCCTCGTGCCAAATGCAAGATTGATGGTGTTGGACATGAGGAAAAAGACTCGCCTCGAGTTGGAATCACATCAGGTGTGGGTTGAATGGCATTGAGTGTAAGGAGAAAGATTCTTCTCTACCTAGATTCATGTTGGACGCTAGTGTGTGGCGTCGACTGTGAGTCAAGTAGAGAGCTCTCTGTCTAATTGGGATTATGTGTGGGTGTTACCATGCCAAGTGCGGGAGTGTGGGGCACTCTTTGTCTTAATCACGCCGAGCATGAGTGGTGCGACGCTAGGTGTGGGCAAGATAGGGAGCCTTTTGCCTCAATGGTGTCCGGTGCCTAATTAGTGATGTTAGGCGCGAGTCGTGTGATGAAAAGTTGTGTATTTAAGTTGTTTTAACAATTGTTTGATGATGAATAAGTTGTATAAGTGATGTTGTAAGATGATATGTGTTAATATGCAGTAAGTTGAATATGTTGTAAAGTTGTGAATTATTTTAAGTTGCTTAAGTTATTTTGATTTTGCTCTCTTAAAGTTGTTTATGTTGTAAAGATGTACGATGTTTAAGTTGTTTAAGTTGATAAGTTGTATGTTGAATGTTGATAAAGTTGTTATGTTGATAAGTTATAGATATATGGGTTAGATACATGTTTTAACTGCGATATATTAAAACTAGTGGAGAGTTAAAGATGTTTTCAAACTTTAATATCTCATTGTGCAGATATATATTGTGTTGAATCCTTTAGTAACTAAGTTGGTTTATGAATGAGTGAGTTGTTTTTAGTTGCCTCCTCTAGGTTGTTTATGTTGTAAAGATGTACGATGTTTAAGTTGTTTAAGTTGATAAGTTGTATGTTGAATGTTGATAAAGTTGTTATGTTGATAAGTTATAGATATATGGGTTAGATACATGTTTTAACTGCGATATATTAAAACTAGTGGAGAGTTAAAGATGTTTTCAAACTTTAATATCTCATTGTGCAGATATATATTGTGTTGAATCCTTTAGTAACTAAGTTGGTTTATGAATGAGTGAGTTGTTTTTAGTTGCCTCCTCTAGGTTGTATGTGGTATCATGTGTAGGTAAGGTCGAGGCGCACATGTATATAGCGACCAATCAAGTAAGGTATGTAATATCCTAAATTTCTAATACAATATTCTCAATTTTATTATTATTATTATTCTTAAAATAATAATCTAAATTTTTAGTTGTCATATTCTAAAATAAATAGAGATTAAATACAATATTTTTATATAATTTTAATGCATTAGAATTTTTATCACAATATTTCTAGGAAACTAAAATGGAAAATTATTAAAAAATAATGATATTATAAAATTTTAAAATCCTATTTATAATATTTTTCAGAATAATATTTTAATTACTATTATGAAAAATAAATATTTAAATTTTTTAAGTGTTTAATATAAATAATTATTTTAAATTTATGTATATATATTATAAAAAAAAAGTTTTAAAAAAAAAAAGATACCTTATCTACATTAAATGTATGGATAAGCATATCCATTAGTAAAAAACCCTATCTACAAATAAACAATGGTTGGAAATCAACCAAAAAGGAAAAATGTATCATTACATGCAAACTAAGTAATCATTACCAAATTTGTTATAAATAGGCCATGTGGTGGGGGAATATGGAACTAAAAAATTTTGAAAAGAGAGAAAGAGAGAACTTACGGAGAGAAAGAATATTAAGAAGGAAGAGAAAAAAAGAAAAGAGGGAAAGGAGAAAAGAAATATACAATTTTAGAGTACCTCCAAGTCATTTCATTTTTCTACTAAGGTAAGGGGAAGAATATCTTTATCCTTTTAAAATTTTAAATACTATTATGTTTGTTTATTTATGTTATATTTATGTATATTTATTTAGTGAGATATCCCTAACCACATTTACTTGCTTAATTTGAAATACTTTTTACTCTTAATAATTAATGAGGTGTTCCTAGTTTATTTTATTTAATTATTTTATGATGTTTATCACAGTCAATTAATAAATTAATATTCTTTAATATATTCCATTTTTGTAAACTATACTATATTAAATTTTAAATAATTACAAATATTTAAACTTATTTAGCTTAATTATTTTATATTAATTCTAACTATAATATAGCTTTGTTAAAATATCCTAAGCTCATTTTTTTATTATTTCTTCATATATTATAAAGATAAATGTTATTTTATGGCCATAAGGAATAAAGTTTGAATTAATTTGTAGTTGGAGGTTTGACCTTGGAAATTTAAATGAGTAAGGACTTAAGGTGAAATATCTTTTTTGTTGACTGATATTATACTAATATTCATTTATCCTGACTAGTCACTACTAAAATAATTCAAATTTTATTATAACAAGAAAATCTAAAATATATTTATATGTATAAATATATATATATATATATATATTTAATATTGGTTATAAATAATTTTGTACATTCTATTAAATTATTTGTATTTATTGGATATGAGTTCTCACTCCTTATTTTTCTTTATTTTTAAAATTAAATATATTACAAATAGACGGATATACCTGTGATTTCAGGTCCTTTTACAGTTGTTATTATTGTTGTCTTCCCTGGAGGGAATTTGAATGTTGATGTTATTTCCAACTCTGTCACGCTTTGTTGGGATACAAACAAGTCCCACATCGATAAAATATGACAAATAATAACAACTTATATAATACAAACATACTTCAATGATTGAGAGGCCTTTTGGGTGATGACCAAAAGCAAAACCGTGAGGGCTAAGGCCCAAAGCGGACAATATCTCATCATTGTGGAGTATGTTTGTGTAATAACCTTATAAAAATAACTTATAAAATATCCTCTCAGACAAATACCATAAAATAACCTTATCAGTGGTATCAGAGCCGCAGGTTGGATTCGGTGACAACCAATAACCCTATAACCCCTCATAACTCATAAAATATAATGTGCTATATAAAGACAGATTCCGCTGCATGAAAGGTTAGGTCCCTTGTTTGAGAGGAGGATTGTTGGGATACAAACAAGTCTCACATCGATAAAATATGACAAATAATAACAACTTATATAATACAAACATACTTCAATGATTGAGAGGCCTTTTGGGTGATGACCAAAAGCAAAACCGTGAGGGCTAAGGCCCAAAGCGGACAATATCTCATCATTGTGGAGTATGTTTGTGTAATAACCTTATAAAAATAACTCATAAAATATCCTCTCAGACAAATACCATAAAATAACCCTATCACGCTTCAAGGCATATGATTATCTTCATTTTTTTAACAAGAAAACCCCACTATTATTGAGGGACCTATTATAGTAACTTTCTTTTGATCACCCATCAACCGTATTAATCCAATTATAAATTTATTTCCACCACCAATGTAACTATTGTAATAGAAGTCAAAGAAATAAATAATGTGTAAAATAGTATGATGTTGTAAATATTTTTAGAATAGTATGTAATGTAATTATAAGCTAACTATTTGTAAATAAGTTCACAAAATCTTCCTTTATTTTTATGTATAATATTATTAATGGTATACTTGTGTTAACAACCTATAAAATAATATATATATATATATATATATATATATATAATATTATATTTAATATATATAAAATTGGGCATTACAAGGTACCAGGTCAGAGATTTAGTCTCTAACCTAGTATTGTAGGGTTGTGGTATTTGAAGAATAGCTGGTGGACTAATTCTATAGGTGACTTAGTGTTGTAAGCTAATGTCATAGTAGGCTCATACACAAATTGTTCTACCTTGACATAGTGTCATATCTTCTAGTTTAAGTGACGAAACTTTCTGTATGATCTAAGTCTATGTCATTGTTTTCTGGTATTATACTAGTTGTTGAGATTTGGTATGATCAAGTCGCTTAAACTGTTTACCCTAAGATGTAGGAGGTCTCCGTAGTTGATATGTGTGACAACACATTAGATGTAATTATATGTCTTGAAATGTTGAACATGTTGAAGTTGATTAAGTGTTGTGCTGAAATTTGTTGTTATATTGTGAGTCGTTGTATTTTGATATAATGGTGTTGTTGATTTTTCTATTGATTATATTGTAGTAGCTGAAAGGTGCGTAACTTTGATTATATGTTGAATTATTTTCATAAGCTTATCCTGTGTTTTTCTTATGGTTGGAACTGCAATTATCATACTTGGCATAAGAGTAAGACAGGATTAGCGAAATGACTTATGGTGCTAGCAGTTAGTCACACTAGAGTGACTAGATTTTATTGGTGGCTACTCTCATGTAATCATGTTGTGTATAGATGTCGACCGACGCTTAGGTTTATTTAACTCTTAGTATAGTATTTTGTATGTAACATGTATGTACTTGATACCAATACTAGTTGTTTATAAACACTCTTTCTGATGTATGTTATTTAATCTTTCGTTGTGTAGTAGTAGATTAATAATAAGTGTAGTGACCTGTCAAGTTGTTACAAATTCAAATATAAGAAATAAATTACTAAAATAAACATTTTAATAAATAAAAAGGATTGTCTTCGCCTTGGACATGAAATCACAACAGGAAATACTATAATATCCCTATAGGCTATAGGACCGATCTAGTGAGAATGAGTTATATCTCCTTATCAAATAAAAAAATGACTAAAATGAATTTAAAAAAAAAAAAAAAAATCAAAAGTGTAATTTAACCTTTTTTAAAAAAATAACTTTTCATCTAATAATCTTTTAAAGTAAACCCTAAACCCTAAACCCTAAACCCTAAACCCTTAACCCTAAACTCTTAATCCTAAACCCTAAATATATACTAATATATTACATAAAATAAAAAATATTAAATATTAAATATCATATTACAGTATGAAAATTTAATACCCGTACAAGATATGGGTTATTGCACTAGTTTATTTATTTTTTTATGCGTATGAAAACTTAACAGAAAAACGTGCCTAGTGAAAATGAGTTACTTTAAAAAAAAGTGAAAAAAAATAAATAATAAAATTAAAAAAAGATGTACAGTTAACTTTAAAATAGTGAAATAATTAAATAAATTAACTAAGAGATAAAAGAATAAAAAACAATATAGACATTAAAATAAGATATTCTCTTTATGCACTAATTTAATTATAATATAATAAATTTTGCTTAATAAAACGACCTAGATATTATATAAAATAATATTTTAGTATGTGTGATGTATAAATTAAATATTTATTATGTAACGACCCGACTGGTCACTACGCCCGGCATAGCACACTAGAAACACCAGACAGATAGAACAAGTATATGAATATAGGATCTAGAATATATAGATATACAAGGTTCCAGTCTGACTAGAGTTAAAGTGTACTAAAGAAAAATACAACCAAATGCTACTATCCCACGTAGCCACAAGCAAAACAACATCGCCAAGCAAAACAGCTGCAAGGTCCACCAACCTCACCACAAGACGCACATCTATTCCTGCCCTGCTCCCATACATAGTATGATCATCGCAGTCTAAAAACATGGAAAACAACAAAAAGGTAAGCTAGTGAAATTAAAATTCAGCATACAATTATATAAATGTCAATATAAATAACAACAGATACAGTTATCAGCACACTTGTACAGCTTATACCACTCAACAATATCAGCACCGCAATACGGCAATATCAGCACTGCTTAGCAGCAACAACAGCACCACTCTAGTGGCTATAACGACACCGCAAAGCGGCAACAACAACACCACTCTAGTGGCTATAACGGCACCGCAAAGCGGCAACAACAGCACCGCCTTAGCGGTTAGAATCAGCACCACATGTGTGGCTAACAACAGCACCGACTTAGCGGCTATAATATCACCCAACCCAGCATATCTCAGCATAGTACAGCACAGCACAGCACAGCAATTCAACAAAATTATTACTTTCTACAATTCAGCCCAACGGTCTATAATTCCACTATACTATATAATTTCTCTTATTAATCCATTGATTCCAGCTCAACAATACACCTCTAATACAACTAACATATTTATCTCAGCTTTATCCCCTAATCATCACAACATATTCATCAAATTCGCTTGGTTCAGCATATAACATCATTGATTAACAATTTCGGCACAACTCAACAGTCAACATCCTATAGATCATCATCTCCTTGCGCGCCCGGCGCACTCGAGGTTGCGCCCAGCGCGACTCAACCCGAGAGCACCAAGGCTCTCCCGCGCCTGGCGCAATTCCAAATTGCGCCTAGCGCCTGTCTGGCAGAGACTCAAGGAGTCTCGTGCGCCCAGCGGAGCCTAACGCGCGCCCAGCGTGGGGAAGGCAGAGACCTACCAGGGTTTCGCGCCCAGCGCAATTCACAATTGCGCCCGGCATGCCCTTGGCAGAGACTCCCAAGGAGCCTCCGAGCCCAGCGAGTCCAAAAGTGCGCCTAGCGCAGTCCAAGTATCCCAAAAACATGTTACTCTTGATATCGCGCCCAGCGCAGCTCGAGTCACGCCCGACGCGGGCCAACCAGAGACCCCCATTTGCAAGCTCGCCCAGCGCACACAGCCTTGCGCCCGGCGGGCTTGCCTAAACAGAGTCTCCTGGTGGTCGCGCGCCCAGCGCGAACTCATCAGTAACTTCCCCAAGTTCGAAAAATTACTCAAAACCTGCAAATCTTAACAGCAAACAAGCATGCAATCCAGCCAAAATGTCACATTCTCATCAAACATCAAGAAAAATACCTCATTTTCCACATGCAACCACAATCCAAGAATTTCCTCAAAATTTCTCAAAAATCCCGAAAACCCCAAAATCTTAACTTTAGAAGTTCTCAACTAAAATCATCAGTTCTCAGCCGGTTAAATGAGTCCCCAGACCCCCTTTTAACCAAACCACAGCATAAAACTAACTTCCCTTACCTTGAATCCAGAAATTTGAGCTCCGGGCACTTGAATGAAGAAGGAGAACGAAAGGGAGTTTGAACAAAGAGGAAGAACAAGCTTGGGGACTCAGCTCTCGGACAAGGAATCAGTTCTCCTACCGCTTGCACCTAGAGTCACCAAGATTCACCACAAGGAATTTTGAGAGAAAAGAAATGAGTAAGGGTTGAGGAGAAGAAAAATAAGTGAAGGAGGAGGTGAGTGGGAGAGAGAGAACGGGGTCTCACATATTACATAACTAAAATTTAAAATAAATTATTTATATAAATAAATATTATAATTGAGTATATAAATTATATTTAAAATTTGAATAAATAAGTATATAAATTATATTTTAAATTTGTGATAAATAATTTATATTATAATATAAGATTATTTTAGATTTAATTCATAAATAAATATAATAAATAAAAGAAATTGAATTAAATATGAAGTTAAAAAAATTAAAAATAAAAATAAAAAACTTTAAAAATATCCTTATATAAAATAATCATTCATGTTTCATTGATTCATGTGGAGATCTAATAGTCAAAGTCCAATTATTTTATGTGTTTTTCAAATTCTTGATAACCGCTATAAAAATATGGTTTCCTTTCCATATTTCCATCAATCTGGTTTCGAGATGAAGCTCTCGGAAATAAGGGTACATTTAATTAATGCTAGAGGATAGCACTGGTCACTTTCTCGATAACTTTTTTGTTTTTTAACCAATACAAATAAGTTTGAAATAATAAAAGCATTGTATCAGACAGGTTCCACGATCCTACCAAGAGTTTGGGATGGAAAAAAAAATTCACTTATGGATAAAATTTACGAAGAATAATAAAGTATTTTAATAGTTAAATTTAGTTTTTAAATTGAAGAATCTTGATTAATAAAATTGTGTATAATATTTAAATAATTAAAGTTTTAATTTTTATATTTTTAAAAGAAATTATTAGAATAAATAAAAATTATTATTAAAATATATTTTAAAATTATTTGTTTTTAAAATAAATATTCACAAACATCTATAAATATTGAAAAAATATATGAATATTCACTTAACAGATACCTGCATAAATATAAATATAGTACAAGGATGATATTTATCCAATGGAGTAAAAGCCCTTGACTTAAACTCATAATGTCTTTGTAGGTACCATTGCCAACTTGAGCCGAAAACATATCAGACAAACATTTTGTAGGGATTTAGAGTGTTTATTCCCCCCAATAAGTATATTTGGCACCCATCATGGAATTGTGCTAAGCTTTCCTACAATCTCACCTTTCCGAGCAATGATAGATGTGATCAAGTCACTGGTCAGAGAGTGGGAGATGTCTAAAATTGCTTAATTACTAGCTGTTTGTGGGTATTTTCGTTTATAGTTTTTTTATATTCAAACTAGCAAAGTTTTATACATATAAACTTTCAAAATTGTTCTTCTTTATATTTCAGAAAATTTCTTTGATCAACCTTGATTCTTATTTCTGAAAGTAATCTTTTTCTCAAATGTTCTTCTTTTCAAAAGATTGCTAAAAATTATCATTTAATTTCATAAAAGACAGTTATTTAAAGTGCAAGACGTGATTCAGTTATAAAGAGTAATAATAGAGGTAATCTATTACCTGATATGATAATCTGTTACCAGCTCTTTAAAAATGAACCAGAAACACAAAATTACCAGGGTAATCGATTACAGGATATGGTAATCAATTATCCTGACGAAAACTTTGATTCTTCAGCCTTATTTCAAGCAAGAGACTTTGTTTTAATCTATTACCAACTTTGGTAATCTGTTACCTCAGAAAAATACTTTATCAGTAACAGACGTGGTAATCTATTAACTCAGAGGTCATTTGAATATCATTTTCTAGTAAGAGACTCGGTAATCTATTATCCTGAATGGTAATTGATTAACAATGTTACCTTGAAAACTCTTGTTTGAATCAAGTCATATTTCTATGTTTAAACATTGGTAGTAAATTACCATTTTCAAGATAATCTATTACTTTATGTTTACACATGGAAATACTAAAAAAACAAATTCTTGGTTTCTTAAAAAAATTGATTAGTTCTTGAATTAATAATTCGAGGTGACTCTCAACTTGTAATTAAACAGTTGACTCATGAATATAAATGCATAAATGAGAAGCTTTTAGAATATAATTCTTGAGCCATATGTTAGAGATGATGGAGATAGTTAAAGATGATGGGACATCTTGAAGACTCCTCCAGAGTGTTTTAGTTTTAAACCCTAGTAGTATGTCCTTCTAATGAGAATGCGTAGAGGTTGTGACCTAACATGTACTCCTACACTACTCTAGTGTGTTTCTAGCGACAATGCACAAGTGTGATATTTTTACTAGTGTCACATGTATGATAACATGTACTCCGTATATATTGCATATACATTATAATTTTATCTACTAATTTTTATTATGTTGTGAATGAACTATGTATGCTATATATTACTGTGTGTGTTGTTTATGGTATGAGCTAGAGTGAGGTGTTTCTCACTCCTTTTTATTTTGTGTTATCTTCTTGTGGTTTTTATAGATAATCATCAGCAAGGTGCTAAGGATATCGATGATGAGGTTTAATCCTCAATGTTGGGTTCAGTTCTGATAGGACACATAACACTAAGAAATTAGTTACGACTAGTTAGGATTTGATTCTTAGTATTTACTTTGATTAGTTTAATTTGTATTTTCGTTATAATTTCTGCTAAGTTAGTTTATGTTAAAATGTGATTCTTTCTACTCATTTGAGTTTTGAGTTTATTTATTATATTTGAGGTATTTCATTTTATAATATATTATGTGTTGTGGCATGCGAGGTAGAGGGTGTCACAAAAAGGTCAAACCAGACCTATAAAAATATCCATGACAGATAATAGATTAAGCTTAAGGTTTAATTTTATAGAACAGGTTTGACCTGTATATTCAAAATCTAGCCTTACCTGACCTATTTCTATAACTATTGATGGTCCTATATTTGAGAGCAATGTCATCACTTGATATGATAAGTAATTTATACATCTATACATTATATAAAAGAGATACTATTTGAAAAACTTGTCTAAAGCTTTACAAAGAATTATATTGACCTATAGTTGTATATAGTGAAGTTAGCGGAAAGACACATAGAAGGGGGGTTGAATGTGTGCGTGAACGAAGGAATTTTAAAATTGTTTTCACAAAGAGACTCTTTTTCGTCTAGTGAAAATATTATTTTGAACACTTTCAAAACTGTACACAGTTAGCTCAACAAAAGTATTTTGCGTCTGAGAGTTTATCGTCTGCACAAGAAAAATGTTTCATAAAATAATAAGTTAAACAAGTGTATTTTTCGTTTAAAGATAGTTGCAGTAAAAAATAAGTAGTGGACGAAATTTTCAGTATGATATATTAGCTAAACAAAAATTGTGTCTAAGAAATAGATAAAAAGTGCAAAGAGTTTTATACTGGTTTGCTCGACCTAAGCTACGTCCAGTCTCCTTCAACTGAAGGGTTCCACTAATCACAAAGGATTACAAGTATTATCAACCACTTCTAGTTTGCCAACTTCACTCGTCAGCGCTAGTATTCTTAAACCACTTTTGGTTCCCCAAGTATTATCAACCACTTCTGGTTCGCCAACTTCACTCGTCGGCACTAGTATTCTTAAACCACTTCTGGTTCACCAAGTATTCTTTTAACTAGCCTCTTCAGGATTTACAACAAATGGATGTTTTTGAGTGTGTGTATAACTCTCATAAAAAGGATAGGTTGGTTTCTACACTCGCTAAGGTATGCAACCTTAGTTTTACAGAGATATATGTTTTAAGTGTGTGTATTACTCTCACAAAGAGGATAGGTTGGTCTAAACACTCACTAAGATAAGTTATCTTAGATATACTCAAATATACAAGACTGTACAGGAAGAGATGTAAGTTTGTTTTAGTGTTCGCTTTTACTTATTGCTTGTTGCTTCTCTTCTTGTTTCTTCTCTTGTTAGGTCTTGATATTTATAGTCTCCTGATAAATCTGCCCGTTGTTTAAATTTGAACGTGTCCGTTGGAGCGGAGCTTCCTGTTGGCGCAGATAGTGATTCGTTCATGGCCATATACATCTTTCATTTATTGCATTTGATCTTGCATTTAATGTTTGCTTACTAAATATGTGTTACGTGAAGTCTTTTGCGTAGTTTGCTCACTTTTATTTCTGACTTCAATCATATCCTAGGTATTTCTATTCTCTTTTTGTCATTGTAGCTACAGAGGCATTGTCTTTTTCTAAAAAGTGGGTGTACTTTCTCTAACACACGCATGCTTTGACTTGTGGATACGCGCTTGTCTAGCTTTCTTCTTTCTTCTCACAAATTTGATAACTTCGTGTGCTCTTCTATGAGTGTAGACGATATTTGATATCTCTTGTTGTTAATAGTGGACTTCAGATATTTTTCAGTATTCTTCGTCTGCGTCTGGTAATGCATCTCAAATTTGAGTCACCGTCTGAGAAGTAGACTTTAACTTTTCCTTTCGTTTGATCAGTTATGAAGATGGAAGACTTTAATTTCGCCTAGAATGTTTCTTCGTCTTATGTTATCCATCGTCTGATACTTTGTTGACCTTCGTCTAGTTGACCATTAAGCTTTATCTGATGTCTGTACGGACTTCATCCGGTGCTTAACCTACTTTTGTCTTGTTCTTGATTTAGCCTTATTTGATACTTGTTTTGGCCTTTTGTCTGATGCTTCAAAACTTCGACTGGTAGTACGCCTTGTCTTGTATTTGTTGTATTTTCGTCTGGCTTTTGATCAGGCTTAGTCTTAATGCTTGATCAACCATCGTCTGATATTTTGTACATCTCAATCAGGCTTCATTTGGTTTGACCAGAGTATGTGTAATAACACGTACTTCATTTTTTAGTTTTGTCTGTTCTTATATTTATCTGAAACACTAACACACATGTTAGAAATAACAATATATATTATATTTGTCATGTTCAAAACCTTGTTAGAAATTTCTTCGTCTAATTTAACATATAGGATATCAAGTTGAGATTCTATGCAAATTCAAATTCACTTAGTTCTATATGCAATGTTCGTGTTTTATATCACATAACATCAAGCAGGAAATCAGAATAGCAAGAATATAAAGTCAACTATAAGGATAAACATGATTGAGATTTCTCACTAATTTTTAATACAAGAAGTTTTACGATCATAATACTACATGCAATACACTTATGCATCATTATAGAAACTACTTATTGCATCTTAAGAAACACTTACTTGTAGTGTCCCACTACAAGATTTTTCTTTCTTAAGAAACCTACTTAAGAAAATAAATCACAGAAGTTAAGGAATGAATTCACCTAATGTACACAACAAATCAGAGTAGGTGAATCAACCAAGTAGCTTATCCTATAACTCCATGAAGATGATGATCAATTCAAGTCTTGAAATCTTTCTCAAGGTTTCCACAAAGGTTACCAAACCTCTTATTGCAAAGAAAAACATTTTTCAAAGAATGTTTTCAAAAAAGATATCACAAAGATTCAAGTCTCTCTCTTCTGAATGTGGAAAATGATATATATATATATATATATATATATATATATATATATATATATATATTCTTTGACAAAAATAATCGATTATCTTATTCTTATGAGATCTGAAAATCAATCAAAAACAATTTAATTGATTATTTTGAGTAATAATCGATTATTCCAAAAACCATTAGTACAATAATTGCTTCTTAGATTACTAAAAAATAGAATAAATATTTGATTATTAAGGTAATTGATTATTTTAAGTAAAAACTTAATATCTCAATTTTTCATACCATTTCTCTTTTCAGGTCAATTTTAAAACTTATTTTCATCATCAATCATCATCTAAATAGAGATATAAGGCTAAATTAGCTATCAAGTACAAAACACACAAGTTACAATTTGCTCTCCTTTTTTTCAAGAGGCTCAAAACACAAAACAAGATACAAGTTGCACTTTTTTCATTCAAGAAGTTTATATTTGTAATCATCAAAACTAACAATACAATGTCTTCATCTTGAGCTTGATATCGCTTTAATAACTACCTTAATCTCCACCTTTAGTAGACCATTATACTTTTTTATTATTAAAAAATTAAAAAATATATATATTATTTTAATCAAACACAAAAGTTAAAGTCAAGACTATTAAGTTCAAGAACTAACCACAATATTTGTTGAATCAACATATTTTTATTACTTAATTTTATTTTTAATAAAAGTACGAAGTATTTTAATCTTACACGTTATAATATTTTATTTATTTTTTAAAACCTCGAAATCATGATTTAACGGTTTACATAAGTTAATTCGATAATGTTCATTTTCGTCTATCCTAATGCATTGGATATCAGGGAGTATGTAAATTATTTATAATTTTTTATTGGGGTTGTTGTTGGAAAAATACTTTTTTTTCTTTTTTATTACACTCTTTGTTGTTTTTTAAAAACACAGAAATAAAAACACAAAAAATTCCAGAGCCATGTTTTTTTAAATACACAAAAGATGCATGAGGTCGTAGGCATTTTGTGTTGGAAAGTTTTCTTTGTTTTTTCCGTTTGCAGCAAAAGCATTTGGTACTGATAACATTTTACTTGTATCGTTGTTGACGTAGTAAAAATTATTCATTCTGATAAATTGTTGTTTAAACAATTTATTTTTTTAATTTAAACTGACCAGAAAATCGACTTTTAATAGTTAATAGTATAATTCTTTTCTTACATACGACTAGCAGTGGATTCAGGACTCTAGTAGAAATATTTATGAGGTTTATTGGATTGAAATTTTATAGAAAAAATTATAAGAAAGACGAATGTATAAAAATTAAGATATTTATATGTAATGAGTAAAAAATTAAGAGTGTAGGTTCAAATATTAAATAGATAAAAATTAAGAGTGTAGTTTCAATTCAAATACATAAAATTAAATAGATAAAATATTTTTAAAAAATAAATATTTATAAATATTTTTTAATATCGAAGAAGTACACTTATACACTCTAGTCACTTTACATATTTGAAATTGCACAGGATTTTTATAATTAAAATAATTAATAAATACTTATATAATAATTAAAATTAATAAAAAAAAATTATAATAATATAATAAATTTACCAACTCAACAGTGAGTTTTTACGCCAGTGATATATAATTATTATTTTTTTACGGAAACAAGTAATTCCTTCCAAATCATAAGTATTTATGTTTTAGACTTATTTTTTGTCCCAAAAATTTACTTTTATGCTTTATACAAGTGATATTAATTATTTTTTACATATATTTTTATTTGAAAATTAATATTTCTTACTTCAAAATCATAATTACCCTTATTTTATATGTTTCAAGATATTAAATAAAGATACTTTAAACTTAACATACTATTACTAAATATTTGTTAAAAGATACACAAAATCTTAAAAACATAAAAAATAGTAATATTTGTTAAAAAAGATATACAAAAATTTAAAACATAAAAAATTGTGGTTAATTATTGGTGAAATGTAACATGTGTAAAGAGTTATTAATAATGTTTTATTGAGATTCACATTAGATGTAAACTGTTTTTGTTGACTGGATATAACAAATGTGCTCTTCATTACAAACAAATTTATGTCATCTGTTTTTTTAGTTACAATTTTATGTCTAAACCATAAAATAAGAAGAAAGTCATAAATTTTGAATGTTCAAATACATATAATAGTATATTTGGATGAGAAATTTAAATGGAGTAATTCATTTATTTGAAGAATTTTAAATTCTTTGAAGTGAAATACTTTGTTTGGATGGAGAATTTATAAGGAATTTGAAATTCAAGTATTTGTGAAATTCCTTAAAATAGTAGAATTTCAAATTCTCCCAAAAGAGAAAGAATTTGAAATTTCTCATAGTTTTTCTTCTTATTTCACTTATATATTTTATCTTATTTCTTATCTCTTCATATTTTTAATTATTGAATATTCAAAAATATATTTAAAATTATTAAATATTATCTAATATTAATTTTTAAAATTATTAAATATTTAAAAATTAACTAATATTTTTTTTTATAAAATCTAATTTAAAAATCTTAACATATAAATATATTTTTAAAATCAATTTTATCATGGTGGAATCAAATTATCATATCCAACCTAACAATTTAAAACTTGATAAATTTAAATTGACTTATCCAAATAAAATATTTTAATAATGATACAAATTGAAATCAAAGTAATTCAAATACCAAAAATTTAAAATTCCTTAAATTTGTAAAATTTAAAATTTTTAGGATAACACAATTGATTAAATCATTTTATTCATATTAGTTAAGACCTGACACCAAAATCTTTTTTTTTTTTTTTGTATTTTATATACTTACATGCAAACTTACTCTAAAGATTACATGTAGTTGTAATTTGCCTAATCTATACTTTTAAGAAAAAGAAAAACTTGGAAGTTCACAAGCAGTAATTAAGTGTGTACTTGTGAAGTTACTGTAATTTGTACTGATTCTTTTGCTGTTCTGCATATAACATGAGGAAAAATTAATATGATGAAAATATCTATTTTTTTATTATTTTATTTATATGAAGATAGAAAAAAAATAAAAAATAAAAAAACAATTTCGACATCTTAATTGTGGATTTACACTATTTGGGGAAGTACTTACTCATGAAAATTATTTTTGGTAAAAAGCCAAGAAAGTTTAAAGAAGCCTACAAAGACGAAAAGCACAGTCAAATGTGAAAAATGAGGGAACACGTGTCTTTAATTTTATATTTCATACATTGACTTTTTATTTTTAATTTTAATAAATTGTCATTTTTTAATTGATTATGTTCAAAACTTGCGTGTTGAGAACTCAATAATTGTGTGCACGAAAGATTTGCTCGATTGATCATAAGAGTGGATGAATCCAACCTTATTTTTAGAGAATATTATAAATCGAGTCCAACTTAAATTTGACCAATACAAGTGCAACCCAACAAAAAATATTTGTTACTTTGGGTATTTGAGTTTAATTGAATAGGAGAGAGTGACCTAACTAGTAGTATTGATTAGGAAACCCACCATGCACTTGATGGACTCAATTTTTTTAAAACTAAATTTTTCTCTTTATATATTTTAAAATTTTAATTAATATTTGAAAAATTAAAGAACATAGATGTGTACGTAATCCGAGTTTTTTAAAACTATATTTTTATAAATATTTTCTTGCTTTTTTTGTATTTAATTGTAAATTTATTATATTACACCTTACATTTTATCTAAATAACTATTAAAATTGGTCTAGTGATAGAGAGTTGGAATAATATCAATTATAGTTATTATAATTCTGATGTCAGGTTGGATTAAACTTATTTTTGTCCATCTTGACCCAAAATTTTGACTGGTCATTTTTTTAAACTCAAACCCGACCAAAAAATATACAGGATAAAGTCAAGTTAATCGACTATGTTACACTATATTAATTTTAATATTATGTATAGTTAAATTATAAAATAAAAAGTATAATATATAAATTAAGATAAACTTTACAATATATTCATCGAAAAAACTGTTATATTTATATTGTTACGCCAAGAATGAGATGATAAACACACACACTTGCATATGGAATGTTTTTCATGTAAACAACCTCTTCGTGAGTCTTTGGTGATTGGTTTGAGCTGAGTTTGAACTGATGTGACATAGGGGTGATTACAGGTTTAGAGTTAGACATTCCAAACTTCTCTAGAACCCTTTTGAGATAAGTTTCTTGAGACAGATGCAATAGATTCTTCCTCCTGTCTCTTTTGATTACAATCCCCAAAATCTTCTTAGCAGGCCCCAAATCTTTCATTTCAAATTCCTTGCACAAGTCAGATTTTACTTTGATTAATCCATCCTTCGTGTTGCTTGCTATTAGGATATCATCAACGTAAAGCAAAAGAATAATCAGCACTGCATTATCAGGGAATTTAAAGTAGACACAATTATCATATTGACTTCTATTGAAGCTAATCTTGGTCATAAATTCATCAAACCTCTTATTCCACTGCCTGAGGGATTGCTTTAATCCATAGAGTGATTTATTCAATTTGCAAACATGATCCTCTTTTCCCTTTTCTACAAAACCTTCAGGTTGCTGCATTAGGATTTCTTCATCTAGTTTCCCATATAGGAAGGCTGTTTTAACATCCATCTGTTCTAGCTCAAGGTCTAGAGTTGCCACCATAGACAATAAGATCCTTATGGACCTATGTTTCACAACAGGTGAGAACACTTCATTGAAGTCAACTCCCTCCTTTTGAGTGAATCCACGAGCTACAAGCCTGGCCTTGTATCTGGCTGGTTCAACACCTTGGATGCCTTCTTTCTTCTTGAACAACCACTTACAACTGACCACTCTAGACCCAATTGGCTTCTTAATCATCTTCCATGTATGGTTGTCATGCAGAGATTTCATCTCTTCTTTCATTGCATTCAGCCAACTCTGTTTCTCCTTACTAACAAGGACAAATTCTATATCCATAGGGTCTCCCTCCAAAACCTCACTGGCAGTTATTAAAGCAAATGCAATTAAATCTGCATAGTCGTACCTTTCAGGTGGCTTGATTTGCCTCCTGGTTCTATCTCTAGCTAGTTGATAGCTTTGATCTTCTCTATGCTCAAATTCAGATTCATCCCCTTCTAAGGACGTAGCAATTTCTTGGGCTTTAAGAGTTTTCATCTCAGGCTCCACCTCAAAATCAAGATTTTCATGATCAATGACTTTATCCAAGTTAGTGTTTTCCATATCAGCGCCTTGATTTAGTTTGTAAGCCATTTCCGCTTCATTGAAAATAACATCACGACTCACAATGCATTTTCTAAATCCAGCTTCCAAACACCATAGCCTATAGCCTTTAACTCCTTCAGGGTAGCCTATAAAAATGCATTTAACAGCTCTAGGCTCCAACTTGTCTTGCTTAATGTGAGCATAGGCAACACAGCCAAACACTTTTAAGTGTTTAAGACTTGGTGTGTGACCAGACCAGACTTGTTCAGGTGTTTTTAGATTCAGGGTTGTTGAGGGGCACATATTTATGAGATATGCAGCAGTCATGGCTGCCTCTGCCCAGAACACCTTTGGCAGGCTTGCACTAAGCAACATACACCTTACTCTCTCCAATATGGTTCTATTGAATCTTTCTGCCAATCCATTTTGTTGCGGCGTACCAGCAACTGTTTTGTGTCTTGCAATTCCATTTTCTTTACAAAATTGATTAAAAGAATTTGAGCAAAACTCAAGACCATTGTCAGTTCAAGACATTTGATTTTTCTGCCAGTTTGATTTTCAACTAGAATCTTCCAACTCTTAAAATTTTCAAGAGCTTCATCCTTGGTTTTCTGGATGATTATCCAAAGCTTCCTTGAGTAATCATCCACAATGCTCAAGAAGTATCTGGCACTAGAATGAGAAGCGGTTTTTGTTGGTCCCCATAAATCCGCATGAACATAATCCAAAATACCTTTTGTATTTTTCTGTCCAGTACTGAATTTTGTCCTACAGGATTTCCCATACACACAGTGTTCACAAAACTTCAGGTTCTCTACTTTGTCTCCACACAACAGGTCCTGTTTGGCTAGTTCAATTAATCCTTTCTCACTTACATGCCCCAATCTCTTATGCCATAATTCCGTCTTTGACAGGAGCTTTCTGGATGTAGTAGCAGCTGATCCAGTGATAACTTCACCATCAACAGAATACAAACCATTCTTCATGATTCCCCTCATAACAACAACAGAATTTTTTACAACATTAAGAATCCCCTCTTGGCCTTGGAACACATACCCCTTTTTATCAAATTCACCAAGAGAGATTAAATTTCTCTTAAGGTCAGGTACATATCGAACATCAGTGAGGACCCTTTCAATTTCATCATGAAACCTGAATCTAATGGATCCAATTCCCTTAATTTTGCAGGGCTTATTGTCTCCCAAGAGAACTAGACCATCTGCTTGATCAGAAAAATTCTCAAACCACGATCTATGTGGTGTCATATGCCATGAACACCCTGAATCCATTATCCACTCTAATTCTGAATTATCTTTAGACACAACCAGAGCTTCAGCTGATTCATAACCCTCATCTTGTACAGTAACGACGTTTGCAGAATATTTTCCTCTTTCTTTAATTCCACCATTAACAAGCCTTTCAGGACATACCTTCCTTGTGTGACCCTCTTTCTTGCAATGATAACACCTGATTGTGAAGGTGGATTCTCCACCATCTTTCTGTTTTTCTGGCTTTGGTTTCTTCTTATCAGGTTTACTATATTTCTTGGAGGTCTTGCCCTTAGCTGTCAATCCTTCACCATTTACTGTGGGTTTTTTCTCCTTCCTTTCATTCAACTCCTTTGAGTTAATGGCAGCTTGCACCTCATCAATTGATACCGAGTCTCTTCCAAATAACATGGTTTCTTTGAAGTGGGAATAGGCCCTAGGTAAAGAACACAACAATAACAAAGCTTGATCCTCATCGTCTATGGTGACATCAATATTCTCAAGATCCAAAATCAACTTATTAAACTGGTCTAATTGTTCACCCACTGGTTTATCCTCATTCATCTTAAAAGAATACAAAGATTGCTTCAAGTAAAGTTTATTTACTAAAGATTTGGTCATATACAAACTTTCGAGTTTAGACCAAATCCTTGCAGCAGTCTTTTCCTTAGAGACTTGCCTAAGGACTTTATCACCAAGACTCAGGATAATAGCACTGTGGGCCTTTTCTTGCATTTTCTTCCTTTCCTTATCAACAGTAGCATTTTCGGCCTTGGCTTCACCAGCAAGAGCATCAACCAACCCTTGATGAACAAGAAGGGCTCTCATCTTTAATCGCCATAGACCAAAGTCGTTTTGACCAGTGAATTTTTTCACCTCATATTTGGCTGAACCCATAGCTCGACGATCCACGCTCACCGCACCACTTGTTACGCCAAGAATGAGATGATAAACACACACACTTGCATATGAAATGTTTTTCATGTAAACAACCTCTTCGTGAGTCTCTGTTGTTGTTCTGTTGCTGTTTTTGAACCAAGGTGGAGACTGTTGAGTGCATTGCTCTAAGTCGAACCACGTAAAAGTGTTGTGTGTTCTCTCCTTATCTTTGTTCTCATAATTTTCTTGCTTGTTTCTTGTTTAAAGGAATATAACAGAGAGTGAATCCCGTGTGTATGTTTATCATCTCATTCTTGGCGTAACATATATAAATATATATATTATTTTATATATAAAATAAGTTTATTCTGTTGTTAATAAGTTTATTAAATTATATTATTCAATAATAAAATATATCATATTTTAATGAAATTGTGTTTATTTTTTTATACAGTATATATTTAGGTTTTATAATATTCATATAAAGAGTCTTATTTATTGTTTCGATCTGAGCACTAAGCCATCTTTCCCCATTGGTAAGACTTTCTTTGCAGGTTTGGATTCTTTTTTATTATTTCTCTGGTTGTTTTTTTTTTAAATACCGGATTCTTTTAGATCAGGTATAATTTCTTTGTTTTTTTATTTTTTATTTAATAAAAAGATATAATTTATTCTCACCAAATCAGTTTCTATAGAAGTAAAATCAGTCTCTATATAAGAAATGATAACTTCAGTACTCGTGTCCAAATCAAAGTTCAATTATTTAATTATGAGTCACTTGTTTTGTAGTTTCTTTGTTTCAATCCTTTTTTCGTTGTTTGCTTAGATTCTTTCACATCTCGCTATAGTGGTTCTTCTGCATATTTGGGTTTTTCATCATCTCTCGATCCTGGTCTTTTACAAATAGTAGAGCAACTTGCTAATGATTGCAGTGTGCTTTTATGCAATGAAAATCTTTCTAGTATTTGAATGACTTTTTATGTGGATATAAAGATGAATTGGGAATCACGATTAAAACAATGTCATTTGAAGCTTACCTTATGATATGAAACTTTGGATCCTATACTTTGTCTAAATACTCACTTAATGTATCACTCATACATACTTATTTCGCTCTTTATTGAACATGTTGCATCTTGCATGCTTTCAGACGTAGGAGGAATCCATATACATTCGACTGCATGGGTACAGAAATGTTCCTTATTTTTGTGAATTTGATTCATACTACCCAGACTCTTCTTCATAAGAGCAAAATATTCTCCAACCAGATTGAACCTTTATTGGATGTAAAATGAAAAACAGAGAATGTGTTTTTATCACACTTTTCAAACAAATTAAAATTACCAGATAAAACTAAATTTTAATAAATTATTAATATTCAATGTAGATCAACCGTTAGAATTTATCCGTAATTGTAAATTACACTCGGCCAATAAAGAAAAACTATATTAATCTCCTCAAAAGTTAAACTGTTTATATATCCATCAATATAACATAAAATTTACCTACCTTTGTGCTTGTCCTAATTCCGAATTAAATATCTTATTAAAAAATCCCAAATTTAATTATAAAAAATATAAATTCTAAACAAAATTAAAATTTTACCTGCCATTGCTAGACATTATGAATATATATATATATTTATCTACAATTGCTATAAATTATAGGTAAATTCTCTGATGGACCACTAGTACAAGTGGTGTATGGGTGCACCATGAATATTTACCATTAGATGCATCTAATCCTACTAGTTTATCATACACCCTATCACACAAGATCTAAGTTTCTGAATTTACCATTAGATGCATCTAATCCTACTAGTTTATCATACACCCTATCACACAAGATCTAAGTTTCTGAATTTTTTATTAAAATAATTTTTTTTTAAAAAAATTACCCAAAAAAACATCTATTCAAATTTATTTAACGCGGCTGCATATACACAAGGCAAGATTCGAACCCATGACCTTGTTTAAGCATGGGACAACCTCTACCACTGAACCACACGCTTGGGGTTAATTAGAGGTTTACATTAATTATATACGTAAATTTCTAAATCTAATTAGAAAATAACACTAAACAAAATTTTCTACTATAAATATAATATTCTCTCATTTAAATCATTGCAAAAATTTGTTAATTTTAGTTTTACATCTCGACATTTTCCTCTTAAAAAATTATGTTAACAAACATTATTGGGCCTAGTTTTGGGCTTCATGGGCCTTTGGACTTTTGACTGCTTTAGAGCTTAGTGAGCCCAATGGGTTTGGTGGGCCTAGAGTTCTCTTTACTTGGACTTTAGATGGATGACCACCTTTCTCATATATTTGGTAATATAAGAGTTTATATTGTTTGGTCTTGTATTATGGGTCTTAGTATAAGACTTTTTGGATTTTAAGCTTATTGAGCCTAATTTTGGGCTTCTTGGACCTTTGGGCTTTTGATTGCTTCTGAGCTTAGTGAGCCCAATGGGTTTGGTGGGCCTAGGATTCTCTTTACTTGGGTTTTACATGAATGACTACCTTTCTCATATTTTTGGTAGTATAGGAGTTTATATTATTTGGTCTTGTATTATTAGCCTTAGTATAAGACTTTTTGGGTTTTAAGTTTATTGGGCCTAGTTTTGGGCTTCATGGGCCTTTGAGCTTTTGATTGCTTCAGAGCTTAGTGAGCCCAATGGATTTGGTGGCCTAGGGTTCTCTTTACTTGGGCTTTACATGGATGACCACCCTTCTCATATATTTGGTAGTATAGGAGTTTATATTGTTTGGTCTTGTATTATGGACCTTAGTATAAGACTTGTTGGGTTTTAAGCTTATTGGGCCTAATTTTGGGCTTCATGGACCTTTGAGCTTTTGACTGCTTCAGAGCTTAGTGAGCCCAATGGTTTTGATGGGCCTAAGGTTCTCTTTACTTGGGCTTTACATGGATGACCACTTTTCTCATATATTTGGTAGTATAGGAGTTTATATTGTTTGATCTTGTATTATGGGCCTTAGTATAAGACTTTTTGGATTTTAAGCTTATTGGGCCTAGTTTTGGGCTTCATGGGCTTTTGGGCTTTTGACTGCTTCAAAGCTTAGTGAGTCCAATGGGTTTGGTGAGCCTAGGGTTCTCTTTACTTGAGCTTTACATGGATGACCACCTTTCTCATATATTTGGTAGTATAGGAGTTTATATTGTTCAGTCTTGTATTATGGGCCTCAGTATTAGACTTTTTGGGTTTTAAGCTTATTAGGCCTAGTTTTGGGCTTCATTCATAGGATGCTTGATGTCATTGAGGAAGGGGCTTCATATCTCACTCAGCTTAGCACCAAACTACCCGCACCTAATGTGATTGAGGCAAAGAGTCTCCTATTCTCCTGTGTCTAGTATGACAAAACTCACATCCGACCCTAATTAGACAGAGGACCTTTGTCTAATTCATGTTTAACGCCACATACATTAGCACCCAATGCAAATCCAAACAGAAAATGAGTATCTCTCCTCACACTAGGTGACATTTAATCAACGCTTAATGTTTGTGGCATTGGCAACAAAATGACGAAAGTCTATGGACCTTAAAAGCAATTAAACTAATGTAAATCAAATTTAAAAATACTTGTTAACATCATGTTTTTAAGAGGAAAATGTCGAGATGTAAAACTAAAACTAAAATTTTTGCAATGATTTAAATGAGAGAAAATTATATTTATAGTAGAAAATTTTGTTTGATGTTATTTTCTAATTAGAATTAGAAATTTACACATATAATTAATGTAAACCTCTAATTCTAATAGAAAAACATTATCAATTGAAAAACTATACTTAAATTTTAAATGTAATTTAGTATAATGAAAAAAAATATATTATTTTGCTTAAAAAAAAATTATGACAAATATGTAGTTAGAACGACCCATTCCGAATTCAGAACAGTCCGTTCTGGTTTAACTAGTCATGTGTTATTTTTGAATCTGGAACAAGTTGTTCTGGATCTGGAACGGGTCATTCTTGTCCATTCGTCATGTATTATTTTTTTCATCTGAAACGGCCCGTTCTGATTTCAGAACGGGCCGTAGAACGTGAATACCAAAGAGTGGCAGTTGTGTAAATAGATATTTTTTGAATAAATTGTTTTTTTTTAATTTATTTTAATAAAAGATTTGGAAAGTTAAATCTTGTGTGATAGGGTGTATAATAAACTATTAAATTAGATGCATCTAATGGTAAAGATTCATGGTGCACCATGCACCACTTGTATAACTAGTCTATCACATACTTCACCTAAATTATAAACATAGAATAAGTGCGTGTTTAATTTAACTACTTTCGTGTTTAATTTAACTACTTCCATATACTGACCATCTTTCATCCAGCCTTTTGAGCATGTCTTTTAAAACGAAAGCATATTTCATATAATTTATTTTAAAGAAATAACCATTTCTTTCTTAATGTATAAAACTTCTTCAAAAGTAATTACTTTAAATTTTTATTAAAAATTAATTAAACCAAATTTTAAAAATACTAAGAAATTCTATATTTGATTGAGAAGAGGATAACAAAGAAATTTTAATGAGAAAAGAGAGTAACTATTTTATTTTATTTTTTTGTTTAGTTGACAAGTAAATCGGAGAAATTTTAAAAATCAATTTTCCCTTGTACCCTTATAATTTTGAATTTAAAAATAAAAACTAAGATAATTTAGATATTATACTTAAAAATGTTTTAAAACCTCTCTCCTCCTATCTAAAGGAGACAAATAAATCACAATCATAATATAATAAACTATCCACATATCTCAATTTTATAATTATAAAAATAAATAAATAAATCTCAAACCAATGGATAAACCTAACCCAACCTGTCATTGACCACCAAGTTGATTTGTTGCATTGGAGTGGCTTATATAAATTGATAGGCTCAATCATACAAACCAAACCAATTCATTTGAGTTAAAAGAGGTTAACACGTACATACGAGTGAATAAACATGTTTAATTTTTCAAGAAACAAGATGGGCGGAAAATGTCGACAAATAGTAACAGCTTAAGATATAATAAAATTTATACAGAAATTAGGAGACGTCAGTTTTTAGATTTTCAAAGATAAATGGATACAATAAGATACAGAAGATCAAAAAATGGATTTTCCAATTTTACAAATACAGACATATAAGCTGTTAATGGGCAGAAGTTTGAATAAATAAGAACTTAATCAAAATGTTTCAACAATATAGAAATTTTTACACTATCATTCATTCAGAAATTGTCATATATCTAAACCAGAAAAAACCATAAATTATCATATATATTATATAATAACATTGTTAGACTTTTATAATAATTACTTTTTTGACAAATTTTTTTACTTTTATAATAATTATGTTTTTTTACACCTATTATAATAATTACTAAAAAAACATATACAGGGAAATTTTTAATTAATTGATAATTTGAAAATATTTAAGCTAAGAATACATGAAAGTTAAACATGAGTTAGATTTATCATTTATACAACAAATAACATTGAAGGAGGCTCAACGAATACATGAATATTTTTTACTTCTGCCCGTGAAATTATTACAAGATATTTCCTGCACAAAATATTGTTTCCTACACAGATGAAGTACTGATTTTCTTTAGTTACAAGTGTTGACATTCATTCAAAATTTCATATACTAAACCTTCGGTAATATAAAAAGAAAAAAGAATTAAGAGAATATATAGAACATGTGTAAAGTATACTCAGCTGACTGAAACAGTATTGGATTTGCTATGTGCAGGTAGTCCAAAGATTTACCTATCTATCCGACAAGACAGACTCACTCCATGAAAGTAGGAGATCCCTGACAACTGTGGGTAAATCTACACCAAAAAAATATTTACATTTAACATGCGTCATGCCATCATCAAGCAGTAATGCCAAATAACAGTTTAATGGTTAAAGTTCTCAAAATCTATTTGAATACAATTAGAAGCGATCTCGAGAAATTCTCTATTAAAAAATACTTTTTATTTTCGGTGAAAAGAAACTTTCAAAAGTGCTTCTAAGTTTATATCTAAACAGACTCAATCTAGCCTCCATATTTTTTTTTCCTTTTTCCATATAATCTTATTCATTTTATAAGTCTTTGCTTAGGTTTGTCCATTTAGTATTTGTTTTTTGGTTTAGAAAATAATAATTTATGCACTAATAGTGTACAATTATTTTTTTTTACCATGTTATAGGTGTTAACTTTGTACCAATTTTATCCATGGCTCATCACTTTTATTAAAATCTCTACTTTTAATCATATAGTGTAAAGTGATTTTGCATTGTCATCTAATCACATTTTTTTATATATAGTAAATTTGTTGTTTTTTTTACAATAATTACCTTGAAAGTTATATCTTCCATAATTTCTAATTCTAATTGATTGACACCGTAAAGTTTTTTTTACACCAACAATGCAAAGAAATTAAATTTGTTTGTTTATTCTCTTCTTCCTTCAAATATCACAAGTTATCTTTTGGTCACTATAAATATCACACACTTTGCATTTGATTCCTTATTTTTTATAGCCATGCAGACACAACAGATAAACCAAATAAAAATCTAATAGTGACTATATAGGAACAAAAACTGAGAAAGAAATAACTTATAAATGGGGGACCAAACGGAAAAAATCATGATATTTTGAGAGACAAAAAGATATTTAAGCCTAATTGAACTAAGTCAAATTCAAGGTTCACAAGAGCTTTACCTCTAGCTACTTCTACAGCCACTGAAGGTATGTCTATCTGATCTTCAACCAACCTATACACATCAACAAGCTGTAGAGAACACAAGTCAGAACTCTCCAGCACAATATTATGGACTTTTAAGGGAGAGGAAAGTGTCATATCATCAACACAAACCTCTTCAATATGAAGTTTTGAGTCCTCAGTCAAAGCAAGAAGAAGCTGTCTACGTATTGCTTCGTCAACAAAGAAAAGGCGAGCTCCATCTTTGATTGTGTCTGTGAGGTCCAATTTTCTTTCAACTTTCCAGTCTCTCTGGTTTTGCCTGAATAGATGTGCTTCTAGTGAATATTACTGAATGACTCAATAAATAATCAAACATGCAATGCTGTTTATTTTCTATCACAGACAAGTTGTTTAACAAAATACAGACGTGTTTTTCACTTTCAATGCTGGATTGCTGCTCATCTTTGCCACATTTTCCTTCGCAAGAACAATAAGATTTTCAAGCCGTTTCCATTGGAAAAGACCATCTTTAAATAGAACCTGAAATAAGAAAGTATATCAAACAAGGAGTTACATGTTTACAATTACATAGCAAGTATGGCTAAGTTAGCATTCAGAGTCTTAGAAGAAGAAAGAATCATAAGAATACTTTTGGATTAATTATTGGTAGCTACTAAATACTTGCTAAGATATCTCTCAAGGTAGTATACTGATAATTTCACATAAAGGACTGCTTGAATTTAGTGCTTTGACCTAGGTAGCAGAGGGAAGAGAAAAAATAGAAGGAACTTTGCAGCAAATCAAGCTTCTACCATAGCTGGCTGAATTGTGCAGCCACATATTAACATGTGTAAGGGATGAAAAAGAAAGATTTTATTGCTTCCATTGCAAATTTTAATATAACAGAATCACTTGTCATCACTATAACATAGGTGAAGTAAGATACAAGATTAAAGACACCAAAAGACATGATGCCATAGTGTACAAATCTAGCCATCTGCTTCAAAATTAAACCCATCATGTCAAGCTAGCATTATCTCCAATGACCATTATAAAGCAGAATCCTTAGAATATGAATTCAAATATAGCAGGTAAAAATGGTATTACTGCATGGCAGTATGATGCAATGGAACCGCTTGGTAATCCTTTATGCCCCCCCTGCAGTTTTTTTTTCCTCACCAAAGGAAACCTACCACTGCAATTACTTGCCCAACATATGATACTCACACTGATTCAAAATTTAAAATATAGATCACCAAAAATGAACCTCTTAACTAGAGGATTGTAAATTATACAGAATAAAATTTATATGCATTTTGAATAGAATTACTAACCTGTATGAGGCGTTCACGTAGAGCTGGATTTGGGTCTGTTAGTAGTCGCTTAGCCACATAAGGATAGGCAACCTATTTGACATACCAGGGTTCATATTAGACTGAGAAATAAACTATTGTTAGAAAAAGGATAGTTGCTCAAACTGATTCAGTTACAACGATGAAGTATTTGCTTTACAAAAAATATGTATGACTTTTCTATTTCTGATACCATATTATACAGCTTTATTACTTGTAATGCAACTGAATAAAAAATTTGCCTTCGATAGATAAAGGACAGTTGCTCACACTGATTCACTTACAATGATTAAGTATTTGTTCTACAAAATATTTACGACTTTTATATTTCTGATACTATATTATACAGCTTTATTTCTTGTAATGCAACTGAATAAGAATTTGGCTTTTGAAAATAAGTAACATGCAATCTCCAAATGAAATTGAAATATGGACGTCAGAAAAATGGGAACTTTTACCTCAAGAAATTTGAAGTCAGGCTTCAGGGTAAAACAGATGCCTTCTTGGGTCAATAAAGAACGGATTACAAGTGAAAATCTTTCTGGGATTCGAATGGGATAATTGTAAACCAACTGGTTAAACTTCCCTGCAGTATATTTCATTAAAATATCTTTAGAATTTGATCAAGGAACGAAAGAAAAACCAAAATCTAATTGCAATTAACATGTAACAACAGAACCATTCCAAGATTACCATGAATTTGAGACACCAAACTAAATCACTGTAGAGATATTAAGAGCTAAATTATACTATCTTCACAAAATAAATAAATAAATAAAGTAAATTATTTTTTTATCCCTGGCTGCATAAGAAAACATATTTGTTCCTCCTCCCATAAATATTGTGACACCCTCCATAAAATATCACTGAGGGAAATGTGGTATTAAGAGGCAAGAATAAGATGGAACAACTTAGCCATACAACTTGTGATTACTTCCTCTTTTCAAATTCAGAGAGTATTCATTGTGGCTTGTTGCTTTTAACTCTTCCATTTAACATGACGAGAAAATTCAATCTCAAATTAGCAAATTTATTTTAACAAGCATTGGTCAAATGGTCACCTTGTAGTAAATAGAAAAGGCTATTTATATTAAATAATCAAGGGAAAGTGCCTACCAGTGACACTACGAAAGTTAAAATCTGACAGTCCTTTTCCAGCAGAATTCTGCCAAATTGCTTCCAAAGCAGGAATTATAGGAGTGACATCAGTCCCTGGTGTCAGAAAACCTAATCTAGTGAAATCATTAGCCATCTCAGCATAGTCCTCGTTCACAGCATGGACAACAGCATCGATTAAAATTTGTTTATTTTGCTGAAGAAATGGAAGCAGATCAACATGTCAGCCACAAAAAGCATGAAGAGCAAACCAAAGAAAAATCCATAATCAAGATTATAATGGAAGCTGCCCTAAAAGAAAAATATTTTCCCATTTCCATAATAGATCCTCAAGTGTGTACCCAGTAAGGGTATTTGTGCCAGTTCAGTTGGACACCATAAACCTTTTTTATCTAACCAAAAAAGAAGGCATTAACATGTCAAAACTATGAAAGCACCCTAATAAGAGGCACATCTATGAATATAGTTGATAGTTGATAGTTGATAATTGTATTTGGTTAGTTAAAACACCATGGGTAAATGCACATAGTTGATAGTTGTATCTGGCTAATGTCTTGGATATCACTAGCTAAGGACCTTCAATTGAATGCAACTAGTGCTTCTGGGGTTAATTCATTTGAATTTGAAGCACTCTCAAGGCAGAAAACCATACAATTAGTCTTATTCTCACGATACAACAGTAAATACTAGGGCCAAAATTATTGCTTATTTTTCTTGAATGAAATAAAATTGCCTATGCTACTTCTTTTGCCTCCATAGAAATAATATCTAATCCCTTGATTTTCATCTCCCTCTCTAATATTTTTTTTTTTTCATTTATCAGAAAAAACGAAAAAGGATGCCAATCTCAGTGGATAATAAGTGTGCACTCTGTTCAACTAGATGGAAAGCTTGACTTTCATGAGAAAGTTTCAAAATCAATAACCATGATAAAATATGAGAAATATTCATTTATTTTAGAGATATAATAAATCCATTGTTTGTCTCACACTCAAGTTAGACTTCAAACTACACAGCATATAGCTATGCATAGGAGCCCTAATCTTCCAAAAATTAATGGAATAAAATATAATAAATTGAAAAGGCACAGGCAGTATGAAAATCTTTAAAACAGTTGGCAATTATATCATTCACATCTAAAAGGTTTTTTACTCTTCTACACAAAACCAGATAATATATAACTCAAAATATTCAAACATGTAAAATGCAACGAATGGTGCATTTGTGGGGGAATGGGGGAGTACAGAGAAAAAATATAAATATGATTCTCACAGCAGCTGCATATTAAGGAAAATGATATTCGCCTCTCATTAAGGAAAGGCAAGGGAGACCGTTACAATATAACATGTATAGTGCAACACATAGGTTTAAACTAAGATGTATGATATGATAATTATAGGCATATGATGCAATGGCAAACATTCCCAAAGGTGGATGATAAATTAAGGCATGGTTAGTCCGCTTATTTCTGTGAAATCCTCATTCACCCGAGGGATGAAAACAGCTAAACATTTCATCATATACCATTATTTTATAGCATAGTAAAGCAATTTGGTGGTCAGAGATAAAAATGCAACGGCCACTGCCCTACATGCTATTGCTCGGTATATGAAGAATTACCTGACTGAGAACAGCAACATTGCCAAAGTCCACATATGCAATTCGCCCATCACGCATAGCAAAAATGTTTCCGGGGTGAGGGTCTCCATGAAACAATCCAAATTCCAACAATTGTCGTAGGGCAGCACTCACTCCAATTGTTAAAAATCCATCTACATCGAGACCAGCTTCTTTGATGGCCTGATTCGCACAATAAGGAAAATTATTGACCCACAAGATAACAAACCATGTTGCTTCATGATAGATGCAATACATAGTATTATGATTGCCAATCCAAATAAACAAACCTGTGGATTGGTGCACCTGATACCATCGATCCATTCCATAACTAGCACACGTGAACCAGAAAATTGTTTGTAAACCTGAGGAATTTTGACAGTAGGGTCATTTTTAAAATTCTCAAGAAAGTCTTCAAGATTGCGGGCTTCCTGAAATACAGATAGAGAAATCAGTAAATTTATGTATAACAAACATAAAACATAAAGTGATAAAACACTCAAAATGTCAACATGCACATATTTTATGCATTGAAAAGTTTAAACTTCAAAAAGCACACATTAAACTACCATGACAAACACAAAGGCAGTGCTGAAAGTTACCAGGGTATAATCAAGCTCTTCCAAAAGCTTTTCACCAAATTCATCAACAATCAGCTCAGCATTACATCCCAGTTTCTGCATACTAATTCCATTTAAGAATGAAGCCAAAGTGCGGAATAGGAAAAGATCTCGATATATAATGGGCTCTATCCCAGGCCTCTGAACCTGTAAGTACAACAAAGTATGTCTTTAGAAGTGGAGTTAATATTAGTTTAAAACTTTACTCTTTCACCTTTGTTTATATTTTAGCAATACATTTGCAACATTTTAATCATATAAAACCATAAAAGTATTTTGATAAATTAAAGCCATATTTGAAAATGGTAATTAGGAAAACATAAAACCCAGTAGAAACTGGAAAGAAGGAAAAAGTCAAAATTCATTTATCACTAAATATAGACAAAACAATTGAAGATAAAAAGAGGAATAAAATCAACTGATTTGGAACAGCATGGACAAATATCAATGAATCAACACAACTAAAAATTATGTAAAACTGTTATGAACACATAATGCTTCTAGCAAAAGAATTAGGTCAGCAGGAAATTAAACTGTTGTGAACATAAAGCCAATGGCTCAGATGCTGCAAAAAGATAATTAAGCAAAACAGTTTAGCAGATCATTTGAAAAACTATTAGCTAATCAAGCAATGGAACATGAAAACAGATTTATAACACAAGGTGAGAATAATGAAACCTTGATTGCAACATCCTCGCCAGTAGCACGTAAAGTAGCTCGGTAAACTTGACCTAAACTTGCAGCTGCTATTGTCCCAGACGAGATTCTGCTGAAAACAGCTTCAAGGGGCTGACCCAATTCCTCTTCTATGATTCTGAAGGCAATCTAGGACATTTTTAGACCATACATCAGCATCATAATATCCAGGTGACAACAGTATGATAAATGCTTAGCACAAATAGAATTAAAAAATAAACAGTTGATGCTCAGTGGTACGTTTTACTTGATTAGGAAATGAAGGAACATCATCTTGAAGAATGCAAAGTTCATTCATATAATCTTCTCGAATGATATCTGGTCTGTTTGCAAGGACCTGTCAAATGAAAGAAAACTTATTTTAAACTGGAAAACCTTAAACTGACCCTTGACTGGAAAAGACAAGACAAAACAACACACCTGACCAGCTTTAATAAAGGAAGGACCCAGGTCACACAAGAGGTTCCTAAGCTGACGAGCACGATACGGAACAACCTCTTCATCCCTTCCAACCAGGAAATCATACACCAAGTTAGACCAGTACAAGCCCAGATTCCAAACTATCTCCACTCCCCGCAACATAAGTGAAAAAGTGGACCCTCTTGATTCTAATACCTTACTCCTCACCTAATAGCCACAACAAAAATGCCGTCAAATAAAAGTAGCTTTAAGTTAGCAATAATCACCCAGCAGATTGGAATATTTTTGCTTACTCTGACAGCCACGGGCTACCATCCTTTCTACCAACAGGGATAATAATCCCCATTAATGGCAACACTTCTTATATCCATCTTATAGTAAGCATGTGTAACATACTTATCATGCAGAATAATCTTATATTTTATATCTAATACCATACAGGATAATCTTAAACAATTACTTAACCATAAGCACTTCGTTAGGCAATACCCCTTTCATCTGAATTTGTATTCTCGAAAGTGAGAAAAAGGGTGTACCTCAGAGGGAAAACAAGTGCAAAGTTGATAATCATAGATATATACATTAAGATAAGTTTTAAAAAAAATAAAAAAAAACCAGTGGACTAAATTTTAAATATCAAAATCACATGGTAAGAACCTACTCCCTTATGGTTCATGGTTCATTTGAAGTGGTTGCAAGATTTTGGTTTTCATAATCAAAACAGAACACATTTGGATAAAATGGAGTTGAAATGATTTTTAACTCAATTTTAAAATATTTTTACATTTATTTTCAAAACCAAGAGCAAGGATTTGGAAACTTGATTTTTAGTTTTTAAAGTAAGACACAATGTTGCTAGATTTGAGAATGGCCCTTCCAAACCACTAGGGTCAACCTAGTAGTGGGAAACTTGAAGTAGTATGCACAAGCTTTGTTGTCATCATTGTAACATTTCCTACTGATTAAAAAAAAGACAATAGCCCTTCCAACCACCAATGTCACCACTACCACTACCATTGACACCTCCATCACTGGCCCACTACCACAACCATTGCCGTCAGCACTACTTCCATCACTAATGTTCTCACCACCACTATTGTCAACACCACACAAACGCATCCGTAAACTAACTTTAAAAGAGAGTTTATTTTGAAACCAAAGCTTAAAGGAGAAAAAAAATAAAATAATATAAATAAAACTAAAACTAATTTTTAAAAACTAAAAGCTGGTTGTAGTTTTTAAATTTTTTTAACTAACAACTAAAAACCACTCCAAACAGAACCTTAATTAGGGGTTATCATTCCCACTCTACTTTCTAAAGTGCCCTTTAACCATCTAAATTCAATTCCTCAAAGCACTAAAATACAGAAACTGACACCCACGCAAAAACTATAAAAAAAAAAAATGAGTTACATAAAATTGTTCCTGAAAAGTAAGTTACTTAGTTAAGACAAAAAAAAATAATAAAATAAAAATAGGCAATCCCAACTGATTCATGGACTGCAACAATTGTAAATGGAGACTAGTTCAAAGACACAAAATGTAATTTAAGCTTCACATATAACAGTTAATACAACCCATCAATTTAAATCCCGAAATTACTAAAATGACATTTGCGTCTACGAAATAACCAAATGACCGTATTATAGCCCATGGGCCATGACTTTACCAAACATTTTATCCCTGACATTACAAAAGTAAGACCTATAACGTTTATTTTAATCCCGAAATTACATAAGCAACAATTTAATAAATTTACTGTTTAAAGGATTAAAATGATATTTTTGTAACTATTATTAAAGAGTTTAATAGAGATGCAACATGTCCTCAAAAAAAAAAAATAGACATGCAACATCATCTTTAAGTCATGACTTTTAAGTATTAATTAATAAAAGTTAAGATATAATTATCATACGGTTGAACTATCTTTCTGTCCCAATAGTTTTATTTATAACCTTTACTTTTCAGTCCCCATAATCCCTGTCCAAAAAAAATCCATACAATTTTAAATTTTCTATTTTAATCCTTATATATACCAATTTTTTAACTTTTAGTTGAAATATTCACATAAACCATTCGTTTTTATCACTTTTTTCTTATAATTGCATAAACTTTAATTTTAAGTCCTTAAAAGTTGCATAAATTTTGCTGTTAACCATATAGGAACAAAAATGGTACATGCGACTAAAATAGAGTATTTCTAATTAAAGGACATAAAAAAAAATAAAGATCATGTAAATATTAAGATAAAAAGTAATTTTTTGCTTTTCCACCGATCTGAACTTAGACTAATCAAAAAGTACAGTAAGAGTAAGTAAAAAATTTAGCCAAAAGAATAAATAGGCACAGGTTTCGAACCCGTACCCTATGCATACTACCGTCAACCCCACCACTAGGTGGCCCTAGTGGTTCAATCAACAAATTTCCTATGTAAAAGGCCTTTGTAATATTTACTCCTAATTAAACCTGTGCTGCTAATTTGAAGGACTATCAGTGGCATTACATACAATTCCAGTTGCATAATAATAATAATAATAAATAAAAATAAAAAATAAAGTTGAATGAGCTGAGTGCGGTAGACCCTTGGAGACCAAAACGACAAGGAAGACACATAAAACGCAGAGAGAGTGATCAAAACATAAAACGCAAAGAGAGTGATCAAAACGCAGGAGGGAGAGAGAAGAGTTGAATGCGTACGTACGATCTCGGGCGAGTACTTGCGGAAAGGGATGCATACGCCGCGCTCGATGTCGAGCTGCTCCAGCGCAGAGCCCTGCAACGCCCTCGAAACGGCGCCGTTCGAGGCAGCAGCACGGGCACCGCTTCCCGTCGCGGCGGAACTCGAAACCCGAGCCCGCGGTGCCTTCTTCGGTCGCCGGAGCGAGGCTCGCGGCAGCAGCAACGGTGCCTCGCGACGGAGAAGGTGAGGAACCGTGCACGACGAGCTCGCGAAGACGGAGTCCATGGATGCGCGAAATCGAAGACGAAAGGCAAAACCCTAAATTGAAAAGGGAATTGGGAGCATTTGGATGCGAGTTGAGAGATCAGAATGAGTGAATAACTGGGAAGAGGAAGAAGAAGAAGAAAACCGAAAGTTGGGAATTAGTTTTCCATTTAAATATTTAAATATAAATACAAGACGGTGGTGCTGCGAAGACAGCCACAGGAACCCAACACTTTGCATGTTGTGTGGTCCACGTGGCGGAACCAAACAATAGCCACATCCATTTTTTATTTTTTATTTCTTTGGACCGTAAAGGATAATTTTATTATATGGACACACTTTGTGCCCAAGTGGCTGCTAACCTCGCTATAGTTTTGAAGTTTTATTATTATTATTTTTGTTATTTTCATAAAATATAAATAGTTAGGCCTTTTGGAAAAGCGTATCAATAGCAGAGAAGAAAAAAATAAACTGTATAAAATTAAATCAACACTTGCTTAATAATTAAATAAAGATATTTCAACCGGACAACTCACTACATTTATTACAATATAATTAAAAATATAATTACTTTTTAATATAGGATTATCATATAATATTATATATATATATATAAGAGAAGTAAACAACTTAAAATATAAAAAAAATTTAGTGAGATTACAAACATATATGTATAAATTGGTTGTATTAGAATAATTTGTACGAAAGTAATAACATCCTCCTTATCATTCGGCCTAGATACACTTTCACCTAGTTATATTAAGTGTGTGTTTGGTTTAGTGTATATATATATTGCAACAAATTTTTATGTCAAAATCTTATATTTACGCAAAAGTTATAAGGAGTTATTCCTGTTTCACCTGAAGAATCATGTCAAAAAATTCAAATCAAACACGCACTAAAACAACTTCCACTTAATTCTAGATGCAGGACATGGATCTCGATAATCTCTCGCAAGCTTTGATTCTCTAATTATTTATACCACAAAGCGTGAAGAGAAGTGTGTACGTGAATATTAACATTAATTTCTTTAAAAAAAATTTCAACACACGTTTAATCTTTTAGTAAAACACTTTAATCAATTGTAACACTTCCTTTTCTTCAAATACAATGACAACCCTGAGCATGGTCAAGATGGGCGACCATCCAAAACCCCATTTTAGAGAGACATCAATTTCTATATTATATAAAATAAAATTTACATAAATTAAATTATATAAGAAAAGTACTATCGAAAAAAATAATTTTATAAAAAATAATTAATCAATTTATATGTGATTATTTTATTTCTCAATAAAAATGTACTTGTAATTTTAGAAAAATAAATCAGTGATGTTAAATATAAAGAGAAAAGTGTGTTATATGATATAATATATTATTAATTTATTTTCTTTAATTTCTCTTATCCTATATTTCTCTTGTTATTAATAAATAAGGATCGTCTTAAAATTTCTTTCTTTCCCTTTATATATACTACTAGAATGTTAAAATCAAATTAAAAATCTTTATGTGTTAGTCATTGTAAATTTTTTAGGGATTGTTAATTTTTTTCTTCCATTACAACAAATTTAGAGTTCAAGATAAATGTTTAAAAATAGATAATCAAGTATCATTATTTCATTTCGTTGTCATTTATTCATTAAAGACTCATAATTTAAATCATATATTTATAATTTAATTTTTTTATTTATATTTTTCTAATTGTTTGGGTTTGAACATTTTGCATAAAAAATAACCTTTTTATCTAAAATCGAAAAGAAACAAACAAATTGATATTAATTCTTAAAAGAATGTTTTTGATAAATAAAAAAATTGTTAAACATCCTATAATTTTTGTACAACATGATGCAAATCTAGATACTCTAGACTCCAAAGCTAAAATTTTTGAGAACGAAAAACAATATAAATATAATAAAAGAGTGATATTTTAATTGAAAATGGTAAATTTGAATGACAATATATATATATATATATATATATATATATATATATGTGTATGTGTGTATGCGCGCGCGCATGTTAGATAACTTGGTGAGTATAATTTTATGAATGGTCCTAAAAATATTTTTAATATCCTAATAATTTTACAATAAAAAATATTAAGAAAGTATTTAAATAATTGAAGGCATTATATTTTTTATTCGCCTAAGGCCTTAAAAAATTCAAAATCAACCCTACTCAAATATCAAAGCTTATAAATAATATATAAAATAAACATATTTTTTTTAATGAAATTATAAATAAATAAAATATATAAAATAATTATAATAAAAATACATTTTCTTCAAATACTTATTATTACAAAATATCATTAAAACACATATTTCCTCAATAAATATTATGCAAAATAATTTTATAAATATTTATTATTTAATTACAGATACTCATAATTATTAAAAGCCTCTAAAATATTTTATAAAACTTATTTAGTTAATTAAGCCATATTTTTTTAATAATTTTAAAAAACTTAGGATGTTACTATTCTTCTCCCTTAAGAAATTTCGTTCTTGAAATTTTGCTTGAAAAATAAATTATGGATAAAAGAAGGCACCAGAACATATTTTTTGAGTAGGGTGACATGGAGTTACAATAAGGATGTTTGGTAGAGAAAGAAATAAAACTATAAGTGGGTAACTTCACTAACTCTTTTCGAGTATAGGTGTAGATCAATGAAACATAGAGTAAGCTTGTGTGATCATATGTCAACCAACTTCACTTCAAGAGTTTTTTCTTAAGAATGCATGATCTTCAATACTAAAGTTAAATCCTTCCTCTTCATATGGTATCACTTTTATCTCCTAAGAATAGTCTCTCTTATTTTCTTAGTTTGGTTTAACCTTTTTAATAGTTCATTGCACCTTTCTAGATCCTAATATAAGGTTTCTTCTAGGTTTTAACTAGCCTAAGGTATTTCATGCTTTCACTACGCACTTTGATTATTTTGAAATCATCGAACATCACTTATATACCACATCAATACCATCCTCCAATCTTAATTCAACTCTAAATTGAAGCTAACAAGTAACAAAGAAATCCAACATTTTTGCCTTTATTAATATCTCGTCTATCAAGCTTTTGGTCCTCTTCAACATATTCAACTTAAGATACCCTAGAGGTTACTCATGTCACTAAGGTCTCTAAACTTTTTTTGACAGTTCTAACTCTTTCATTCTTAAGGTAGACATGTTAAGAATTTTCTTACTCAAGGTTTAAAATCACAAATCTTAAGAAACTCTTACAATCTCACTTTAATCATAATTCTAAAGATTTTTTATCACAAGGTATCCAAGGTTTTGGCACCCACCAAAACATCCAACTTATACTTCTAAAATCACTTGTTCCAATCAATTGGTTCATCCTACCTAAACAAAAGGTACTCACTTATAATGTTTACTAGTCTACTTAACGGTAATTCATATTTAGCATCATGCCCTTCTACCTTCCTTAATTATCAATATAAGCACTTTCAAAGGTAACTCACACACATATAAACTATTTTCTACTACTTCCTCTATTTTTTTCCTTGAGTCACCCAAATGCATAGGCACCACAACACCACAAGGTTTACTAGGATTTGAGAAACTAAGGCAAGCATATTATTCAACTTACACTAAACTTTTAGCAAAGATTCTTACACCTATCCTCCCACTCAAGGGGTATTCCTAGTCTACTATAGAAAACTTCACTCTTTCCCAAGTAGTAAACTAAAAAAATCCTCAGGAAAACACTTAGGAGCTCTCTAACTAAGGGATGTCACTAAACACACTTATATCCTCAAATCTCACTAAGAAGGGATCATGTATACTTTAATATTTATTTCAAAAGATTTTAACTTGGTTGATAATCAAAATTCTACACTCTTACTCTCATAAAGGACAACATTTTATCAAAACAAACGGATAGAACATGATTGAAAGATAATCGGTCTACATCAAGGATTATGTTTAGTTGACCAAGAGACAACAAAACTAGTCAAATATAGAATTTCAATAAACACTTGCAAAGGACACTATAAACAGACAATAAAATACAAACAAAACCACTATTTAAAATTACATCAATAAGATAATGAATTAGGAGAAGATAAACAATTGAATTTTGAAAAATGAACATGTGACACTAAGGAATAAGTTGCACAAAAAAAAACAACTAAAAAGGTTCAATATCACACAAACAAGGATTTTTCAACCATCTATTTAGGCTTAAACCCAAGTATTATTTCAACAAGTTTCTCCAAGCTTAAACCCAAATATTCTTTTTAAACAAGCTTCTTCAGGCTTAACCACTAAATATTATTTTAAACAAGTCTCTCCAAGCTTAACCCTTATAAATACAATTGATAAGAGTTACAAAATAGTTTATTCTCTTCTAGACGTGATGCTATATAATTTTGGCACAATTAGTCTACAAAAAATTATATACAAGATTTTCTATATAGGTCTTCTTTTTAGAATATCAACTTTTTATTTCTCACTGTGTGGTTTGTTGTGTGTGAGTTTATTCTCCACGCTTTCTTTCCTTTTTCTTAACACTTCCTCTTACTTCATAGTTTACATCATGCTCATCTTTCTTGTTCACGCCACTCTCTTTTTCTATCAAGGTCAGTTATATTTGTTTGAGGATTTTACCCTTATATAGTAGCTTTTGGAAAGATGATCATTGCGGCAATATTTAAGTTTAAACATTCAAATTTCCTTGAGTTGCTTCGTGTGTCTATTATCAAATGTTGATTAGAGATGCGTGTGTCCTTTATCTAATCTTAGGCAACTATTTTGAGTGTGGCAACATTAGCGTAAAGCAGTTGGTGCAGAGTAGTCTTTTTCAATGTCTTGTCCAAGATGTCTGAGATTTTCTCTTTTTATCCTGACACAATGATTTGATATTTCCTTTTCAAAAGCTTTTGCTCTCTTTGAGGATCCTTCCTTATTCGATATGTTAAGAAATAAAAGTATTAATGCTTTTCTTAAGGATAATATGACAGTGTAACAATAAATAAATATAACACTAACACCAGATCATATGCTTTGTTTGATGTGCTCCGTCTTACAAACAAAATGTGTTACTGCTTTATCTATAATGCTTTCTTTTGAAAAACTTAAAGCAACGTTCTTGTTGTTTATAAGAGACATTTTAGAAACACTCTAAGTTTTTTTAGAGAGATGTTTATGATCATCAAAACTCAAAGTGTCTCAAGGGATTCCAGATTGTTCTATTGATAGTTTAAGCTTCTTTTTTATCTTACAGGTGATAAAATTAAAGGAAGAAAGACAAAAAAAATGAGAAAAAGAAGCAATAACATGAGTCATAACCGTGGCTCACATATCACAGTTGTGACGTCGATCGTGCCTGTGACTGACCCAATCACACCCTTGACCAATCATATCCATCACTTGTTCAACAAAATCCAAACAAGGTCAAGATCTGAATGAGTCATGGTCATGACTCACTAGTCACGCCCGTGACATCGGTCCCATCTATGACTAACCAATCACACTCATGACAAAATCTAATAGTGCAAATTTCAACTATTTAGTCTCGAAACTCATCCCATCACCATAATTTATCAAAAATCCTCAAAAGTGAACATCCAATCATTAGACAAATTCTAAAGGACATGTTATATTGCAAAAACCACATTTTACATACCAATTACATACTCATACTATCCATTCACATAATAATCATTTAAGTTCTTATGGGAACCCATAGGTAATCCAAACATGCAATTACATATCAAAACACAAAATTAAAGGCATATACATATACATAATAACAATTAGAACATCAAAAAGCAACAAAGAATACAAATACGCATTTTGGAGAAAAGCCTCATGCGTAAAGCATACAACAGAAACAAAATTAGGGTCAATCCTACTACCCAACATACAACTCATACACCTTTACACCTTCAGCTTAACAACATTTACACACACACACACATATATACACACATATAACCAACATTAGTTATGTAAACAAGTAGCATAGACAATGATAAGCATTAATACAAACAACTAGAGTAATACAACCACTCATACAATTTTAATCCATTCAACAAATTCAACAAAATAACATAAATGTACAATTGATTCATCGTCACACATATCAACCATGGATATCTCCTACAACTTAGGTGAACAATTTTAAGTGACTTGACCCAATTGAATCACAAGCAGCTGGTATAAAACCAAAAATAGTGACTGACGCTAAGGCTAAAAGCAACGGTTGACGCTATGGTTAAAAATAACAGCTAGCATAAGCTAGATTGATTTATCAGATTTTGCCACTTAAACTAAAAAGTATGGTACCATGTCAATATAAAAGTTTGAATATGGGTCTACCATAACATTAGCTTGCAACATTAAGCCCCCTATGAGATTAGTCCACCAGCTATCCTTCAAATACCATAATTCTCCAATACTTGATTAGGGACTAAGTCCTTGACTTCGTACTTTACTCGATTGATCACCTAACAAAATAAACATCATATTAGCTTGTATCTTTACAACTTAACCATTTATCAACATGCATACCAACTTTCAACTTAGCAATAATAATAAATACAATATTCAACATATACACCATCACATACAACATCATTGTACACCCAAATATATTATCGATATAATTTCATCACACATCTCCAACAACTTAGCATCATACAATTTTTATAGCTTACACTTCAATCAACATTAAAACATCATACAATGACAACTTCCACATAAAATATTAGATAAAAAGTTATACTACTCCTATCCAGCTCATCCTTATTTAATAAGAAATATAAGAATACTATATACAACTGTTATGAAGATATCAAGTTCTAATTCTATCATCTACTATAATGAAAATCACACAAGCCGTAATGTTTTGGACTAATGTTGACAACTTTATCTTTATTCACTAAAAAGGTCATAACTTGAGTTTTAGACCATGTTTTTAGGTGAATCCAAAGTCATTGGAAAATTAACATTAAATGTTACAACTTTCATGAAGACCTCAATAACTAATTCGACTCATATAGGGGCTCCCAAGACAATCACTATTGTGACAATTTTGTCATGCCCGTGAAAAGCTTTGTTTTGATACTACTCATGTTTTTTGACTTAAATTCGCTAGGATCACGACCATGAACTTTGAGTCACACTCGTGACTAGCTTTGTTTTGTCTATTACAACATTTTTTGACCATTGGTAGTGCCAATCATGGCTATGACCGTTGAGTCATGCCTATGATGGCTCCCAAACATGAGGTTACGAACATGAACCCTCAAGAACATCTTCAATGAGTTCCAAATCATCTCAAACTCATCTATAAGCCTTAAAAACATATGAAAACCATCAACTCACATGCATGCATCATGAAAACTAGTTTAGATGCAACATACATGCATTCGACAACAAGAGATCAATAACCTTGGAGTTGGATTCACCTTCCTTGGAAACTCCAACTTCACAACATGGAATTCATGTAAATCATTCTACTTTGCCACACCTCATACAACTCAAAAGACCACAAAATATTATATGCAACCATTACCAACTCAAAATCATCAAATTATTTTCAACATTCAACAACCTTGAAAACCTAAAATGAAAAATTCATGCATTCTCAACATAAATGCCACCAATGGGCCAAACAACATAGAAATCACCTTATGCAACACAAAAGGAAGAGGAAAAGGAAGGAGGACTTTAGAGGCAAAGGAGAAAAAGCTCTAGTTATCCTCTCAAGGCTTTTGAAAGGGTGAAGAGAGATCCATGCCCCTTCTTAATAAGGTTTTATAAGACCCCTACCTCCAAACTAATCCAATCAACTAGCCACAATTCTTTACTTAATCCCACAACTTTCAGTGACTCCATAAACTTGAGTGTTACATAAGGCATGAAAATAATTGGTTGGTTTGCTCAAGTGTTACAATAGATATTTGTAGGTGTATGCAGGGACGGATCTAGGTTCTCTACAATGGGGGCACTTGCCCCCACTTCCATTTTATACATGCATTTTTTTATATTTAAAAATAATAATATATTTAAAAAATAAAAATTATATTTTAATAAAATTAATATATATATTTAAATTATCATATGTATAAAATATAAATTTGGAGGAGATATTCATTTATTTGATATTTGTCAAATTTTTGAAGAAGATTAATTCTTTTATTCGATAAAGAATATTTTTTAATAACGACTCAATTTAAAAAAAAAAGTTTAATTATAAAATATATATATATATATATATATATATATCTTAATACTCATATATATAATATAATATGTTAAAAAAAATCAATTTTTGATAAAATAAAATTTGCAGCATATATATTTAATTTTTGTGTTTTCTATTTATTATATACGTTGATTAAAAAAATCAAAATAGGAAATATTGAAAGATTTATGTTGTATTTAGAATTTTTATTTTAAAATATATTTTAAAATAAACTATCATCTAAAAATACATATTAGATATTAAAATTATGTTTATATCATAAATAAATTAAACTTGATTTTTATAAAATTTAACATATTTATTTTTATATTTTTTTATTAGTGTTAAATTATTATAAATTAGATCTTTAGAATTGTAGTTCGAATCAAATACTTAAAAAAATGTTTATGATAGATAAATAAGTCATACTTAGGATATATATATTTTTTAAAAATTATATTCAAACCTACTAAATTATAAGATAATCTAGTATGACCTAATTTATTTTTATTTTTAATTGTAATCATAGATATAAAAACTTGTAAAAAATAATTATGATATATATTTATACTTTTAAAAATTATATGTATAATTGTTAATACTATAAATATATGAATAAATATTATTGCCCCCAGTATCTAAAGTTTGTGGATCCGTCACTGGGTGTATGCGTGACAACTTATTAGTTGAGGTGCATGCACATGATGCGATATAATTGATGATGTTGTTCATATGCATGGGTGATTATTTTACTGAAGGACATGATTAAGTCGTTGAAATGTTGTAATTCATGAGATGCTTACTTGATAAGCTACATGTTGATTTTGATGCTTATAGTATTAGTATAGTTACTTTCCTTTTATACTTATGATTATTTCTTTTAAAATCTAGCATCTCCTTATAATGTTTTCCTAGTGGTTAAGTTGCAATGGTCTTGTCTTGTTTATATGAAAGCAAATAGGGTTAGTTGGAGGTGGGTTGTGTTTTGTGAAGTTATGTAGTTGACATGTAGCTTGATGCTACTTTTTGGGTGACTAATTGATAGTAATTACTTGACTAACAACTTATAATTTATATTTTATAGTTTTTTTTAGGGAAGATTTATATTTTATAATTGAATGCTTATACATATAATTTATATATAATTGTTTAATTTTCTTATATTTAATATAAAATTACACACACACATATATATATATATATATATATATATATATATATATATATATATATATTCAAATGTGAACACATTAATCCTAAGTAATTTAGTTATTTTCATTGCTTGTTAGTGATTTATTAGTGTGGTGAATATGATATATCATTAAAAATCTTAATTAATAATTAAAATTTTTAAAATTAAAAAATAATCATTTTAAAAACAAGTCTTATAACGTTTATTTTAAAAAAACGTTTTGCCTATAATAAATAATGTATATGTTAATTAAACACTATTTTTAAAACAATAATAATAAAAAATAGTATATTAATAAAATCTATATTAAATACACTATTTATATAATATCAAAATAAAACTTTAACTCTAATTTAAACTAACATCAATTACACCTAAAAAAATTACACTTTTCTTAATATATTACAATTGAGAGAAACAATGTCCAATATCTGTAAATAAATAATATAAAAGGAACAATTTCTTCCCTCTAAAATTTTCTATAAAAAATTTTCATGACTATTGAGTATTTATATAATTTCCAATAAATTAAAATTATATTAATTATATAATAACACATTAATAAATAGAAATTGTAACATTAATTAGAAAATATAAATACTTTAATTCGTGAATTTTTAAATAAAATTAAAATTATATTAATTATATAATAACAAGTAGATATAGAAAATATTTTAAAAAATTATTTTTTATAAAATTATCTTATATTCGTAAGTATACGATAGTGTGCATGTGCTTCTTTTAAATTAATTTAGATATACATGAATGTTTCAATAACTATAATTATGTAGGAGGATGGAAATTTTCTAATATATATATATATAAATATAAAGGAAACAATTTTTACAATAATAAATATAATGGTATCATAAAATTTTATTTATTTTTTCAATCATAAAATATTAATTATATTAATTTTAAATTATTATAATTTTAGTAAAAGTAATTATAAAATTTACATAAAAATATTAATTATTAAAAATTGACATAAAATTAAAAAATAATAACTCATGAATAAAATAAAAATTAAAAACTTTTCAATTTTTATTTATTTATAAATTTACTAACATTTATGTCAAAAGAACTTATGGTATATATATATTTATTTACTATGAGCATATTTTGATATTTGTTTTTTTTGATATTTAAGCATATATTTTTGATATTGTTTTTTTTAACATTTAAACATATTTTGGTATTAATGTAATAAGTAATTATATTATTTTTAAATTAAATAATAAAAATATAATAATAATAAATTATTACCAAAATAAAAAAAATTGCAATATAAAAGACCAACTAGAATTACCCAATTTTCACAATTTCATGTATAGACTAAAATATTTAACTTACTGTTTAATTATTTTACGAGCTCCATTGGTAACTTGGGTGTTGATGCCCCAATAAATTCTGTTGAAGGCTCCCTCTCGCGCAGAGCAGCAACCACACTCACATTCCAAGCTTATCAATGAGTCACCGCGGAATGGACGACGACGAGGAGTATGAGGAGGAGGAAGAGGAGGAGCAGGTCGCCGACTTCGACGACGAACCGGAGGAGGAAGAGGACCACCGCCGTGGACGCGCTGGCGGCGGCGGCGGCAGGAAGCGCCGAAGATCCGGCTTCATTGACGATGACGCCGAAGAGGTCGACGAGGACGAGGACGAGGATGACGATGAGGATTTCGACGGTCGAGGAGGCGGTGGTCGGAGGCGCCAGTACAAGAAGGTTTCCGCTTCTAATTTTTTCGACGAGGAAGCCGTTGTGGACAGCGACGAGGAGGAGGAAGAGGAAGAAGGCGAAGACGGTATGATTTTTTTCTTTTTTATTATTAATTTTGTTGCGATTGGATTGGATGGATTTGAAATTAGGGTTGGAACTGAGATTCTAGGGCTTGCGTTCTCCTTCAATTAGACGGCGGGGAATGATTATTAGGTGGCTGTGGTTGATTCGAACCTTGAGTTTTAGCTTTGTCTGTGCGCGACTATTGTTTTTGATGTTTTGGGTTGTATTGTTGATTATGCGAGAGGTTTCGAAGAATTGTAATTTGTAGATAAGTTAAGAACTGTTGAAACATGCAGGCAAGTTAAGAACTGTGTAAAATACATCCATTCCGGTATTTTTGTAGACAATTTAAGAACTGTTAAAACATGCAGACTTCATTGTTGAGGGTGGAGCTGATCTGCCGGAAGAAGATGACGGGAGAAGGATGCGTAATAGCCGGATGCTTCCTCCTCATCACCAAGAAGATCATGAGGATCTTGAAGCTGTGGCCAGAAGCATCCAGGAACGATATGGAAGGCGTCTGGCGGATTATGATGAAGAAACCACAGATGTAGAGCAACAAGCACTTTTGCCATCTGTGAGAGATCCAAAGCTGTGGATGGTCAAATGTGCGGTATGATCCTATCCATTTTGTGATGATTTCCTTGTTCTTGCAAGGATATAGAAACATTTTATGTAATCTTTGTTTCTTGTTCATTAGATTGGTCGTGAGAGAGAAACAGCTGTTTGCCTCATGCAAAAGTACATAGATAGGGGGTCTGAGTTACAAATCAGATCAGCTATTGCTCTTGATCATCTAAAAAACTACATATATGTGGAAGCAGATAAAGAAGCCCATGTCAGAGAGGTATTGTAATGTGAAATGTCTGCACATTAGTAACAATGATATTTATGGATTAAATTGTGTTTTTCATATTTTGCATCTGTTTTCAGGCTTGCAAAGGTCTACGCAATATATTTGGCCAAAAAATAACACTTGTTCCAATCAGAGAAATGACTGATGTTCTTTCGGTTGAAAGCAAAGCTATTGATCTTGCTAGAGATACTTGGGTCAGAATGAAGATCGGGACATATAAAGGGGACCTTGCCAAAGTATGCACCACCACATTCAAGAAATTTCATGATAAAATTCATTTTATTTTCTTATTTACCATCAAATATCTCTTGTATAGGTAGTGGATGTCGATAATGTGCGGCAGAGGGTTACTGTGAAATTAATTCCAAGGATAGACTTACAGGCTCTTGCAAACAAATTGGTATGAAATGTTGTGGTTTTTTGTTAAATTCATGCTGGTATTTGGCAAATGTTTAACCTCCTTAGAAATTTAAATGGCCTGAGTTTTTTTACAAATCAATTGTCTCATGCAGGAAGGTAGAGAAGTTGTGAAAAAGAAAGCTTTTGTTCCTCCTCCTCGTTTTATGAATGTTGATGAAGCTAGGTATTGCTTGTTTTGTCCATTCTGTTACCGAAAGTCTTCTGTTTCTTGTAAACTTTTTCATTCCTGGTCTGATTAAATTTATGCTTTCATTCAGGGAACTGCACATCCGTGTAGAGCATAAACGTGATGCCTATGGGGAACGATTTGATGCAATTGGAGGCATGATGTTCAAAGATGGATTCTTATACAAAACTGTATCAATAAAATCCATCAGTGCTCAGAACATCAAACCTACTTTTGATGAGCTTGAAAAATTTCGTAAACCGGGTGAGAGTGGAGATGGTGATGTAGCTAGTCTGTCAACTTTGTTTGCAAACAGGAAGAAAGGACATTTCATGAAAGGTGATGCTGTTATTGTTCTCAAGGGCGATTTAAAGAACTTGAAGGGGAAGGTAGAGAAAGTTGATGAAGATAATGTTCATATAAAACCAGAAATGGAAGGACTACCGGTAAGTATGAATGAATAATTAACTGGCTTTCCCTCATGGTCTTCCACTTTGCATGTTGATGATTAATAACATTTTTTTTTCATGATAATCTAATTATCATTTTTTCATTTGTCAGAAAACTATTGCTGTGAATGAGAAGGAACTTTGTAAATATTTTGAACCTGGGAACCACGTTAAGGTTGTTTCTGGTGCTCAAGAGGGGGCTACGGGCATGGTTGTGAAGGTGGAGCAACATGCCCTAATCTTAATATCCGATACAACAAAAGAACATGTGAGTTTTATGGTCTCTATATAGATCCGCTGAAAAGACTTGTGAATTTCTATTTTCTAATTATATTTGGTGCAGAAATGACATAAAAGTATCCTCTCTTTAGATCCGCGTGTTTTCAGAACATGTAGTAGAAAGTTCAGAAGTAACTACTGGAGTTACAAGAATTGGGGACTATGAACTTCGTGATCTTGTATTGCTAGAGTAAGCCTTTTATTGTGCTTGAGATTAGGCATAACACCTTGCCTCTCTATGATATGGTTCAATGTTTTCTCACTTCTAATTTAACATGTTGCAGTAATATGAGCTTTGGTGTGATAATACGTGTAGAAAGTGAGGCATTTCAGGTCAGTACATTATGGATTCAACATTTTATTTTATTAAGATTTTGAGATGTTTGTCAATATATTAATGGCCGTTGCTTCTTCTAGGTTCTTAAGGGGGTTCCCGACAGACCAGAAGTTGTGCTTGTTAGATTAAGAGAGATCAAGTGTAAGATAGAGAAGAAAATAAGTGTGCAGGATAGGTTTAAGAATACAGTATCATCAAAGGATGTTGTGCGGATTGTTGATGGTCCCTGCAAAGTGAGATTCTGTCTTTTGACTAGATTTGTTTCTTGCAAGATAATGTTGTTCACATTTATTTATTTATTTGTTTTCTTTCTGTAGGGAAAACAAGGTCCTGTGGAGCACATATATAGAGGAATCTTGTTCATCTTTGATCGCCATCATCTTGAACATGCAGGCTTTATATGTGCTAAGGCCCAATCATGTGTAGTTGTGGGAGGTTCACGCTCCGGTGGTGACAGAAATGTAACAAGTTTTTGTGTTTATTTGTATGAACTTTTGGCTTTATCCTTGTGATAGAGTTTTGCTTAATTTATTTCTTTCCTCCTTTAGGGCAATGCATACTCAAGATTTGCTAGTCTTAGAAATTCAAGTTGTATCCCACCGTCGCCAAGAAGGTTTTCTCGAGGAGGAGGGGCAAATGATTGTATGTCCAAATTTTTCCGTGTATTATATGCTGGAATATTGATTCAACCTATCTTTTTGTTGTACCTTTTTTCAAGTAGCATGTCTGATGTTAATTTTTTTTTTGGATGTGGTATAGCTGGAGGGAGACATAGGGGTAGGGGTGGAAGGGGTCATGATGGTTTGGCAGGTACAACTGTTAAAGTACGCCAGGGTCCCTATAAAGGTTACCGTGGGCGTGTTATAGATGACAAAGGCTCATCAGTTCGTGTTGAGTTGGAGTCCCAAATGAAGGTTGTGACAGGTATGTCTTAGTGGGCCAAATACCTGTATTGCTTGCATTTGTGTATTTGCATGGTCTCTGACAATGTGATTTGCAGTTGACCGTAACCATATATCTGACAATGTGGCTGTAACCCCACACCGGTAAGTTATATGTACATATAATTTGGAATTCCTTGTGTGCATTTGACGATGTTCAACCATCTGACTTTTATGTGTTCTACCAGTGATACATCTCGCTATGGAATGGGAAGTGAAACCCCAATGCATCCTTCTCGGACTCCTTTGCATCCATATATGACTCCTATGAGAGATCCTGGAGGTTTGTTTGATTTTATAATTTTTATTGTTGTAGATTTTCACTTATTTTGTAGGATTAACACTTGAGTCTGATGTTTGACTGTTTGTTAACTGCTAATTGTTAAATGTACTGCTATTTCTAGCAACACCTATTCATGATGGAATGAGGACACCTATGCGTGACCGGGCATGGAATCCTTATACTCCAATGAGTCCTCCAAGGTTTGTCCAAACATCATTTTTCCTCATTGAGCTAATATATACTGCTCTCTGATTTTTGTTTACAGTTTCTAATTTAATAAAAATATTTTTCTTTCCAATTTGTATGCCTTGCGGGGCACTTTGTAAAATTATTTTATCTAACAAGAAAAGGAAAACGCAGAATAAAATGTCTAATTTAATCAGCTTTCAAATAGGCATCATTGACCCAAACAGAAGCTACTAGAGCTAGACTGCTTTTGGTTATGAGCAATTTGGTAGATAAAAGCATTTTTACCTAATTACAGTCTGCAGAACTATTAAGCTAGTAGCATATGTGATGTGTGATGTATGAATTCTTATGGTAAAATAGGGATAACTGGGAAGATGGAAATCCAGGCTCTTGGGGAACCAGTCCACAGTATCAGGTCAGGAGATTTAGCAAACTTGACTTGAGATACTCTGCAACTTCATATCATATTTATTGTCTCTTCCCTTTTAATCTTTTCAGCCCGGAAGCCCTCCTTCTCGGCCATATGAAGCCCCAACTCCTGGTGCTGGTTGGGCAAGCACCCCCGGTGGAAATTATAGTGAAGCTGGAACACCACGGGACAATTCTGCATATGGTAGCACTACCTCTTGTCCCTTCAAATCAGTTGTATACTTGTAGTTCTATTTTTATGCTAATATTTCTATACATCAAATCAATTGCAGCCAATGCTCCAAGCCCATATTTACCATCAACACCTGGTGGGCAGCCTATGACACCAAGTTCAGCATCTTATCTTCCTGGTACCCCTGGAGGACAGCCTATGACTCCGGGCACAGGTGGTATGGACATGATGTCTCCAGTTTTAGGTAAGCTTTTGTTTGTGAATGTACATTATCTGTTTTTTGGCTTGTCTATTTGGTTACATTATCAAACCACAACTTTGCGATGTACCTAATTTGGTTACAAAAAGCTTGGTCCTTGAGATATGAAGGACGACTCTTACCTCATTGGTTTTCTTAATTGTTATTCTACACCTGTTATGTTCATTTAATATGAAGATGATTGTTAGCACAAAGTATTTGTCTGTGCCGCTTGTTAGTCAAACATGGACAAGGATGGAGTTGTTATTCTGATTCAAACATTGTTTTCTTGTTGCTATTCATTTCTACAAATTTATTTAGGTGGTTTAAGTTCATATATTTGCAATTCTATTAGGATGATTTTAGTTCACACGCCATATCTTGTCTCGTGTCTATACCATGGAGACATTCCCATAAGGATAATTGTTAACCTTTCCATTTTTGTACCAAGCATGATACTGGATCTATTACTTGTACTACTAATTTGATCGGATTGGATCATTAACAAACAAAAAATATAATGTACTTTTCTTACTCAAGTTTGCCATATAATTTTGTAGGTGGGGATCATGAAGGGCCATGGTTCATGCCAGATATATTAGTCAATGTACACAGGGCTGGAGACGAATCTATTGGAGTTATAAGAGAGGTTCTTCCGGTATGGTGACTTGACATAGTAGCTTGCTTGTACATTCCATTTGGTTTGCTTGGTTTCTGTTTAATGACGTTGGCATTGTTTGTTCAGGATGGGTCTTACAAGGTAGGTCTTGGGTCTAGTGGGAATGGTGAAACGATCACAGCCCTTCCTAATGAAATTGAGGCAGTGGTACCAAGAAAATCAGACAAGATAAAGATTATGGGTGGGGCATTGCGTGGTGCCACTGGTAAGTTGATTGGTGTGGATGGCACCGATGGCATTGTAAAGGTAGACGATACCTTAGATGTTAAGATTTTAGACTTAGTTATTTTGGCAAAATTAGCTCAACCATGATAAGCTTATCTTATGTAGAGAAAGAAATTACTTAATGCCATATCCTTTCTGTCTCAACTGTTGCGAGCGCATTTGCCTGTCTATCTGAAGTTCCAACTGCAGATAAATATTTGCTTCCAACAAATACTATAATTATTGTCTCTCTTAACATTAGGGTAACCCAAAAGAACATGTTGAGGTTGAGGCATCACTATCGGGAATCCATGTATTTACATATTGTGATAGTACGTATTTGGAAATAGTGTTTCAGAAAAAATATTTTTGCATAGGCGATAGGTAATTGTTTTGTTCTTAATGTAGTGACTTTTGGTCATTTCTGTAGAAATGGGAATACACCTGGGTTTTGCTTCAACCATGGTGAATTTCTTCTCTTTGAGATTGGTTCTGTGCACATGCCTTGATATTTATTTGCTTGTACTTCGGCCAATTAAACTACAACATCCTCAGTTTTGGAAAATTGATTACCTGTTCACTTCTCATTTTTTATAAATAATAATGGCAAAATGTTGCATTTTTATTTTAATTTCTTAATTTTTACTAGTTGTACAGAAACAGTGGTAATAAAATGTTACTTTTATTGTTTATATGAATGTTAAAATAAAAAAGCAGCGCTAGAATTAATTGTAACAGAGAAACAAATAAACTTATTTTTCAAGGAGTTTTAAATTTGGCACTTTTCTTTAAATGGTACAAGCTTGATGCTTGATTCCCCTTAAGAAAGATCTTGCTTCCGAACTTCGAAATAGGTAATTTTTGTGTTGTAGATGGTATATAGGCCTGAAAAGATCAACTACCGGAAATGCTGCATGTAAGGCACTTCTCAGCATCTAAGAGTATCAACGTTCTTAAATGCGTTCCATTTATACACAACTTCATTTTTAACTCTTTTTTAAAATAAAAAAGAAGTTTTATGCTGCAGAAAAACTTTTTAAATTGAAGCACCTCACAGGCAAACCATCTCTTCAATCCAGCACCTTCAAAAAGTTATTAAATGGACTTCACCAATAACTCAACATTCTTATACTTCAATAGTTCATTTATAAAGTTGCAATTATCTTATTTATTAAATAATTAAATTATAAAATTTAAGAGATCTATTTGTACTATTTATTTTTGTGATTCTTTTTTACCAATGCGAAACAAAACTATAAAAAATTAAAATTAAAATTAAAAGTTAAAAAAAATTAAAATTACTAATATATGATTAAACAAATAATTAACTTTTCTGACAATCGTTGTCTTGTCAGATTTGGAATGTTATATATATCATGTTGATTTTAGAAAAAACATAAACGGTTGACAATTGCGTTCAAAACGTTATTAAATATATTTTATATGGTCTGCTAGAAGTCGATGTTGGTGTTCTTAAATATGAATTAGTAAAGAGCGATAATTTTACATCAAATTAAACGAAGGATTGACATTGGATTGATTTTGATCCGTTGAGTGTAAACAAGTAGAAGGTTGAGATTTTGAGAATGTGATTAAAATTTTCAAGAACATGATGAGACGAGAATTTACGGTTAATAAGAGTGTTTGCACTTATAGTTTTAGTGTGCAAAAAGAAAAGAAGGTATTAAATATTAAAAATAATTATTAAAGATATAAAAGTTTGACAAAATGCAAAAAAAAAGAAGAGTTATTTGAAATAACATTGGTTTTATAAATATACACAAAATTTATATTTTTTTATACTCTCTATCAAAGACGGTTATACATTATTACGTTAACTCTTTCTCTACTTTATTATGTTTGATAAAAACAAATTTTCACCATAAAAAACGTGTTACTTCCATAACATTTTTATTTTAGAATAAATGTAGAAAATTATAAAAAATATATTAAATTTATCACTTTATTAATTTTTCTTATTCTTCTTACCAAACACATTTAAAAATAAGTTGATGACATAATTTCATAAACCTATTCTTAAAACTTGTGTATTTTATACTAACATTGGTTAATATAAGTGGCAACAACTTATGTTCTTTACCTAAGTTGTTTAGATTTCGAATTTTGACATTAAGAATGAAATGGATCATGTTAAGAAAAAAATATTTACTTTTGTGTACATTTATCATTCTCAACGTAAATTAATCACTCTAATTACATTTTTTTTGTCTAAATCAAAAATTGAACTCCAAATCTTAGTTAAGGAAAATAAGTGTTAAAGTATTTTATAATGTCATTTTTCTTGTGCTACTTTTATAATAATAATAATATCAAATTTTATATCTTAACTTGAAAAATAGAGAAATGTAGACAATTAAGCACCAATCCATTAAGATCCAAATCTAATCTAACATTATTATTTTGTTAAGTTACACTTATCTCCTTCAAGAGATACAAATATAATATTGTCATGCCTTTTAATATATGATATTTTACCTACTTTTTAATTTTTTTTTTTAGAGTTATGTAATACAAAAAGTTATCAACAAAACATCCTTTATACTAACATTTTCTCAAAAATATAAATATTATACCACTATTTTTTCTTTTGTTAAAATAAACACTTTTCTCTTTAACAAATATAATCATATCATGTTACACTTTTAATACTTCATGTCTTTATTTACACATTTAATTATTATTTTAAAAACTATTATGAACTTTACTAAAATTAATTACATATTTTAAAATCTTATAATAAATATTCTTTAGTTATGTTAAATTAAATATTTTAATATAACAAGAGAATAATATTATAATATTCACGTCTCTGAAATGAAAATATAATTTATTTTATATTTAATATAAATAATAAATAATATAATAATTATATCAAGAGTGCAATTTTTGTTAATGACGTTAATTAAATGAGCTAATTTGCAAATTTTTAACAGAGATTATGCAATATTATTATCTACTATTAAAGGAAGAGAGGAGTAATTTAATTTACTCTTATAATTTCTTAAAAAGCATTAGTTGACATTGACACTTCGCAGCACGGAGAGGTAGCGAAAGTTGAAACCCTAAACAGCGCGGGAAAAAGGAATCGTAAGTGGCGGGAATCAACACAAAATGAAACCCATATTTCGATTAATTCATTTCATTTCATTTCGTTCTTCACTTTCGCTAAGCATAACAAACACATAGCATTGTCTCTTCCACTTCTCTCTCTAGGGTTTCGCAAATGTTCTCCAGTTCCCAATTCGACGCCGCCGCCGCCTTCTCCGGCGGCGGATTCACGTCCTCTCAGCCCTCTCAACTCAACGATTCCTCCCCTGCTGCGTCCAAGGTACGCTTTCTCTCTTCCTCTAACGAATGATAATTTGTTTTTTCACAAAGTGAGTTGAGTAAAGTCTTTCGTTAAAGCGTCAATTGTTTCGGTGATAGCCAAATTAGGTGTAAATGTTTGTTTCTTTTGTGTTTCGGAAGCGACACACTGTGCTTGACTGATTCGGTTTCCGTGTTTGATCGCTGAAGAGCCGCGACAGTCAGGGTTTGGTGCCGGTGACGGTGAAGCAGATAAGTGAAGCCTCTCAATCCGGTGATGAAAAGTCAAATTTTGCCATCAACGGTGTAGATCTCAACAACGTAAGCCTCGTGCTTCATTACTCACTTTCGTCTTATCAGTATTTTATGATGATGCTATGCTATGTTCTTTATTTATTATGTGTTTGGATAAATTTCTTTAAAAACACTTTTACCAGGAAAAAAATAGAAAGGAGGGAAATAGGTTTTTCCTTAAGTTTAAATTAGCTTATACAAATAGATTTTGGAGAAGTTCGTAAAAGTGAGCTTTTATAAATTAGTTTATGCATAACTTAGTCTTAATTTATAGAGAAGTTTATTTTATTTTTTTCTTTATATATATATATATATATTTATAAGTGCTTCTAGAAAAGGACACCCAAACAGGCCTTTATACAAGTAAAATAAGTAAGATAAAATTTTAGTTTTACATCGTAATTTTTATTTTATTATGCTTTAACATTTGTTTCATATATTTCTGGTTTAGGTAACGCTGGTTGGAATGGTGTATGAGAAAGTTGAGAGGAACACTGATGTCAATTTTGTTTTGGATGATGGGACTGGGCGAATCAAATGTCGAAGATGGTATTTCGTGCATTCTAGATGCTACTTTGGATTTAACTTGATTTCAACTTATGTGTGCTTGTGCTGAATCTTTACTATTTATGACCTATTTTGGATAGTTTCCCAGTAATATATGTTGTGGAAAGTAGTCTGACTTCTTTTTGGTTGTTTGATTAGGGTTAATGAGACTTTTGACACAAAGGAAATGGAGCAAGTAAAGTAAGTTTTTAACTATGGAAGCTTATGTTCGGGTTTGTGGTTGTTATATTTCTAACCTCGTTATTTAATGATAGTGATGGTATGTACGTTCGTGTTTATGGGCATTTGAAGAGCTTTCAAGGAGTTAGGCAACTTGTCGCATTCTCTGTCAGGCATGTGCGCTAGACCCCTTTTGTGTTATATTGTATCAGTTACTAATTTTTGTATGTTAGTTACAAGAGAAATGTGATTTTCTGTCAGTTATGAAGAAGAGATAATCCTTGTTTATGTCATTACCTTAGCTATCTAATTGTAAAACGGAGTGAAGTTCTAGAGTGTGTTCTGAGATTTTGGAGTATTGTTCTGTTCAGAGCATGAGGTGACAAATAACTCGCTCATTTTGAGCTTGAAATGGTCAAAGCATAGATTACAATATCTAATGTTCAGGGCATTTGATATTGAAAAACCGGGTGACTCTCAGGGTCATTATTGTGGTTGGTCAGGTTCATCAAAGTTGATACACTATTATGTATTAGGAAAAGGTGCTGATTGGGTTTGGTTCAACGCTATTCACCTTTTTGGGGGCTCTCACCTGCTCCCAGGTTAGGTGCTTCAATCAAGGTGCAACACTGGTTTGCTTAGATATGTCGTGCCTTACTGAAGGCTTCATTGACGAAAATATAAATTGGTTGAGGGGGGTATATGCAAGGACCAAGGAGTTAGATATTTATTGCCAGAACCAATTCAAAAATTGACTCAACTTATTATTCATTCCCCTTATTGCTAGTAGAATAGATGTTAAAAGTGTTCAGCCTGGGTGTAGAACCATTGAATATAATAGAATATTACTGATTATTGATTTCATCGATGATTCAAAGCACTATTACTTGGTTGCTTTGAATGTTTTGAGACCTGCTAATTGTGGGTTTTCTCACTGAGCTTGGGAGCTGTTGCTGATATGCATTAGGGTGTTTTTTACTGGACTGCATTTCCTCTGGGGTGTGCTTTGGCTGTTTTAAGAGGTTTAACTTGGGATGTATCAAAGGTTCTTATTAGATGTTAGTTTCTTCTGTTGTATTTAACATTTAAGCATATCATTTTGTACTCATTTATTCCGTTATAATTTTTTTTCCATCAAAGCAAACCAGAAAAAAAGATGGAGGTACCTATAAGTTGTGGATTGCTGAGTGTCTTTTGGGTATTTTTGTGTTTCTGCTGGTCATTATTAAGATTATCTAGATATTCAAAGTTTTTCAGAGTTTCCTTTTCACAGTAATTTATAAATCTGTAGATTTATTAACCTCACAGATTTTGTAGTTTTGATTTCATGGTGTAAGTTTAAATTATTTAGCATGATTTCAGATGAAATCCTTTTGCAACATGTTTAATTTGTAAAAAAATTTAATTTTGGAGTTAACCGAGTAACATTTATAACCTTTAGCATAATTGATATTAATTCATGTCACTAGATCAAAAGCTGCGTAATTTGTTGATTTTAGTTCTGTTTCCTATTGTATTTTTGAAATTGTATTATGCATTAAGTTGAAGTTATATTTGTTCAGAATGGCATGTTTACTTGTGAATTACAAAGCGTTCGTGATATCTTGTCACTGAAAAGGAATTTTCCAGATTATGATATATGCAGTTTTCTCTGGTTTGAGAAAAAAATATTTGGCAAATTGGTTTGATGGTTTTATCATATGCTTACTTCATATTTGTGGTGTTTCACAGGCCCGTGACAAACTTTGATGAGATCCCTTTTCACTTTATTGATTGCATTCATAGCCATCTCCGCTCCAAAGTAAAGGTGCACACAATTTTTTCATTCCATCTGCATAGTATTAGATCATAGTATGATGATTGATGGCAGTGGATACTGCATAAATTTCCCAGGAATTCTGTAAATCGAGTATTGTGTATAATCCATTTATAGGATCATTAGAAGTGTTCACCATCGACATGCACAGCTATGTGCTTTGCTCAAGTGCACATACTTATTATTTAAAATGTATTTCCTTTTGTTTGGATTATAGGTGGAAGGAATCACTTCAACAAATCCTTCATCTGTTACGTCTTTTAACACTCCTGTCAAAAGTGAACCAAATGGATCTCAGGCACCATCATCAAATCCAGTATGAGATTTGATATGACAGTTGTTATTTGCTACATTTATTTATTTGGATTGATGATTGATGATACGATTTTCCTCATTTCAGGGATATGCACAATATAGCGTGGATGGACTTAAGGATTGTGATAAATTGGTTATTGACTACCTACATCAGCATTCAGATATGTAAGTTGTACATTCAAAGTGTTTTTGCTTCATACCATTCATTTAATATTCAACAAATGTAGGATTATTTAGATTCTCACCACACAATTAACTTTGAGTTATGATGCTGAATGTTTTGTAAATTTGGTTTTAAATTGCAGGTCAGATGAACGTGGAATACATGTTAATGAACTATCACGAGAGCTCAAGCTTCCAATGGATAAGATCATGTCACTTCCCTTACGTATCCTTTTGTCTTGATATTACGTGAAGCATTTGCTCATGATGTAACTCGGCTATTCTGTTTATGATGCCAGGTTGTCGCTGAAGACTCTTGGAGATGATGGTTTAGTATACTCTACCATAGATGACTACCATTACAAACAAGCTTGAAATTTCATGTAATCTGATGAGAAATATAGCTGAGTATCGAGCTGGATACTAGGAAACGAGCCGTTATCTGTTTTGATTACAAGCTTAGAGATGTAGATAAGTTTATGGATGAACTATGGTGTGCCCAAATCGAAAGAACCACTTCTAACGTCTTGTTAAATGATGCTAGGTTGCTTTAAAAAATATGTACTTCCATTTTTTTGTTATTTCTTGGAAACGACTTCTATTTTCAGATCTATATTTTTGAAAATATTTATTAGGTTTTGTTTTTAATGTCTCCATCGTCGCACCAATAACCCCAAAGAGAAGTAAGCAGAAAGAATTATATTCTTGTGGCGCTAAAAGATTTCAATCTTGGCCTCGGGACAATCCTCAAGGAGAGTAGTTCGTAATTCTTGCATCAGGCCTGTAAGCACAATAAATAAAAAAATTAGGATAATATTAAAATAATTTCAACAAAAGTCTTGCTCATGATTGTTATTTTTGGCGTCTTATAGGAACTGCAATGTGTTGAGGCATGATTTCTATGTTAAGAAATTTATTGGATTGAACCAACTCATGGACGCGACAAACCAAATCAAATAAGATGATTTGATTTAATCTATATGTTTGAGTCTAAGGTAAACTACATTAAAAAAATATCCAAATATCTTAGGTTTTTAGCATCAGTTCTGTGATGTGAAGTCCGATTATCTTTGTCCGGACAAATCACCTTCAGTGCCAAAACTGCCGCATTCAAGAGTATAGGATTAATCAATTAGAGGAGAAATGGTAATCAGAAATTGTTTTCAGAAGGAAAACCCATAGATTGGTTGCAGAAGATATTCATCGTCACAAACCTGACCATATTCTGAAGCGAAGTCATGAGTAATTAAGATTACATTGTTTTGGTTGATAACTTTGTATCTCTTCCTTGGAAAATGACTGTAATCTAAAATTCTTCTATTATAAATTATTCTGTTGTACTTTTATAAAAAAAAATTATATTTCCTATAGCGAAAGCAATATATACCATGGATCATAAACACCATCATTTGGAAGATTGAAATATTTTTTACAAAGGAAAAAAAAAAACTCCCATAAAACTGCTCTGCGCAACATTCAAGTAACATAGTACTTGCATTCTATCACCTCATAAGCTAGTTTCATTTAGGATTATCCAGAGAAGTAAAATGAACATTTGCTTGATCTTTCAAAATAACCGAAAATGGAAAAAGTTACAATGAACCTAATAAGCAATTAGGCATATAATAGGTAACTGAGATTGCCTACTTTTTTAAATGTAAAATGAGACAAAAGTGCAATTAAATGTATAATAATATAAACAACGGTCCTAGCATTATTAGTTTGGCATTCCTCATGTACGCATATCTTTAAGGTTGTTTGGATTGTCATTTCTAGCTGGTGAATGTACATTGATTGTCCATTAAGAGAAACATTTCACTTGTATTTTTTGAAGTACGGTTGGAGTCACAAACATAGCCTTTATTTAACAGTCAAATTAAGTACTTCTTCCCCTACTCAATCACATCTCTCATTTGAAAGCCTGGCATGTTTGAGTTTGATCCTATGGCAAATAGTACTAACATTGTTTGATGCTGAGGAGATTCCTTCGTAAAGATTCATTACTCTTAACTAGTACTGGAAACACTCTGTGCCTCCATAAAAAAATGTGGACAGTTAATATTGGAGTGGATAGGTAACTTATTGGGTATACATTTCCCCCCTTATTTTATCCTTAAAAGATACATTAGTAAGAATATATTGAAATATGATAGAGAAGTATAAATGTCTTAAAAAAACTGGACACCAAATATGAGTATTCCATTTATATATACAAAACTAAAACAAAAGAAAAAGCAGCAAGGCTGCTCCATGGTATGCACAACCTTTACTAGAAGAGGAGAATGCGAACAATCATTAAATAAACATAGAATCTATTTGAATACAAGTTTAAAAATGTTTTTGAGAGTTTTTCTACTATAAATTAAATACTTTTTATTTTCAGTAGATGAATTCTCAAAAATACTTCTAAATTATATTTAAACAGATTCATAGTAATGAAAACAACAAGGTCAACACCTATAATTACTAATTATATGTAACTGAGATGGGCAGCAGTCATTTACGTTTTCTTCCATTCATTTTAAATCTTGCATTCTTCTACTGAAGCCAATATGCATTGTAAAAATATCCAAGTGAAGTTCCGAATGAAAAAAAAAACCTATTTAAGTATATCAAATTCAAACAAAACATGTATGAAAGAAAATGTTGGAAAAGTATATGTTATGCTTGAAGAATAATCTTCTTTGCTGTCTCAAATGGTTAATTAGTGACATTTTCAAATGGCTCCATGGGAAATGATCATGGAGGAAAAAATGGTGAGCCCAGAAAGCAACAATCCAAAAACCTAATTAAAAAAATAAATAAAGGAACCAAAATACAAAATTATGTTTCATCACTAAAATAAGAGGGGTATGTTCAATATCCTACCGTTTACACCAAAAACAACCTTTCCAATCAAATTCAAATACGTAGTTTGCTTTTATGAATCAGAAAGTTGCAAATCATTAAAGAGTCCTCTACACTTTACAAACTAAAACTAAATGTTTCAACCATTTTTACAAACACCTTAGGGGCATATATAATTTCTCAAGTCTAGTGCTACTTTTAAAGTCATCATTCAGAAGGTAGAATCCAAGCTATCATCCTTGCTTCTATTTCTTAGTTCTCAAATATATCATAAGCCAAGACAACTCCAACATAACAATTATAACAGATGTACAAACGTAGAGTCTAACAATAACAAATTAAAATCAGAAGACAAGACAAGCAAGATCATACATTAAAACTACATGGAGTTAAATTAAAGGAAAATGGAATCATTTGTCTGCATAATATTTCTCCTTATTAAAATTTATTAAAAAAGTATGAAATTATGTCGTGTATTTTTTATTTAATGCAATTCAAAGTTTATTCAATCAACGAAAATTATATAAATCCTGAGTGGAAATTTCTTTCTCCAAAATTGTCCCCTAAAAATATTATTAATAACTGTCTCAATTATTTTTTTGGTTTATACCACAAGTACTTTTCATAGAAAACAATCTTGTTTGAGTCGGACAGAATCACTATAAGTGATAAAGTTCTTCCTTAGAGTATTTAACATAGCTGCATAGTCAGGACTCAGGACTCTGTGAAGACTAGCATCTCAATTATTTTCACTGTAAAATATGAACCTTACATGTATATTTACAATTTTTGTTAAATAGTAACACTGAAAAAAAAAATATTTAGAAAGATATATATCAGACTTTATGCAATCAGTTATAGTTGCAAGATATATCAGACTTCATGGTAGGACAATCTATGTGCAGATTTGTTGGCTAAGATTGGTGCTAAGAGAAAAGAGCCTTCAATTTTCTTCCAACTGATATGAGGATGCTTTTTTACTCTTTAGTTAAGGATAAGATGGTAATCTAGACTCTTCAATTTACAAGAAATTAGTTTTTCCTTCAGTTTTTTTTTCTCTCACTTGAAACAACATCAAAAATATTATCTAGCATCGTTTGTGCAACACAATTCAAGAAAGAAAGACAAAATAACAAAAAAAGGAAGTGAAAATAAAAGAAAGGAAATTGTAAGAGTACCTCCAACGACCCAATGGAAGAGAAAAAGAGTTTCCAGCAATACAATTGTTTCAGATCTGTTGCTTAAAAAAGAAAGTGTGGAGAAACAAAAAAGTGTCACCGAGTGTGGAGAGGAAGAGATAGGATAGTGAGAATAGCAAGAGGAATGTGCCAGTTACAAGAAAGACAACCACATGTACATTATTAGTTTTATTCAGAAAGATAAAAGAAAAATACAAAAGTTGACAAAAGAAATGGTATTTTTATCATATATAAATTCCTGAATACATTATTTAAGAATAAAGCTATATATTAACCACGTCACATTTTATATGGTAGGATTGTCTTGTAAAAAACTTGTCATATTAAAATAATTATGATAAAAATCAATAGTTGTATTGCAATTAAATAATTTTGTAAAATTCTTCATATCATTATTAGTATATGTTTTATTGATAAAAAAAAAGTATGGTGGCTGATTTTATACGACAGATTTGTATGAAGTGACATGAATTTGGACATGGGTGTATGTGTATATATATATATATAAATCTGAAAGGAGTTAAATGTAGACAAATTGTATCTTTATATGGTCCCATGAGGCTCTGACACTCTTACAGTTGTGGATAAAATAAAAATCCTTTGAGTTATTATTATTCCAAGAAAGAAATTGTGGATAATTTTGATGGCAGAATATAATATTATAGATTGTGTTGGGAGCACGTGGCAACCATGGCTTCGATATGTACCTTTCACAATCAGCCTCACGTGAAGCCCCATCTCTCCTTTCCTTGCCTTTATGTCTCTCTCTCAACTCTCAACTCACACACAACATCGTATATTCATTCCCAATCCATTACAATGCGTGGTCTGCATTTTTATACTTGACAACACTTTGATTTTCTTCATTTTAAAGCAAAATATTTATGCACAAGAATAATAATAATAATGATAAAGGTTGCTTAAGTTTTGTGCCACTTAGCATAATAAAATTTATGCCACCTATCACTTAGACTCTTGCAATAACTATTATCAAATTTAATGATATCATAGGAAACGGGATGACTTGGGTGACCTTATTTTCTTCTTACTATGTATAAAGTACTTTAAAGGGAAAAGGTTATGTAATGTATAACATCTTAGACACTTTTAATGGCATTGTTTTTTAATTGAAATTAGAATTTCATGATATCTAAGAGTGGAAGAAGAACAAGAGCTGTTGGCATATTCATTGGCTGCGGGATTCTCTCTGACTCAGTCAACCTTCTCTCTTTCACCAACACACAAGCTATTGGAAGTGTTGTTGGTTTGTTTGTTTTCCATTGGACATGACATATTCTTGCAGCATACTGCACTCGCAAGTATTTGGAGTCACTCACACCAACATTATGATGATGTGGGGTAGACAATGTTTTCTCAAATGACTTTAGCATTTTTTTAAACTCCAATTAATTCACATATATTATTTTGAATTTAATACACAGTGGAGTTAGATTATAAGCACTTTGAACTTATTTGAACACAAATTTAAAGTATTTTTTAAGAGTTTTGTTTTATTAGAAGTAATTATTTATTTTTATATAGAAACTTTTAAAAACACTTATAAAAAGTAGACTTTTATATAAAAAGATAAAGATTTGTTAGTGAGCATGATTTTTTTTTATTTTTTATCATCAAATCAAATATTAAATGCCTCTCTTATGATTTGCAAACTTTGAGAGCAAATTAATTAACTACACATTATAAGCTAACACTCTTAATAGTTCAAGATTAATCTCTCTTTTATGTCAATCCAACTAAATGTAGTAATAATTTATTATCTATTTATATAATAAGATATTATATTTTTCAATAATTTTCATATTAATAATTGAATCACAAATTGTTGTGATGGGTTATTTTTTTTATTTTATATTTTTTTATCAAATCTATATTATTGAATTTTATAATATCTTATATTATTATGTAAATAGATTGTAAATAGTCATTATATTTTGCTAGATTTTACATAGGAAAAAGATTAATCTTGAATTCTTAGGGATGTCACTTTATATATGTGCGTTATATATTTCTCCTAAACTATGTAAGTCAAATATTTATACAAAACTAAACTAGAATACGTGTTCATCAATTACTTGTGAAAATATATAGCAAGAGATTGATGTGATTTAAACTACACGATTATTCTAATTTACTTGTGTTCATTTTTAAATCTTGTGTGTTTTCTCAAATTTTTTGTTTGTAACATGGTAGTAATATATCCTTTACATTTTCGAAGTGAAAAATATGAAAAAACATCTATATTTTAGTGCTTCAAATTAAATAGTGTGACAAAATAGATACTATTAAAAAAGTTGAGATAAATTGTATGCTACTTTATTTTATAATTTAAAAGTGATTAATGATTCTAATTATAACCTCAGATTAATTAGTCCAAAATCCCTCACATAGAAGAACGTGGTAATTCCTGAGAAAACATAGACACGTGATCAATCAATTCCCTCACCTTTTGAGATGTGATAATCCATGGAAGTTGGGAACAGGCAGACAAGCAGTGCTTATCAAAACCATGTTCTCTTTTCTGTTTCTCCGAACCAATCAAACCATGTCTTTTTATCACCACTCAATCTTTGTGCTCAATTTGCCTTTCCACAACTGTAGTGTACCCAATGTTGACACATGACAAAATGTGAAAAACAAAAAACCAATTAACCAAACATGGGTTTCTTCTCTCTCTTTCTCTTTCTCACCCCCACCCTCAAATAGAAGCTTCCTAAAAATTAAAATATTAACTCCCCACTTTCCAAGTACGTATACAGTGGACAACAAGAGGTATAACTTAGTGGGGTGCTATAAACTTTTATGATAGATAAAAAAATATGGTGGACAACCAAAAAGAGAGAAATTAAGAAACGGAGAATTAATTAATTCATGGAATGCATAAATGTTATTAGAAATCAATACCCAATATGTTACATAAGCACACCAAGCTCTTATATGCTACTTACTCATCATGCACCCACACCATCAATCATCTAACTTATAAACAGAAACCCCAAAAAGAGAAAAACCCCAAAAGAGAGTTTAATTCACTAGAGCTTTCCACAAACTCTAGCTAGCTATTTATATATAAGTGCACACCATGAGAAACTAGACCAATAAAAACCGTTCCAAAGAAGAAAAAAAAAAACACAGAAAGGTGATATGGAGAGAGGAGCTACTAGTGGCACATGAACAAATGAGGACTCACTTATCCCTGACATGGAAGACATTGGGGTTCTTGATGACTATATCATACATGTTGATGGAGTTGAACTTGGAGAAATCTTTTGGGAGGGAAATTAGGTCAATTGAAGAGTGTTTGTGGAATTGGTAGAGGTCAGGGTCCCCATCATAGTACCTCTCCCACCCTAATCCAGTTAAGATTTGCTCAAGAAAAGCATAGGAAGACACCACTTCCCCTGTTGGCAAGTGAACCAACACCTTTCTCTTTGAGCTACTTCCCTTCCCTTGTCTTCCATCCGAGGCCTCAGCTTGAGGGTTTTCCACCAAACGAAACACACCATTCTTGAACACCCACACCCCGGACATTTTTCTTTTTTCTTCTTCTTCTTCTAGGTTTTAGTTTTGGTTTATGTATAGAATGATGTTGAGTTTTGGGTTTATATATGGGTATGATGAGAGAGAGGGGCTCTAGAAGAGGTTTTGGTTGTTGTTGAGGAATGGAAGGGTGGTAGGGTATATATATATGTGTGTCAAAAGAGGATGAGGCCAAATAAAACAAGGGGAAAATACTCCATGGGAGTGGAAGAGTTAAAAGTTGGGTTATGACATGGGTTCGTTCGGCTTTGGCACAGAATCTAGATTTGTGGGGCCTAACGTTTTTAATAATAAAATATGATTGCATAGGGTGACCCTAGGGCACCAAAATAGCCAAGGGGTTTAGTTTGGGAGAATCTCTTTTGCTTAATTTAATGAGTAGATTATTATTATTATTATTATTATTATTTTTTTTTTATAGTAAAATTGAACTCGATCTCTTTAAATAATATTTTAGACTTTATGATTATAATGAAAAACTCTTATTAAAGATAAATCAGTCAATTAAATTCTTTTAAAGATATAAATGATGGATTGAGTCAATAAATATTTAGTACCAATAACATTTTTATTAGTGTGCATGTAGCCTTTTTATCGAGGGAATTATGTTTTTTGATTTATTTAACGAATGGAGGAAAAGGTGTCTATGAATACAACAATTAGAAAGTCAATCAATGAAAGATTTGCTCCCACGTAGATCACGAGAGTCCACGTGAACATAGTGGGGTTGCAAGCTTTAGACGTTGCTGAGACTGTTACATGAAAGGAGCAGCTGTTCAGTTTATGTTGGTACTCATCATTGGGAATAATTGGACACCCTTAAAGGCAATTTTAGGTACTTTTATGTAGTGAAGTGTGTCGCCTTTTTTTTTTTTTTTTTTTTTTTCTGCTCACAAAGGACCTCATTTTCAACATGATTACCCAATCATTAATTAATTAATTAAACATCACATAATTCTTTTCATCCACACAATTAATATTTAATTCAAAAATCATTATGGTCAACCCAATATCGTGAAGTTTGAGTAACAATGTTCAAAATTTGAATCTTACTATTGTTTGTTGTAATCTTAGCTGATAAAACAATTTATTACTTAAATTCTCTTCAAATATGTCATAGTTGTGTTTCTTTTGACCTAATTTTTAAATGATATCATCATGGCTCACGAGATTATTATTATTTTTAATTTTGGTTAAAAAAAAGTTTATGTGAATGGGGTTTCGGGAGTTAGAGTAAATTTCACAACTTAAAAAATACAAATATATTTACCAATTGGACACGACTCAATAAATTATGGGGATATAAATATGTATGTTAGGTCACATTACATATATGTTCACAATTATTATTATATTATGTGGGTTTGTAGAGTATCAATTTGGAAAAATGAAGGGTATTGGGGCACATCATTAACACTGGATCGATCTTTCTTTCTTTCTTTCTTATCATAACATAAAGTTCAAACACACACACTTTCTAAATTATATATAAAGTAGAAGTACGGTTGTGAACCGTTAAGTAGAAGCTGTTATCTCCTAAACTTAGCGTAAAGCCGATTTGATGCCTAACGAATGTATCTTTTTGTGTGTACGAATGCGTATGAAGACCGACAAGAACAACATATATATATATTCTCTATTTATTAACCCTTCAGAGACACATAACTAATTAGAGTAACACTACACACACAAAGATAAAATAAGATAGATTCTGTGATATTTTTAATATTTAAAAATGAGTCAATTTTTCTTAAACATTTCAACAATTTTTTTTTAGTTTTGTATCATACTTATCAAAGTAAGATTTTAATAATGTCTAACTCGATCTTGAATCATTTGTGTGTTAACCCATGATGATTATCATTTTCTATATAAATATTTAAAAAGGAAACTAAATATTAAAACAAAGATAAGATAATATTTGTGAAAAAATAAAAAAATTCAAGTTTTCGTTATATATATATATATATATATATATATATATATATATATATCCACATATACAAAATTTATGAAGATCTTTTGATCTATGAAGAAAAGAATCTAGGAATGACAGCTAATAGTGAGTTATGCTCCTGCTCTTTATTATTCTCTCAAAGGGTTGGAGTTTACTTTCCTAACATTCCCTATTCAGATTCTTCATCCAAACCATTTATTTAGTCTCCTACATTTTCCACGCATTCTTTATTTATTTTCCTGTTATTTAATTATCCTTAATCTTATAGCATAACAAAAACCAAAGGCACTTTGTATATGTAATAAAGTCAAAATTAATTAATTTGTTTTGTAATCATATATAATTCTTACTGAAATTCAGTATTGCGAATAAAAAACATACATGCGAGAGTTGGAATTCTACTTAAAAGTTATCGGACAGTAGAATTTTTTGACAGAGATTTGTTATTGTCAAAACTAATAAATATTTCACATTTATAAAAATTCTCAATAACAATCTATATTTCATTTTTTTTATAAAATATTCATCACCTAGATGATGAGAGATTGGGAATAATTAGTGAAAACTGCATAACCATTATTTGATGAGGCACTAAGGATAAACATGATTTCTTTTCAACCTACTATTTATCTTTTGAAACCTTAGTTGTACTTTTTTGTCTCAAAGTGGTCCATGATTAGTTAGTAGTTACAATTATAGTAGATGATTGCATGATCCATTAGGGTTTTTCCATCAGCACTCTAACCTCACCACAAGGCATACCCTTTGATTTTAGGTCACTTCAGAAATGATTGGGCCTTTAAAAAGCTCCTCAACTTTGCTAGGACCACAAGAGTCTCACTTATCATTATCATTGTCGTATAATTATACCCCTATTGTGTTACCAGAGGCAACAGAATTCTTCCTTGTTGCTAAAAATTGCTGAGTTGCCCATATGGCATCACATGGGCCTTGTAGGTTTCATGGTCCTCCACAAAAGCTTAAAAATCTTATGTAGCCGCATTGTCAAATCTGTCATTTAAGACATGGCTACCAAAACACTAGTACAGTAATACGATATATATGATTGTTGCCACATCACTATTTTATTTTTTTAATGGATAAATTAGTGCACAAATAGTTGAATTATATGTAGTGTGATTTTTTTCCACACAAATAAAGTATGCAAATTAATATGATCTTTTTACTGCAGCCATGTGTCATTACATATTCGTAAGGTGTGTGTAACCAATTAAACTTTTTTTTTAACACGTTAAAAGTCAGTTTATAATTAGAACTCAAAATAATTTTTTTAAAAGATAAAATAGAAGTTGTTGGATGGTTTTTATTTCTTTTATCCTGAAATATAGATAACCTGACACTAGTCAGAAAAATTAAGAACATGGAAAGGGAGTGAACGGGGGAGAGAGAAGAGCAAAGATAAAGAAAAAAAATAAAAGAGAAGTCAACTTAATTTTTTTTCATTAGCTTTATTTGAAAAAAATATATTATAAAAGAAAGCTATTTAATTTTTTAAGATCTTTTAGAAATTCCTTTTTAAGGAAAAGAAAAATCTAAAGAAAAAAAAATACTCTAATGTAATACATTGTTATTCAAAACAATCAAAATATATCTATATATATATATATATTTGATAAATTTGTTAGTTTTTAAAATAATAATTTTACAAATCATATTAATAATGATTTTATATTTAGTCAACAAAAGTGATTTTTTATGAACATAAATTCATCTTTGATTGTTAGTTTTGAGATATATATAAATTGTCTATAAAAAAAAAAAGATTAACGATAATTTTTAATTGAATGACTATAAAATTTTTTCAACCGAGAATACATAGTGATTAAAATTTAAAACTAAAAATGAAATAGACTAAGCACTATCTTAATTAACTAATACATTCCTATACACTTGTTTTTGAAGCAAGGTAGTAAAATAAGCACGGTTTCCATGAATGGACATTGCAAATAAACTAAATTTAGAAGCTAGCAAATATATTCTGAGTGGGTGGAAGCTCATGCATTATGTCATGGATTGAATAATAAAGTGTGGCTGTGACAATGTCAGGTGCTAGTGCTGGGTTTATCCACATGATTTGCATGCATGTATATGCTCGATCAACATCATGGCTAGACTTGACTGAGCCAATGGTGGTCCTAAACTTTGGAGGCTGATGAACTTTGGGCATCCAAGGGGTCATTGTTCATAGGTGTGTGCCCCTCTTTATGCATGCAATAACGCCCTATGACTAAGACTTGTAATGCAAATTTTAGGTGGTGCCAAACCCTAAGTGTGTTATCCCTATTTATGTTCATACCAAGCAGCAGACACAAGGCATAACCATGCTCATGTGGACACGTGCACAGCATCCACCATATCGTGTGAAGAAGACTATGTGGTCCTTTGCCTCATATGTAACATCGAATTTGCACTATCCATAGTGTGAACTGTTTATTTGTTTAATTCATTAAGAAAACTAGCGCATAAATAAGAGAAACAATGACGCCACACACCCACTTGGTGCCTGATCAGTTTGGTACAAGATTATTTCATTTTAATTAGTGATTTCGAATTTGAATACTAAGTATAAAGTTACATTAAATATTCAGAGAAAAATATATTTTATTATTTATAGTAGATTTATTTGATTCAAATATAAATAAAACTGTCTTTATTTAAGGATAATCATAGGATTGACAAAACGGGTCAACTCGATACATTTGACCTAATTTACCTCAATTCACTTTTTAAGTGGGTTGATCTGACTCGATCACCAACTTTAATGTCCAAAATTTTCTAATCTAGTCTAACACACCACTAGTTGATGGGTTAAATAGGTCAACTCACCAATCTACCTATTTTTTTAAAATCTAATTTAAAATAAGTTTCAATTAATTTGAAATAAACTCCAATCTAAAATAACTTTTAATCTAAAGTAAAAATTGTCAAACTAAATATCACATATACAACATTAAACTTAATTAGAAAAGTGTATAACTTTAAATAATTAAAAAAAATCCTTTTATGAGAGTGATTGTTTATCAGTATTAAATTGCATTAGAGACTTGAGTAGATAAATTTATAACTATTTAATATTATTTAAAATTGACTTTATCTTTATCTACAAAAAAATAGTATCTTGTTATAATAATAATAATAATAGTAATAATAATAAATGGTTACATGAATTGTTGGTGGGTTGATGGAAGTGTAAGTGGGTTAAGTGAACAACTTGGTCCATCGTTAGTTTAGTTTAGGTGGATTAAGTTGAAAGTGGAGTAGGTTGGATTTGTTTGACTCATTATGAGAATTTTCATTTATTTGACTTGGCCCGACTTATTTTTAAGGTGGACCAGATTGATCTATGAATCAAAACCCATTTTAACAACTTTAGATAATTGTGACATACATATAAAAAAAAGAAGAGAGAATAAAAATATTGTAGCTAGTTAGTGGATGAATGTTGTCTTAATTCTAATGCAACCATCAAAATGTGCATCTTTAATAATTTTTTTATAATATATAAAAACTTTGTAAAAGTGTCAATTTTTAAAAAATATGATAGCCTAATTAAAGTCCAATGAAGTATAAATTGTAATGATTAACATTCTTATAACCAATTTAGATATAAATTAAAAATGTTTTTAAAATTTTTTTTACTAGATTTTCTTTTTCAATTAATAGAAAAGTTTTTAAATTTTTTTTAAAAAATTGTATCCAAACATACTCTTAGAAAAGAATGAATTAGCAATGAAAATTTATAGACGGAAAAATGTTATTTTTTTCTCTAAACATTAGAGACAACAAAGATTAGAGATAAATTTTATTTTTGTTGTCCCTAATTTCTATCACTAATTCAGTTTTGTAGTGTTAAATGAAAAGAGAGAATAAGAAGAAAAAATAAAGACAACATATGATATATGCATGTGAACATGTAAATTGAAATCGAAAAAAATAGAGTTGTTATGATACCTAGATATATATGAGGATTTTGGTAATGAGTTTGTATATATCAAGAGAGAAAGGAGAGAAAATTTCTCTATAACAATACCCAAAATCCGTAATATGCTGAGAGGGTACTGTAAAATTTTTCAAAAGAAAATTATAGTTAAAGTATAAATCATCATTGATGCCAATTAACTTGAGAGTGCCTTTTTTTAAAATAGAATAACCAACCAGCAAATTCATATATGGTTACTAACTAGCTACATCAATAATTAAGAGGAGTTGCTAGTTTGATTTCAACAACAAATTATTTTTTGATTAATTTTAGGATACTGTATAGATCACAAAATATAATGTCAGCCAATTTATCTTATCATATCATGTCCCTTAAAAAAGAAAAAAAGAAAAAAACTTCTCATGTGTCCAACTAGGATGCCCATGATTTCATGTCAGCTTGTACAGTTGTCTGAATTTTGGAGGACAATCCAACTCAGAAATGTTTTAAGTTCGAAATCCAATTCCTTTTTAGAGAAAGAAACTTTTCATTTAATTAAGAATAAAACATGCATGCATGGTGGGACAAACCCTAAATTCCTTGAGGCACCCACAAACTTTATAAAATGAGAATCATCAAAGGAAAAAAGTAGCCTCCACTAAAATGCTGCATATGCTCGTTTCTTTTCAAAGCCACAAACTGAAAAGCTTGAAAACTATGTATCAAAGGAAAGCCTAGGCAGCTAGTTTGATTAAATACGCAGCCCTTAAACTAGTCAGGAGTACTCTACACATTTTGGCTTCTGGAACTTTCATTCACATCTCTTTCCCCATTAATATCAACACCAGCTGGATGCATCTAAATCCTTTGTTCAATTTGACAATATGTTCATTTGGTTATCCATTGTGGTGTAACGGTTTAAAGGGAAATTAATTTAACTATTGACAGTTTTTAAATTTTTATTTATTTATAAAGAGCTATAACTCTTTTCAATGAGTTTATACTTATAAAAATAAAGTGATACATTCGATCGTAATTTCATACTATAAGGATTAAATTCCTGATTCTTAATAAAGGAATATAAGTGTTGAATTGTTATTGATAGTTTTATTATAAGAAATTTATTGAAATACATTGTTAACGTAATTTTTTTTATATTGTTGTTAAAACCCATTCTTATAGTTGAAAACTGTTCTTTCAAAAAAATAATAATTGAAAACTTTTTGTTTTTAATAATTACATTTTAAAAGTGTTATCTGTCTATTTTAGTAGTAATTTAAAGTTTTTTTTTTAATATTGATATTTATTAATTATTTTTAAGAAATAATTAGTATGTAATAGTACGTAGTATTGTCTCGAGAGTAAATATTAATATCAAGTATCTGTATAATTAAGAATTGTGTGAAAAACTATTAACAAATATATACATAAAAGTAAAAACGAAATTATATACTTGTTTTAAAAAGTAATTTGACATATCAAATAAATTGAAACAACATATATTTTTTGTATTAGAAATCATACGTGTTTTAAGTTTATATTATGAATGTATACTAGTGGGGTTGTGTGTATTTTATTTAAATAAAAGTTAAAATGTAAGAAAAATGAAAAAGCTTTTTTTTTAATATATGTATTGCAGCAATTACAATGCAAAGAGAGTTAAAATTGTGTTTACGTGGTGGTTTTATTCAAAAGAAAGTTGAAGTTATTAAAGGAGAAAGTATATGAATTACAGATAGAGGTATTGATAAATATAGGAAAGTTGATATTATTAAAGGGTAACTATGTTCTTAGAAAAATGAAAAAAAAAAATATTTCCTTTATTTATTTTTATAGATTATAGATTAGTGAAAAAAGATATTTCGTGTCATTCTATCATTTTAAAAATAAAAGTAATTAAAAGAAGATCATTCAAAGAGACTGAGAGTCGAGATTCTAATATGAAGGATTAAAAAAATCTTGATTTTATAGTTTTTTTTTAAAATTAAGGAATATAACAATTTAATTAAAAATGGAGACCAAAGTGATTATGAAGGAAAGTATCCCCTTATATATAGTATAATAGTATAGATAAACTCATAATGAATTTAGAAAATTTTAACATAGATAAATATTAAAGTAAGTTGTTTAATTGTTATATTTTAATTATGATAATTTTTTTATTATATTTTTGTGTTAAGAATAGAAGCGTACTTAGAGATTAATTTATTTTATACTTAGAAATAATTTTTACATTTCAAAATTTCTTTGCACGATTTTGTTTATATATATATATATATATATATATATATATATATATATTTATAAAATTAGAACAATTTAATTAATTTAAACGCGTAGATATTTAAAGTTTAGGTATGAAATTTAAAATGCCCCTTTCATAATTTTTTAATGAGTAAACTTGCATTGCTATATATTACTCGCTGAGCTATGTGGGGTGAGACATATATGCATGAAAAGTTTTAGTTAAAGTGATCGAGCTTAGATTCTGATTCCATTAGGTTTTATAAAAGATTAATTTACTTTTTCTGAGATTATATATACAATCATTAATCTGAACCTTTTCCTTCCCTTGGGATAGTAGTGGTTCGTCCTTTCTTTGAGGGATATGTGCCCCATAAGTAAGCCACAATGTGTTAATTTATGCAAACATATCAAATTAATTTTAATTTGTTAAAGACATAAAGCAGATATAAGATCAGAAAGTCAGAACTATATACTAAAAATAATGTGGTCGATAATATATTGCATTTAGCCAGTGATACATGCAATGTACACATAACTTTAAGGAGAATGTCTAGTAAGGAATATTGTAAATTAGGTGTGTTATTATCATAAGGAGGATGTGACTATATTTTTGTTGATACCATATTCCTTTTAGAAGGAGCTAATAAAATAGAGAGAAAGAAAGTGGAGAAGAGAAAGCATCTAATACCTCAAAATAATATCTCATTCATCAATTAATAACAAAAACTAAGGTTAGGGACTAATGCCATCATTAGTGGTGAAGCATTGTAATTAAATGAGCACATATTCCACCATTTTCATAATTTATCTGATTGCGTATGCTTATAATTTGATGGGGCCATGCAAGTTTTCTAAGAATGTTTACAAGTATATGCGTATGTTGTTTATTTGAACTCTACAAAGAAATTTGTGACTCGAAATCTGGTATATGAACATCCTTTTTTTTGTAGGTTTGTAGATTCTATAGCATATGATCACGCTAAATTTGAAATTAGTTTATGAAGCACACAAGAGTTGACATAAGTAGTGACGAATGTTGTGAAAAAGAAACCCATTTGAAATGAGAATCTATCCGCCAAATTAGAAAAACTGTTCATTCTCTATATATAGAACCGTCATCAGCAAGATATCATATAAAAATGTTGGAAATTCGTGTGTATGTAATGCTTCAAGTTATACATTAAATATATGTGAAGATAACTAGAATGGTAAGAACATATTATGGACATATATTTTACCTTAAGCATGCCTTTGTTAATCACAGTGATGGACAGTTATTATTTTATTCAAGGAGTGCAATAAATATTCTAATAAATCTAAATACAAAATCTGTCTGAGCTTTTGTCAGACTGTTTTAAGACATTGTAAAGGATAATTGCAACAATGAGAGAAATATATTAGCCAGCAGACCCATCTAATTAATCTATTAAAAAACCATATCAATACCTAATAATGCGGTACTCGAGTAACATGGTAAATTTCCTGCTTGAAATCATAATCTTGAGGAATAGAAAGTTTTGGATAACATATATGAAAATATAATATAAATGATATTTAGACACATGATATTCTATGCATTCTACTTAATTTTTTAATATTGGTTAAAATAAATGATAGTAATTTATAGAGTTGAAAATAAGTCGACTTGAATTGAACTCAATTCAATTTAACTCATTCAATAATATTTGTATTAACTTGCGGTTCGTCTCAAGTTTGATATGAACTATTTTTTTCAGCTCAAATTAAATTTAATTTGGTTCAAACTTGCTAGCAATTTGGTTCAATTTGTTAATTCAAATCACATGAACCAATAATCAATTTTTTAATCTTATACATTTCAAAATTTCAATTTATAATAATAGATTTTAGATAAAAGGATTGTTTAATTTTTTTTTAAAAGAAAAAACATAATTTATTTTATTAGTTTTACAAGGTTACAAGACATGTCTCCAAAGAAACATAATTATAACCAAAGTTAGTTTAAATAAAAACTATTTCATCTTGCATAAAATAATAGAAAATCCAATACAAAATCATGAAATTCTAAAAGTGTCAACTTCTTTTATTATTATATATTAACTTATAACTTAGTTTCAAAGGTTCTTCCAAATTTTAATAAGTTGAAATTAAATAAAAAGTTAGTTACATAAATTATATATATATATGTTGAGCCAATTTATGAATCAAACTATATGCAATTCAAGTTCGACTCATTTATTTATCTAACTTAATCTTTAGTTCAAGTTCATACTACAAGAAATGTTACATATAGTTACATACAAAAAGTGTCACTATAGGTACAATATATGTAGGTATATGTCTATTTGACATATAGTTACACATAATTTTAGTGTTGATTTTGAATGAGATTTAACAACATATTTTGTGTGTCACTATAGTCTATACCCACACTTTTTAATAATATACCAACATATATTATAGTTATTGTGTGGGTAAAAGTAATTTTTAGTGACATGTATAGTGTCACTATAGAGTGTGTATCACTATATGACAATTTTGTTGTAATGATCGCGTTAATTATCGAATAATTAACTTTTCAACTATTTTTTAATTGGTTTAGTTCATTATCACCCCTAATATCTTGTATTCCTTAATTAAATTGTCCAATATTCAAATCCTATCATTTGATATAAAATAAACTATGTTAGAAAGAGAATATCTAATTTATGTGCGCTTAAGGTCTTTGGTAGAATTAATTATTACCTTTAATAGTTGATATTCGTACTAGTGCCATAAATAATGAGTCAAGCTAAATCGAGCTCGGTTTGATTTGACTTTACTCAATAATATTTGAATCAATTTGTAATTTGACTTGCGTTTAACATGAATTTTTTTTCTCTATCTTGAACTTGATTCGGTTCAAATTTGTAAATAATATCAGTTTAGCTCTATTAGTTTGAATCACATGAACCAAGAGTCAATTTTTGAATCTGCTTAATTTCAAAATTTTAATTTATTAATAAATTTTTTTAAAAAGTGATTGTTAAAGTTTTTTTTTTAAAAAGATAACATAATTTATTCTATTAGCTTTGTAAGGCTACAAGATGTGATCCTAAAATAAAAATAATTACAACCAAAAGTTTGTATATATAAAAACACTCCACCTTACACTAATAAAAAACTCAATCTATAACCATGAAACCCTAATGTGCCCGCTTCTTATATTATTATTAATTTATAACTATATTTTGAATTATTTTAAATTTTAACAAGTTGAAATTAAATAAAAAGTTAATTATATAAATTATATATTTATATGTTGAGTTGATCAATGAACCAAATGATTTGAATTAATGCAACTTAATTTCCAATCATTTATTTATCAAATTCAATTTTTAACTAAAGTTTATTTGGTTCATGAATCAAGTTTAATGATTTGAATATTAAATCAAGAGTTTCAAATATTTTTGAATTGATTCGATTCATTATCATCTCTCCTTTGTATCAATATCATGAATAAAAAAAATATCTATCATTTTTCTCAATTTTTTTTCTATCACATCATAAAATTATTATATCTATACTTTCCTCATTTTTGTTTTGTTTTGTTTTCTCTTTCTCAAGTGCCTATAATATAAGTTGTTGGGGTGTCCAATAATACTTTTGCGGAGGTAAATCAATGCGCTCGCTACAAAATACACACAAAGTACTTTTCATGGTCCACAATTACATTTTTTTATTTATTTAAATAAGGTATATGTTAGTAAGGAGTTGGTCTGGTATCACTTGTCAAGAGAAATCAAAACAAAACCTTCATAGAAGCGATCTAGTTACAAAACTTGAGAAAGAAATTACTATTTCTATTGAATTGCTTTTGTCCACTTGGATTCCAGTTTAATAAAAATCGATAAGCATATGATGTGGTGTAAATGCCAAAACTATCCAAGCTTATTTCCAAACATCATCAAGACCAAATTTCGTTTCCATATGAATAGCGGAATTAAAAAACTAGCATACCCAAAAAGAAAAAAGCTCAAATTTTCAACTCCCACCAATCCAATTTCTTATATCAGTAAATTTTTGAATCCTTGTCCCCTAAAATACAAAAAGAAATATTAACGACATTCATTCTTACACTCTTACTAATACACATTTTAGTATTAATTGAAAATTATAAATATTTGTAAATATACCACTAAATCAAGATAGAGACTCATTAAATGACATACAAAATTTATAAAATTTATGATTTTCAATAATTTTTGGTCAATAAAAATAGGTGAATTAAAAAACTAGCATACCAAGAAAAAAAAAAGTTCAAATTAAACTTCCACGTCAACTCCCACCAAGCAGATATCCTATATCACTAAATTTTTGAATCCTTGCCCCCTAAAATACAAAAGAGAAATATTTACATTTACTCTAACACTCAGCTAATAAAAATCACAAATGTTAATTAACCTTACTATTAAATTAAAATATAGACTCATTAAATGAGATGCAGAATTTATAAAATTTATAATTTTCAGTAAATTTTGGTCAATAAAAAATATTACAATGATAATGTTAGAAAAAATGTGATTAGGGCTCCTAATCAATACAATTTTTCCTGACCAACTGCACATCGTACAATAGGATATACTTTTTCCATCACGTAGGGTCAATTTCTTAGGCCTTGAATTAAAAGAGAAACTAAGTAACTTAATGCTGCATAGATCCTTCACCAAGAAGATGAGATTTTGTCTATGTCGCCTGACTTGTTCGAATCTTATTAAATGATTAAAATGTTTCGGTCATGATTTGGATGTTAAAACCAGATACCACAGGACGTATTTTTCTATGGTTCTCTTGCATTTTCATTTCCCCAACATGTTAATAATATTGGACAAATTGAAATTCCTCATCCCAAGACCCCAATCTTCTTTCTTTAGTTCGCAAACACTTTTTACTTGCAATAGAAAGTAACACTGAGATGTTAGTGAAAACTTGCTTGAAACAAATCCTTCAAGTAAGGACGTAAAAAATGATGGCCTAACAAGGGAAAAAAAGTGGCCCAAAAGAGAAATAGACTAGTACTAAATTTTACTCATAAACACACCCCAGGCACACCATTTGAAAACTCTACATTTCACAATACTGAACAAAATTGGGAAATACACTGCCTTCGATTAGAACAAAATTATTCAAAGTAAATCGTGTATCGCTTGGGAGCTCTACCCAATTGACTTTTTATGTATGCAAAAGAAAATAGAGATGATAAAAAAAGTTGAAAAAGTGGCAGATGAAGTGTTGAATGAGTTGAAAAATATCCCGTGTTTGATAGCACACTTCGACTCAAAGCAATTAACTGGTTGACGGAAAATTCCAACAAGTTTGCGATTCAAAAAACTCTTCCATTGAATGAGAAGGAGAATTACATCTTGACTTTTATCACTGGATGCCAAATTAAAGGTAAATTTTTGACTTATTTCTTTATGTTCTTGATATTTATAGTTATAATCAGAAATAATCATTTTATTTTTGATTCTAGTGAAGTGGATTTGGGGTTTGGTATATTAATATGGATTTTGCAAGTTGTTGGGTGATATGGGATATCTTGTGTTATGCTAGTCTATGATCTGTTTCAGTTGTTGTCGAAAAGAATAAGTTTTTTAAGTTCTAGTGAAGTGAATTTCGAGTTTAGTCTGTTAATATGGATTTTGCACGTTATTGGGTGTTATTATCGTGATTTGAGTTCATGTGTTATAGTGGTTTATGACTAGTTTGGTTGTTGGTGTCAATTTGCTATTATTATTCTATTGGGATTTTGTTGTGGATTAAAAAGGTTAGGTGAAATTTGTACCTTTCTAGTTTCGAATTGGTTTAAGATCATGTCATGATTTTGAGTAAAGGTAATGATGTGATGAGATGAGATTAGATGATGTTTAGGACTATGTCAAATAGGTCTCATTTGCAAATGAGATTATGAAGCAGAAGTATAAGTTTTGATTTTCTTTTATGGAGGAAAGGTGGTTGAAATTTGAGTGGGAATTTGTTGATTTTAAAAATCTGTACTACTCCATCTATAGATTGTAACATATTTTATGATATGCCAAGAGAGTGAAAGAAACAGTAGAGAAAGAAGAAATGATGATTGAACCAAAAGGTAAGTGAAAGTAGAGGGTGTGTTAATCTTTGTAGCATAGCATGAGATTTATGGTTAGAGTAGCATGAGATTCCTATTCAGGAGGGAGGCTAATTAAGCTGGGGGTGCCCTTATCATCATCATAGCTTTCTATATAGTGATCTTTCTATGCTGTCACTTCACTTGTTTAACATAAATTGTAATGACTTTTTCCTTGGAAAATTATAAAATGAAAAAAGCTAACTCAACAACGCAGCAAGTTCTGCTGATAAGAGGGGAGCACTAAACACTTTCAAGCTAAGTCACTAAGCATTCCAATAATAATTTTCAAATTGTATTAAAGTTTAAGAGAAAAAATAATTGCAGTTTTATACTATCTTTTTAATCACATATTATTGTGTATAAAAGATTGTTAACTTTTATAATAATAACATTTTTTTTTATCGGTATACTAGCTAGCAGGCAATGACTATTAAATTCTAAGTTTAATTAAGAAAATCATATATTTTCCCCCTAAAATTATATATTCATGAACCTACATGTTAGATGAAAGAGGAGTAGTACAAGTAAAAAGTTCATTGAGGGAATAACATGTGTATGTAATTGAAAAATGATGGTCATTTGGGAATTTCAATACGCCCATCCCTTCATCATGGAGCAAAACAAATTGTTAATGTTAATGAGTTTCAAAAAAATAAAATATTTGAGTTTATAAAACAACAAATAGTGAACCAAAGTTCTGAGTTTAGATAACATGTTAATGTTAGCATTCCACATTTGAAAGTTTTTATATTATCTGAACAAGTTTTCCACATTGGTTTTAGGAAGCTTATACATGAGTCCCCTGCCCATAAAATGTTTAGTTCTTACAAATAAGACAATGGTTTTTTTATAGTTATTTGTTAAAAATGATAGCATTAGTTATTATTATTTAGAAAAAAATTAAAATAGAGTATAATTACTTTGATGCACAATGGGAGTCCTAGGCCGAGAATTGGGAATAGGAGTCCTCCTGGGCAAATGGATCCTAAAGCATTTTTGCTACAAAAGTTTAATGTAACTGCTATGCAACGAATTTATGAGGCTTTGCAAGAAGGGGTTGATGTCTTGAAGTTGCTTCTAACTAAAGGTTTGACAAAGAGTGCAAAAAGATTCAACAAAGAACAAAATTTGATGGGATTCCATGATGGCAAGTTGCATTATAAATATGATTAGTCCTTAACTTTTTAGGTTGCAATTTGTTTCTTGAGCATGTGTAAAACATAGCCATAGGAAATTGGCTGAATTTTGTATAAATTCCATATATATACACAACTTTTAAAATAAAACAAAATAACAAACTGTATACACAACTAGGAAAGGGTAAGAAAGGGAATACAACTAGGAAAGGGTAAGAAAGGGAATACAAGTAAACATTGTCTTATATTTTCTTGCATAAAATATTTTTAATATCTGTAAATATGATGTAAGTTGATTTTAGGTCTTAATTTCTTTTTTATTGGAAATGGAAAAGGATTAAGTCACACAAAGTTTCTATACATTTGGATAGTACATCAATGTATGATATGTATTGTAAATATTTAGTAGCAATCACTTGAAAAACTGGATATATATACTTGTTAACAATTTACTCGTCTTTGCTATATATTTATTTAGATTTGATATATTTGTATTATCCCTTGCCTTTTTTTTTTCTAAGTTGATTTTAGAAGATCTTGATTTATGTAGTTAGAAAATTTAAATTGAATATATGGTTATTTTATTTTTATTTTGGAGAACTTTACACCTATTTCAGTGAAATTAGTAAATAATTTTATTTTAAATAAAATACAAATATGAAGTTTTAATTAATTTATTTAAATAATAAAATTTATAAAGAAAAAAATTATTTTATGATGAATAAAAAGATTTTATAAATAAAAGAAATTTAATTATTTTGTTTAAATATGAGGTTTTAAAAATAAAAAGTTGGTTATTTAATCAAAATAAGAAATGAAGAAATGTCCAAACAAGAGAAATCTAATAAAATTAACATATATGTTTAAATTATTGTATGTATAAAACTTAAGTTCAGAGGAGATGTTCATTTATTTAATGTTTATCAAACTTTTGAAGGAGATGAATTTTCATATATGCCGAAGAATACTTTTGATCAACTTTTTTTAAATGTTTAATTATATATATATATATATATATATTAATGTTCACATATATAATATAATATATTAAAAAATCAATTTTTGATAAAATAAAATTTGCAGCATGCATGTTTACTTTTTGTACTTTCTATTCATTGTATATGTTGATTAAAAAAAATCAAAATAGTTAAGATTGTAAGATTTATGTTTTATTTATAATTTTTATTATAAAATATATTTTAAATAAATTATTATCTAAAAATTTATATTAGATATTAAAAATATGTTTATATCATAAATAAATTAAACTTTATTTTAATAAAATTTAATATATTTATTTTTATATTTTTATTAGTGTTAAATTATAATAAATTAGGCCTTTAAGATTGTAGTTCTAACCAAATATTTTAAAAAATTTCTATAACAGATAAATAAGTTTTATTTAGGACATGTATTTTCATGCCTACTTAATTATAGTATAACTTAGTTTGATCTAGTTTATTTTCACCCATAACTGTAATTGTAAATATATAAAAACTTATAGAAAATAAATATGATATATATTTATATTTTTAAAATTTATATATAAAATTTTTAATACTGCAAATATATGAATAAGTATTGCCCGCATTATCTAAAATTTTTAGATCCGTCACTGACAATACTTACGAAATGGATACAGAGCAAAATTATGATTGGAGATAATTCTAAGGAGCATCCAAGAGATTAAGTATATAAAATTTGAAAATTTTAATTGAAGGAGAAATTGTTGGAAAAATAATTCAAATTTTTAATTTTGAATTTCTAACATATTTTTTAAATGTATAAATATATTATTTATTTTTAGGATATTGTTTATAATTAAAATATTATATTTATTTTATAATTTGTTTTTTCTCTTAAAATTAGGATGTTAGGTTAATAAATAAAAACTCTTGAGATGAAAAAGAATCATTCAACCTGTAAAGGAATCATTGCCCTAAAGGGGTCTTATGAAGGAGAGTTTGTCAAGTTTTGCTAGAAAATTTGTGTCGAAGATTTTCAAGTTTCATCTATAAAACTTTGTGAGTAAGGGGTTTAAAAGTGTCACATATAAACTTGTGAGGAGAGGATTTTCAAGTTTCATTGATAAAACTTGTGAGGAAGAAATTTCAAAATTTCACCATAAAACTTGTGAGAAAGGATTTTCAAGTTTCATCTACAAAATTTAAAGGAAGGATTTTAAATATATATATATATATATATAGTTAGACACAAGTGTAGAGAGAGAAAGTTAGGTTGAAAATGTTTAGGCATCTACAAATGTAAAAGATTTAGCCTTTGGGTTCTCACAAATTAATAAAATTTTGGTTTAGACATTCAAAAACTAAATAACTTTAGTCTTTAGGTTCCTAGAAATATGAATAAATTTAATCCTCAAGTACGCACAAATGAATAAAAATAAATTTTCTTATCAAATAAACATTAAATTTATCAAATTAATTAATAAAATATTTAACACATTAGAAATAATATTAATTAATCTTGAATAATTTTCATCAAAACGAGAATAAATATGATTAATATTTATATGTTACTAAAATATATAAAATTAAAATTAAAAATAATTTGAAACACTATTTTAATTAATATTATAAGCTGATATAATTAAATAATTCAATTAGTGACAAATAAAAATCGTAAATTTTATATAGCATTTCAATGTAATTAATTATATATGATATATCCCTAAAAATATTAGAATTTTTATTTATTTATTTACACATACACATTTAAAAAACAATAAATAAAATGTAAAAATATATGTAAATCATGAACCCATGTAACACACAGGTAAAAAGTGTGGTTAAATAAGAACTTAGACTCATAAAATTAATAATTTATAATAAATTTTAATTAATAATGAAAATATATTTTTAACACTTAAATTAATAACAATTAAACATTTTATGGCTAAACTACTGTTTTTGTTCTTTATTTTATTTAATTTGACCCCTTTATTATTAAAAGTTTCAATTTAGTCTCTTAATTTTTTTAAAGTTATGCAATATGATCTTTTCATCAGACTAATAATGTTAATTATTTGTACACATGATACAATAAAAAAGATAAATGTATTGTTATGTGTAAAAAAAATTAACATCCTTAGTCTTAGATAGACGAAAAGTACCACATTGTATTGTTTTAGCACTAGTGCAAAAAGGGGCTACTACGTCTCCTCATTTACGTCGGAAACTGGAACAGTCGACGTTGTAAAAACGCGGTGGCAGTTCCGTAAATATAGAGGAGAAATTTACGTCGGACATATGGGGTCCGACGTAAATTAGACAATTTACGTCGGACTATTTTGTTGTAGCCGACGTAGATTGGCTAATTTACGTCGGACCCCCCTTGTCCGACGTAAATTTCTCCATATAACTCACGATTCCAGAGCTCGTTGGGTTAGTGGTTAGGGTTTCCGGCCTCCTTCTTACTACTTCTCCCTTCGTCCCTCTCTTTACTTCTACGCTTCTTCTTGCTACCACGATTCCAGTATGTGAAGGGTTCTTTCGTATTTCCTTCTTCTTGCTTCGCTTCGTCCCTCTGCCTTCTAATTTTTTAGACTTACTTTTTTTGTTTTCATTACTTTTTCTGCCTTGATAGTTGATCTAGATGCTTCGTCTTCAAGAGGTGTGGTTTTTATTACGTCTTCTCATTTTTCTGTTTGTGATTTTAGATGCTAGAAATAAGGAGGAGGAAAAGCGAGAAGAAAAGCGAGAAGAAAAGCCAAGTCTGGGTTCCAGAACGGCCCGTTCTGCACGGAGAACGGGCCGTTCTCCAAACAGAACGACCCGTTCTGCCTGCAGTCGTTTTTCTTTTTTTTTTTAATAAATTTTTTGCAACTTTTCACGTCGGACCTTGTAATCTCTGACGTAAATTTACGTCAATTTTTGCGCCCCGACGTAAATTTACGTCTTCCACTTCTACGTCGCATCTATTTCCGACGTAAAACCCCCTAAAATGACCGACGTGATATGTATAATCTGTACTAGTGTAGAAAATTAATTGATTAAATTTAACTTTTTAATAATAGAGAGATCAATAAATAAATAAAATAAAATGAAAGAGAAAAAAGTAATTTAATTATATTTTATAATATAAAAAATTTGTATAGTCTCCAATTATCTCCATTTATTGATACACCACACATTTTCCTCACCTTTCAACTATATCCACATTTTTTGTAGTCCCCACACTCTTTTCCAAGAAATCCACAATGACATATTTGACATTATGACATGTTTGTCAAAAAATCCTTTTTAAATTCCTCTTCTCTAATTGCTATGTGCATGTTTGGAATATCGTTTATATGGATGCAAATGAAGATTCCTTCTTTTCAAAGCAAGAAAACAAGATTACAATATGCATAAAAAACTTGTATGTTTAATTATATGCTTTATAATATTGTTTGAAATTATATATATTTTTTATTCAAGTTGTGCATGACGAGTAAACCTTAGTTTTTCGTTTGAGTTTCAATATAATGATTAAAATATATTAATCGTTGTCTTAAATTTTGAATTATTCGATTGAACAACTTAAACAAATTAAAATCTTTATATACTAGGTTAATTTGCAGTGATAACACTACAACAAAAAGTTTGTTTATCTATGAAAATTTTCTCACGAATTTATTTATGTGAATAATTTTTAGTTACATATGGATATATCTATTCATAACACATACAACATAGATAATCATCAAAGGATATTACCCACAAAATTTATATAGATAAAATCAATGGAAAAGGTTGGCAACTTTTACTACGAGTGTTTTTTACGACTAGTTACCTACAAATATCGTAGATAAATGATATGATGGGTAAACAAACATGTTCATTGGTAACAATTAAAAATTAAAAACATTTTTTTTATTAAAAAATTTTATCCACAGCATCTATCAACATTTATTTCCATGGGTAAAGTGTAATTATATTGCATGGTAAGGTAACAATTTTATGTTTTCTTTTTTCCTTATGGTCTCTTTTCATGCATAAAAGAATGACACTTCTTTTCTCAAATTTTTTTTATCTATCTCGTGCCTATCTCAAAGGTTTTTTTCAAGCATAAAAAAATTGCCATAGCAAGAGATCTGAACTCACTCCATCCCAGGTTCGTTCTTCTCTTTCCCAATGTCCATTCTCTTTTTGGGGTGTGGTGGGTTACATTGTTTGTGGTGGTGAAGGCCAAATATCGATCTTTTGGTGGCAACATATATTGTCTTACATCGCAATGTCCTTAGGTGTTGCCTCTAGTGAAGCAATTGGTTGTTGTGTTAGGTTTTGTTAAAGGGTTATGTCCTCTTTCTTGGGACTTTTAAGATGCATTATTTTGATTTTGTTAGATGTTTTATAATTGTTGTATAACATGCAAATGATATGTAAGAATTTATGTTAAGTCAAAACATGATTTTAGATCCCTCATGTTTTATAAGTTTGAATTATAACAAACACTACATTTTTTAGTAAAAGAATGCGTTGTAAAAGTCGTTGATCAAATGAATGCTTTATACCTTAACAGATCGAAAGCAGTTGTCTTGGAACTTATATTCTGTTAAAAGTATATAAAAGCATGAAAAGTAGCGGAACAAAGGACCAAAATCTCGAATTTCACAAAAAGGGCACTAAAAAAGGATTGCATTCTTGCATGCACACTAAATAGCTTTATCTATCAAAGATAAGGAGTACATTTGGGTGAAAGGCATTAATTGAAGCATTTAATGCACCAACAAATACTTTCTCTCTTTAAAGATCAGACAAAGGAGTAAGACGGAGTAATTTTATGAATTAAACTCAAGAAGCTGCAACCGTCATCTCTTTCAAAACTACTACATAAGAAGCTCTAGAACTCAAGAAAATGAAGATGTGCATAATAAAGAATAATAGTATATATATAAAAAAACTCTGAGTTACAATACACATCTCTTAGAGTATCTTCTTTAAGAGCTTTCTTGCACAAAAATGATTCGTTGTAATCACGTCTAAAAGAGATGACAACTACAACCTTGTAATATCTTCATAACCATTGTTATAAGGTAGAGCCTGAAGAGGCTTGGCGATAAAAGAATAATTGGGATAGAACCTAGAGAGGCTTGTCGGTAAAAAAATACTTGGGGTTGAGCCTGAAAAGGCTTGTCTATAAAAGAATACTTAGGTAGTAGCTTGAAAAGGCCAGTCAAAGAACACTTGTTTTGAGCCAGAAGTGGCTTGGTAAAAGAATACTTATAACTTTGCTAAAAGTTAGTGTAACTCAATCTGGTTAGATTAAGAACTGAATATAACCTTAGTGGTTGAGGTGAACCAATATAAAAACATTAGGTTTATTGATTATTCTTACTAATCTTTCGTTTGTTGTAGATACTATTTCACGCACTTGAAAATGTGAAAGTTTTTTATATACATTATTCAACTCCTTCTAGTGTCTATCTTTTCTCCACAATTTGGTATCAGAGCTCAACCTTTGATAAGGTTGAGCATTTAACCGTGTTAAAAGTAAAAGATCCATATGGGAAGTAGTGAAGGACAATATTCATTAAGTCCACCTAGTACCCCCTATGGAGGATAATAACACAAGGTGATGCTGCAGTCACTAACCTTGAGGATCAATATTCTTAGGAAGATTACATCATACTGTAGAACAATACCAAGGCGCGCTATCTCATTGCATGCTCTTTGTCCCAAACTGAGTACAATAAGTTCTACATCTACTCTACTACTAAAGTAATATAGGATGCCATCAGGGTAACTTATGAGGACACTAAAGACGTGAGGCTTAGAAGAGAAACTTCTCTTCAAAAACACTATAAGTTGTTCTCCACGAAGGAGAACGAAACCATTGATGAAATGTTTGGATGCTTCCAAACAATTTTCAATGAGTTAAAATCCTTAAGAACTAAGTTTTCAAAGCTTAGAACAACCTGAAGATCTTCAACAATCTACCTAAGATCTAGGAGCCCAAAGCCACAATAATCACTAAAGCTTGAGATCTGAAGATCCTGATGCTTGATGAAATTCTTGGAGCCTTGTAAGTTCATAAAGTTCACCTCAACAACAAGGATCACATCAACGTAATCAATATGATTGCGTTGAAAAGTTGTGAATCTAGTCAGAAGAAGGAATGCAACAAAGCTCTCAAAGTTGAGTCTAAGATAGAAAGTTTAAACAAGAGCTCTGAGAAGTCTATAGATGCTGAGATCTCTCTCATGTCTAGAAAGTTCAAGGAGATGCTGAAGAAAAAGGAAAGGTTGAGGAGCTTCCACAAAAATAAGGAGAGATTGAAGAAGTTTGTATCTTTTGAGAGTAAGGATGTAAGTACAGATGTCATTTGCTATGAATGCAAAAAACCTAGATACATGAGGGCAGATAGGCCCTCCATCAAGAAAAGATGATCTAGCAAGTAAAAGACCAAAATAAATATGATGGCCACATGGGAGGACATAAACGGCAGCAGCAGTTTAGATAACAAGAAGGCAATCATCTGTGTAATGGTATACCTTAAGATAGATGCTGAGGTAAGTTCTCAATCCAGCTCTTCTTCATCTGACTCTAACAAAGAGGAAATGTCTTAGGACAACTAACTTTCCAACTCTCATATGATTTCTCTTGAATACAAGAAACTTAAAGAAAAATAAGAACTTCTTGAAAATGAAAATCATGAACTCAAGAAAAGTATAATGAAGTCTAAGGCAAAATTTAGGGGTCTTAAAGACATGATCATTGGTTTTGTGTCTCTTGAGATCACAACATTAGATGATGAGAACATTCAACTTAGGAAGGACCTAACCAAGTTTATGAAAGGATGGATATTCAAAATTGAATATGTTGCTAAGACACAAAAAACTTCCATCAGGCAAAAGTGGTCTCGACTTTGATTTTGGACCAAAGACATCTCCAAAGAGGCCTAAGTCTACCTCTTATTCCAATTGAAAAGGAGTAAAACCTCCAGGAAGATGGAAAAGACAAACTAAGGCAAGTGGGACTAGCATAAGAGGACCCAAGAAAATCTACGTACCAAAATCACAAATTATTCCTATTGCAGATCTCCTTGGTGGGAAGAAGGGAGGATTCAAGCTGGTACCTAGACAGTGGCTACTCACGACACGTAACGAAATAAATGTTTATGTTCCTAGACCTCCAACCATATGAAGGGTCTTTATCCTTTGGCAGTGGCAAAGGAAAGATAAAGGGTATAAGTAAGATAGGTAATGCATATGTACCCACTGTACATAGTGTTTTGTATGTTGAAGGTTTTAAGTATAATCTACTTAGCATAAGTCAATTTTGTGATAATGGTTATACTGTAATCTTTAATAAAGACTCATGCATAGTCAAACAAAATGATGGGCCTATGCTCTTTACATCTTAGAGGAAGAACAATCTCTATGAGATTGATTTGACTAGTTTGAGTGAACATAATGTTACATGTCTAGTGTCTAGTGAAGATGAAAAATGAATTTGGCATAAAAAACTTGGGCATGTTCATATGAAACATATTTTGAAAATAAGAAAGAAATGCTTTGTAAAAGGACTGCCTGAGATATCTTGGAAAACTCATTCTCTGTGATGCGTGTTAGAAAGGAAAACAAATTAAATCTTCTTTCAAATCTAAAAAGGTTGTTTCCACTTCTAGACCACTAGAACTATTGCATATGGATCTATTTGGTCCAACTGCGACATTGACTCTAGGAGGAAAAAAATATGGAATTGTCATTATAGATGGTTATTTTAGATATACATGGGTATTCTTCTTAGGCCACAAACACGAGTCGTTTAGGGTCTTTGAAATATTTTGCAAGCATGTTCAAAATGATATCTATTATCAAAAGTGATCATGGAACGTAATTCAAAATTTTGATTTCAAAACTTTTTGTGAAAACCAAGGTATCTTCCATAACTTCTTTTTATTGAGAACTCCTCAACAAAACAGGATAATTGAAAGGAACAACAAAACCTTGTAGGAGATGGCTAGAACTCTCTTTTGCGAAAATAATTTACCAAAACATTTTTGGGCAGAGACTTTGAACACTACATCTTACATTCAAAACAAAATAATAATAAGACTCGTGCTAAATCGAACTCCTTATGAATTGTCAAAGGAAAAAAAACCAACATAGCATACTTTCATCCATTTGGCTATTAGTTTTATCTTGAATATTAAGGATCAACTTGGAAAGTTTGAGTCCGAAGTGGACAAAAGGATTTTCCTTGGATACTCTAAAACTTTAAAGAAATATAGGGTATTTAACTCTAGAACCTTTGTAGTGGAAGAGTCAATCCATGTGAAGTTCAATGATGAACAAAAGACTGATAAGAAACTGTCAGATCTAGAGGATGATTTTGTAGATTTGCAAATTGAATATAATGAAATGATAGAGAGAACCATTGTGACTTAGACCCTAGAACGTCTAGACCCTAGAACCTCTAGAAAATAGGATGAATCAACTAGATAAAGCTCCAAGACCTCAAAGGAATTGGAAATTTTCTCATCATCATCTAAAGGATCGAATCTTGGGTGAAAAGGTATAAGGACTAAAGACTTATTCCCCTTTTCGGGACCTCGCAACTTGTGCATTAGTTTCAAAGATTGAACCAAAATGCATAGAAGAAGCCCTGACAAACAATGAATAGATTATTGCCATAGAGGAAGAACTTCGTCAGTTTGAGAGGAACAACATCTGGACCCTCGTGTCGAAGCCAGACCATCAGAGTGTCAGTAAGAAGGTATTGACTTTATTGAAACCTTTGCTCATGTAACCAGACTTAAAGCTATACAAATTATGTTGGCTTTTGTAGCTCACAAAAATATAAAACATTTTCAAATAGATGTGAATAACACATTTTTAAATGGTCTTATTGAGAAGGAAGTTTATGTTAAACAACCTCCTAGTTTTGAACATCCATAATTCAAAGACCATGTGTTCAAATTACAAAAAGCTCTTTATGGACTAGAGCTTGGTATGACAAACTAAATAACTTTCTACTTGGAAATGGTTTTGTGAGAAGCAAAGTTGACACTACTTTATTTAGAAAAGAGTCTGGAACAAATTTTATAGTAGTATAGATTTATGTAGGTGACATTATTTTTTGTGTTACTTGTCGCCACCCGCCGAAACGGACATTGGCATTCGCGACGATGGTCGGACTCTTTTTAAGTTTTGAAAGATGATGGTTTGTTAGAACGACTTATTCTCAAACTGAGACCTCATCGAGCTAACAATTTTATTTAAATGACTCTCACCAATCCATGTTAATCCCAAGCGGGACCCTCCATGGATTAGTGGTTTTCGCAAAAAGAAGGGGTTCTTGGAGTCGCCACCAATGTTTTACTCAAAACATTGGAAAAAGATATAAGGCAATTGATTTTCGCAACTCAACTTCGGCCATTACAACCAAAGTTGGGTAAGGGAGTCGGTTACGTGTGAGGAAGGTGTTAGCACCCCACAACGCCCCTTTCGGGTTCCCTATGACAGATTATTTCATAAATAATAGCGTAAAGTTACTAAATTACCCCCATTTATTAGAAACGATTATAAGTAAAATATTTACATGATGAAAGCTCTAAACATGCAATGCAACAATCAAAAAGCAATAAATAAAAGCGGTAAAAGAAGGGATTTGGAAAGAAACCTTCGAAGGGGGCTTTTATATATTCAAAACGAAGTTTAGGAGGCTTTTTGGCGCTCCTTCCCACTACACGTCCGCTCGCTCCTTTCCCTAAAGATAATTTTTACTATGGAAATCAAAGAGATTTCCCTTCGACTTGTTCGAGTCTCAAGCTAATGGCTCATGACTCAAGAACTTCGTCGGATTGGCTCTCGGAGAGACTTCTAGGGCAGAGAATAGCTCAAAAACCCAAGAATACTCAGCACGAGGGTCCAGAAGTGTGGAAAAAGTGTGGAAGGACGTGCCAATGACGTCCTATTTATAGGATTGAGGCGCAGTACGGCCTAGAGGGTCAATACGGCCCGTACTGAGTTTTTGAACTACAGTACGGCCGTATTGAATTTGGTATGGTCGTACTGAAGTTCAAAAACTTCAGTACGGCCGTATTGATTTCACTACGGCCCGTACTGAGTTTTTTGAACTACAGTACGGCCGTTTTGAATTTGGAACGGCCGTACTGAAGTTCAAAAATTTCAGTACGGCCGTATTGATTTCATTACGGCCGTATTGTAGTTTAAATGGCTCAATACGGCCGTACTGAACCTATAGGAGGGTGTATTGAGCTCCAATCCTCACACACCCTTATTCTAAGCTACTCTAAGACTTCTAGACCTACAAAGAATCATCCTAGGGTCTTCCGGGAGTCCTTCCGGCTGACTTTCCTTCGGTCTTCGAGAGTCTTTGAGTCTTATTTCCGACCCGGACAATTTTAGGGGTCTACATTACTAATGAATCTTTGTGTGAGAATTTTTCTAAGTTGATGTAGACAAAGTTCGAAATGAGCATGATGGGGGAACTGGAGTTCTTCTTAGGACTTCTAATCAAACAGGCAGATGAAGGCGTCTACATTCATAGACAAAAATACACCAAGGAACTTCTTAAAAAGTTCATAATGGATGATTGTAAGCCTATGCCTACTCCCATGCATCCATATGGAAGCCTATCAAAAGACGAATCAAGTAAACATATGGATTAGACAATCTATAGAGGAATGATAGGGTCTCTACTCTACCTCACAGAAAGCATACCTGACATTATGTTTAGCATCTACCTATGCACTAGATTTTAGTCTAATCCTAAGGAGTCTCACCTTAAGGCTATTAAATGCATTCTTAGATATCTTGCAGGTACTACTAACCTTAGTCTATTCTTCAAGAGAAATCATGATTTCAAGTTAGTAGGATTCTGTGATACTGATTATGCTAATGATAGAGTGGAAAGAAAAAACACAAGTGGAAGATGCAACGTCGGTAGCTGAGTATTAGTCGTCGCCTCTCCAGGCTCGTGCATACCTCGGTGTTTCTGACGACCTCGGTAGCGTGAGTTTGCCCTCTCCAGGGTCTGCATGCCTCCGTGTTTCTGACGACGTTGGCAGCTGCATACCTCCGTGTTTCTGACGACGTCGGTAGCTGAGTATTAGTCGTCGCCTCTCCAGGCTCGTGCATACCTCGGTGTTTCTGACAACCTCGGTAGCTGCATACCTCCGTGTTTCTGACGACGGGGTAGCTGAGTATTAGTCGTCGCCTCTCCAGGCTCGTGCATACCTCGGTGTTTCTGACGACCTCGGTAGCGTGAGTTTGCCCTCTCCAGGGTTTGCGGTTTACCCTCCCCAGGGTTGCATACCTCCGTGCTTCTGGTCACTTTGGTAGCGTGAGTTTGCCCTCTCCAGGGATTTGTGATGATTTTGTCTCCACAGTCCACGATGCTGCTTCGACGGTTGTTTTTTATTTTGGTGCCGCTGAGGGCTGGATAATGCAGGGATCCGTCTAGGGGATGTGCAGTTACTCATAGGTTCTTGTGTCCCAACTTTCCATTGCGTAGTTGGTGCCCACTGGGGAAATTCTGATTCCTTGGGGATGCAGACACAAAGATGCTCTTTCTGAGGTGAGCGATGCCTTATGATTGGCTGACGTCCTTTCGACGTTGGTGGAGTATCCCGGTTATCCTTATTCGGGTGACTTTTTTGATTTTCTGGTTTTGTTGCCTCTGCGTAGGCTGTATCCGCTGGGGGATTCGGTCGTATTGATCTTGATTGGCCTCTTCTGTTAGGCGGATTATCTTGACGTTCGGTGTTTAGCTGAATACCGAATTCCGCTTGGGGAATGGTTATTGATCTTTTCGGATTTTCTCTTTTTGAAGGAGTGCCTCTGGGTAGGCGAATGGGGATTGAGGATCTTATGTATCCCAGAGTATTATTTAGAAAGCCTCTTCAGGCTTAGCTTCACTCGTTGCTCGAGTTGGAAAGCTATCTTCCACTGAGGAAGTCTAAGTCCTTTGACTCGGATATTTTGTTTGGATGATCATGCTTCCATTGGGGAATCTTGCTGATCTTGCTCTGATAGCTTTCACTGGGAATTCGGCCCAAAAGTGCAAGCTGAGATGTCTATGGGGAGTATTATTTCGGCAAGCCTCTCCAGGCTCAGTTATTCTGTACGATTGTTGGATTTTCTGAATTTTTGCCTTTTTTGTCGATTTTTCGGCTTTTTTCGGAATCGGAGGGATCTCAAACACACTCACAGATAAAGTATGCAGAGGAATGAGAGGAGGAGGGACGTATTTATAGAAAAAATTAGGTCAGTACGGCCCGTACTGAATTCAGTACGGCCGTACTGACCTTACTGTTGATGTACAAAAGAATGGGCCGATACGGGCCGTATTGAATTCAATACGCCCGTATTGGTGTGGTCGTTATGGCCAATACGGCCGTATTCATTTCAGTACGCCCGTATTGAGTTGAAAATTTGTTCATAACCCTAATTTTAGTACGGGTGTACTGAACATGGTACGGGCGCATTGTTTTTTCTGAAGTTTATATGTTTTGTTTTTTGTTTTTTGTTTTTTGTTTTTTGTTTTTTTTTGTTTTTGTGTTTTTTTTCAATAAACAGAGAATAAGTGATCTTCCAGTACACCTATCATCTGTATGCATGTATGCGGTATGATGCACCTAATTCTATTTGATTTATTTTTCAAAAGAATTAACCGATGCGTTTCTTTGCTTGGATTTTTGCCATTCCTCTAGACGGGCTGTGCGTTGCCGATTTCTGTAACCGAGGAATGATGCGTGTTATATCGAGATTGGTGTCATCAACCCAGTGATCCTTCCCTTCCTTTAGAAGACGTATCAACCCTCCTATTGACCACTATATCTCCATGTTTCCACTAGATTATTCTAAAATCGTTTGGGACAGGAGAAAAGAAGGGAAATATATTTTTGTTCAAAAGTTTGTGTTTTAGAGGGGATTATTATTGTTCTGAAAATGGTTTTTGTAAGAATGGCTGGCCAAGGTAGGCTCATGTGTTTAGGCTTGTTTGATTAAACACTTATGAAGTTAAGAAAGTCTTGTTATTGACGTTGTGATTCGACAACTTAGATAGTTTCCCTTGAACCTTTTTTTTGAATTCAGCTCATGGTACCATCATGGATTTATTTTGTTTTTTGATTGTCCTTATTTTTGCCTAAAACACCCCTTTGTGGCGTCTCAGCGGACCTTTGTTTTTGTTCATTTTTGCAACCCTAACTTTTGCATAGGTCACCCTTTCGTGGGATTCCTAGCGGGTTCTTTGCTCTTATTTTTGCGCAGCCCCCTTTTTGGGTTTCCTGCCGAGCTTTTTTGTTTTTAGGATTTTGTCCTTAAAGGATTTCTTTTTTTATCCATGATGGCACTTGTCGAGGCCAAGGAAAGGTGCTCCAAGTTGTTACACACACTTCCACATAAAAATGATGCGGGTTTATTGTTATTAAGACGATTTTAACCTCATTCATGCTTATTCAAACAGAGTTAAAAATAATGTGGTCTAGAAATTTATTGCAAGCAAGAAAAGAAGCAATAAGAACTAATAAAGAATGATTTTATTATAATTCTAGCGGAAACATGTGCCCTATCGAGGCTCGGGGGTCGGGCTGTCCCCGAGGAGTAATCTCTAACAGTCATCAGGTCTATACATCCCTATCGGAAGGAGAAGAGCACTTGATGACGACGACCGGCCTTGACACTTGTGAACCGACCTTCCTAAAGATCTGGCTTAAAGAACGTCGAGAAGGATCTTGGTTCCTCTTCGTCCTTTGATCTTTATTAGGGTTGTATCCTAACCCTTGTTTCCCCGGATTATCCTTAATAATGGGTAGCTCGGGAATTCCTTGGGAATCCTTGCCAAGTCCTTGTCCAGGCAAGTATCCGTTCTTGGTGAGCATGTAGGCTACCTTCTTCATTTCTCGGGGAAACGTTTCGACATTGGCAATCTCCAATGCTTGGAAGGCGGTCTCTAGAGCTTCCTCTGCTGCATCCACGTAAGGTATGGCAGATGGCTTGCTGATGAGTATGTCGTCTTCGGCTTGTACGGTCACCAGCTTGTCACCCACTATGAATTTGACTTTCTGGTGGAGCGTAGAGGGAACAGCTTTCGCATCATGAATCCAAGGTCGGCCGAGGAGACAGCTGTACGCGGGAGTAATGTCCATCACTTGAAATTCGACATTAAAGATGGTGGGTCCAATTTAGATTGGAAGATTAATTTCTCCCACCACTTCTCTTTTAGAACCGTCGAAAGCTCGGACGATCATGTTGCTCGGGCGCATTTGGATTCCCTTGATTGCCATTTGATCGAACGTTCTTTTTGGCATCACATTCAAGGAAGATCCGTTATCCACCAAGACTTTAGCGATGTGGTATTCCTTGCACTTTACAGAGATGTGCAAGGGCTTGTTGTGATTCGGTCCCTCAGCGGGGATTTCTTCATCGGTGAAAGTGAGGTGATCATTAGCCGTGATGTGACTAACAATCCCCTCAAATTTGTCTTGGGAGATAGTGTGCGACACGTATGCCTCGTTCAAGACTTTCAACAGAGCTTGCCGATGCGGTTCGGAGCATAGGATCAACGACAACAGAGTAATCTTTGCTGGCGTCTTATGAAGTTGATCCACGATGGAGTACTCGCTCTGTCGGATATATTCTAACAGCTCGTCAGTCTCCTCCTCGGATTCCTTATTTTCCTCGTTTTTTTCTTTTTCTTTTTCTTTTCCTTTATTCTTGGGAGCTTTATCATGAAGATCTTCGGGAGTGTAGATCCTGCCACTCCTAGTCATGCCCCCAAGTCCAGCGATGTTAGAGATATCGCTGTCGACAGAAGAATGGATGTCGTATATCCATGGCACAGCCTTATTCGATTCGTAGGGAAAAGGTCTTGGAGTAGTGATCCTTAACGGTGTCGGACCTTCCCCTTTATTTGTCTTGATTACCAACAACGGAGTTGATGTGCGTTCGCTTGGCGCGGTTGTTGGCTTACACTTAATTACAAACAGCGTGCGATCCATTCTGAACATACGCATCGGTTAATTCTTTCTTTTTATTAATGTTATTAATGAATTACTAGGAGAGATGTATGCAATGCACTCCCCTAGATCCCTCCATGATCTTCGATAAGAATGCATGATATGAGATGATGGCGTTGAATATGCATGCATTGTGTTTATTCAACTAAGCATTATCATGTTTTCGGGATGCTCCTAAGATGATGCATGATATTGCTTGGTTTGGATAAATATATATATTTTTTTTTTTGGGTATTTTGTTTTTTGTATTTTTTTGGGTGAAAAGGGAAACTACCTATATGAATGTGATGAAGGTAGATGTTAACACCATGTAATGGAAGATTCTTATTCCTATTTATTCTTATTTTAAAAGGGAATGTTGTATGTTTAAAGAATGCAATGTATGCTCAAACAATGTCACATAAACAATGCACAAACAATTCACTCATCCACGAACAATCTCGAGCGAATCACGAGGTAGGGGTATCCTGCAGACAAGTGCATATTCAAGGAGGTTCTAACTGTTCTCACCGGTCCAAGGCCCCCAAGGTGCCCCCATTATAGGGACCCAATTCCTCTCGTCGTAAGTCGATGGAAAGCTCCAACGCACTGTCGGACTCGAGTTCATGGTTTTCACCTTGAGTGATGTTTTCCAACAACGGTCTACGGGCACCTATAGACCCATTCGACAACCGGCCGTACTAACATCCACTCCCTATGGCTTTCCACTCATGCCCCCGAGTATAGAGGGAACTGTTGTGTGCAAAGGTTCGTGTGCAGTTTATATTTCAAACGATTGCGGAAATTTAAACATCCAACAGTTATTAAAGCCAACTAGGTAAAACATGTTATCATACAAGCGAGGGGTAACGAAGTAATTTTAAACTATTATTTTAGAAATAATCCATCACTAAATGGGACTGACTCTCGAGGCTTCCCCAGTGGAGTCGCCATCTGTCGCCACCCGCCGAAACGGACATTGGCATTCGCGATGATGGTCGGACTCTTTTTAAGTTTTGAAAGATGATGGTTTGTTAGAACGACTTATTCTCAAACTGAGACCTCATCGAGCTAACAATTTTATTTAAATGACTCTCACCAATCCATGTTAATCCCAAGCGGGATCCTCCATGGATTAGTGGTTTTCGCAAAAAGAAGGGGTTCTTGGAGTCGCCACCAATGTTTTACTCAAAACATTGGAAAAAGATATAAGGCAATTGATTTTCGCAAATCAACTTCGGCCATTACAACCAGAGTTGGGTAAGGGAGTCGGTTACGTGTGAGGAAGGTGTTAGCACCCCACAACGCCCCTTTCGGGTTCCCTATGACAGATTATTTCATAAATAATAGCGTAAAGTTACTAAATTACCCCCATTTATTAGAAACGATTATAAGTAAAATATTTACATGATGAAAGCTCTAAACATGCAATGCAACAATAAAAAAGCAATAAATAAAAGCGATAAAAGAAGGGATTTGGAAAGAAACCTTCGAAGCGGGCTTTTATATATTCAAAATGAAGTTTAGGAGGCTTTTTGGCGCTCCTTCCCACTACACGTCCGCTCGCTCCTTTCCCTAAAGATAATTTTTACTATGGAAATCAAAGAGATTTCCCTTCGACTTGTTCGAGTCTCAAGCTAATGGCTCATGACTCAAGAACTTCGTCGGATTGGCTCTCGGAGAGACTTCTAGGGCAGAGAATAGCTCAAAAACCCAAGAATACTCAGCACGAGGGTCCAGAAGTGTGGAAAAAGTGTGGAAGGACGTGCCAATGACGTCCTATTTATAGGATTGAGGCGCAGTACGGCCTAGAGGGTCAATACGGCCCGTACTGAGTTTTTGAACTACAGTACGGCCGTATTGAATTTGGTACGGCCGTACTGAAGTTCAAAAACTTCAGTACGGCCGTATTGATTTCACTACGGCCCGTACTGAGTTTTTTGAACTACAGTACGGCCGTTTTGAATTTGGTACGGCCGTACTGAAGTTCAAAAACTTCAGTACGGCCGTATTGATTTCATTACGGCCGTATTGTAGTTTAAATGGCTCAATACGGCCGTACTGAACCTCTAGGAGGGTGTATTGAGCTCCAATCCTCACACACCCTTATTCTAAGCTACTCTAAGACTTCTAGACCTACAAAGAATCATCCTAGGGTCTTCCGGGAGTCCTTCCGGCTGACTTTCCTTCGGTCTTCGAGAGTCTTTGAGTCTTATTTCCGACCCGGACAATTTTAGGGGTCTACATTACTAATGAATCTTTGTGTGAGAATTTTTCTAAGTTGATGTAGACAAAGTTCGAAATGAGCATGATGGGGGAACTGGAGTTCTTCTTAGGACTTCTAATCAAACAGGCAGATGAAGGCGTCTACATTCATAGACAAAAATACACCAAGGAACTTCTTAAAAAGTTCATAATGGATGATTGTAAGCCTATGCCTACTCCCATGCATCCATATGGAAGCCTATCAAAAGACGAATCAAGTAAACATATGGATTAGACAATCTATAGAGGAATGATAGGGTCTCTACTCTACCTCACAGAAAGCATACCTGACATTATGTTTAGCATCTACCTATGCACTAGATTTTAGTCTAATCCTAAGGAGTCTCACCTTAAGGCTATTAAATGCATTCTTAGATATCTTGCAGGTACTACTAACCTTAGTCTATTCTTCAAGAGAAATCATGATTTCAAGTTAGTAGGATTCTGTGATACTGATTATGCTAATGATAAAGTGGAAAGAAAAAACACAAGTGGAAGATGCAACTTCTTTGGAGATTGTCTCATCTCTTGGGTAAGAAAGAAGAAAAACTCCATTATGTTATCTAAAATTGAAGTTGAATATATCTCCACAACCAGATGTTGCTCACAAATACTATGGGTCAAATATCAACTTGAAAGCTAATCTAGTTTTGAATCATTTGTCCCAGTATTCTGTGACAACACTAGTGTCACCAACTTATCTAAAAATCTCAAACAACATTACAAAGATAAGCATATTGAAATAAGATACCATTTCATTCGTGGTTTTTTCCAAAAAGGAGTTTTTATCATAAAATTTATTGATATTGATCACTAATGGGTAGATATCTTGTAGGTACTACTAACCTTAGTCTGTTCTTCAAGAGAAATCATGATTTCAAGTTAGCAAGATTCTATGATGCTGATTATGCTAAAGATAGAGTGGAAAGAAAAAGCATAAGTGGAGGATGCAACTTTTTAGGAGATTGTCTCATCTCTTGTGTAAGAAAGAAGAAAAACTATGTTACGCTATCTACAATTAAAGTTGAATGTATCTCCACAACCAGATGTTGCTCACAACTACTATGGGTCAAATATCAATTTAAAAACTAATCTAGTTTTGGATCATCTGTCCTAGTATTCTGTGACAACACTAGTGTCATTAACTTATCAAAAAATCTCAAACAACATGCCAAAGATAAGCATATTGAAATAAGATATTATTTTGTTCGTGATTATGTCCAAAAAAGGAGATTTTTTCATAAAATGTGAAAGAAAATATGCACAAAGTTTTGATGATGCCAAAGCATTGAAGAAAATAAAGGTCAAGTTAAAGTAAACTGATCAAGAAGCAAGATCTCAAGTAATAACTATATAAGTCTTGATTGCTTAGCTTAGTATGTAAAATGAACTTTTAGAATTTGCAAATTTCACTTGGCCATTAAAATAAGGATTTCAAGAAAACCTAAACTTAATCTTTTTGAATATAAGAATAAGTTGATTGAAAAGAAAGCAAAAAGAGTATTCAAAAGATTAAACAAAAATATTTTTAACTGGAAAATAGAAGCTTTCTATATCTTAAGTTTTCATAAGTCAAATCAGGTGATATGTGTCTGGTAATCGATTACCACTTGATGTAATTGATTACTAGAGAATTTGTGCAAGGTTCAAATGTAAAATACTCTCTGGTAATCGATTACCAGTCATTGTAATCGATTACCAGAAGATAAAATTTCAAAATTTGAATTTAAATTATACAACATTTCAAACATTTTGAACTTTAAACCGTGGTAATCGATTACCAAGTCTTGTAATCGATTACCAGAGCCTATTTTCTGAAAAATTATAGAAAGTTACAACTCATCATGAAAAGACATAACCTAAGAAATAATTGTCTATAAATACCTATAATTTTTCAGAGAAAAGTGTCGAACTCTATTGTGAAAATCATTTACAAAAACTACTTGGCCAAAGTCATTTGCAAAATCTCTAAAGAGTTCTTTATGATCATGAAAGTGTAATATCTACTCTTCAAAGAGAGTCATGCTGTAAAAACTCAATTGATCATTGGATCTGTAAAGGAGAAAGGGTTTTTCTCCTTGTTGGTTTTTGAATCTCAACACAAGGAAAGGGAGTTCCGAGGTATTGAAAGATTCAAGTCTTGTAAGGTTTACAAGAGTAGTGAAAATCTCAAGTGGGAGACTTGAGGACTGGATGTAGGCAGGATTGGCCGAACCATTATAAAATCAAGTTTGCAATTCTTCTTCCCTACACTTTTATTTATTTGTTATTTAATTGTGTTTGAGTTGTTCTACATCATCAATCTTTACATACAAAATTGTCTAAGGAAATAAATTGATAAGAAAGTAATTGGAAAAGTTTTTACAAGAGGAAAATTTAGAAAACTTAATTCACCCCCCCTCTTAAGTTATATGAGGCTAAGTGAATAACAAATTTATTGATATTGATCAACAATGGGTTGATGTCTTTACAAAGCCTTTAGCTGAGGAACATTTTATCTTCATTAGAAATAACCTAGGCTTAAAACCATTATCAGAATAAAGTTCATATTTATTTCGTCTTTCATGCATCATTTGTACATTTGATATTTTCGTCTGAACATGCATCATCTTACTATGTATCATTTGACTCATATCATCTTATGCTTATTAACAGAATCTAGATGTTCTTGGACAACAATTATGATAATCATGAGACATAAAAATGTTGCAAAGAGAATTTCATTAATTATGGTTCAACTGAAGGAGAGATATTGGAGAATTAATGGAGTTGTGCTGTCACAAATCAATTCAGCAAAGTAACCTTTTTTATCTCAACAAAATATGGAAACAAACCTATGTTTATGGATTTGTCAATCTGCATTTATTTATATCCGTTGCACTCTCTGCTACATATATTTCCTTTACCTCCATTGTAATGCAATGTTCACGTTTTCAATAAAAAAAAACATTATTCATCTCTGTCTATATTTTCTTCTTGGTATCACAGAGCCAGTGTGAACACTACCACATAACCTCTACAATCATGACTTCCTTATCCTTCAATGTCAGCAATTTTATCACTCTAAAACTAAGCCCTATAAATTACCCACTGTGGCATGAACAAGCCTTAGCCCTTGCAGAAAGCCAAGACCTGGTTGGCCATCTTACAAATGAAAATCCAGCCCCCATTCAATACACCACCAACACCACAAACTCAGAACAATTTGTTCCAAAATTAATCAATGAATTTGTCACTTGGCAAAAATTTGATCGTCTTCTTTGAGGTTGGATAATTGGCACCCTCTTTGAAGAAGCACTTGGGCTGGTTGTTGGCATCGATACTGCCCATGCTGTTTGGTTTGCACTCAAAGATGCATATGTAGAAGATTCACAAGAACGTGAATTCACAATTTGTCAACAAATCACATACCTATGCAAGGAAGATGACCAAACTATCAGTGAACATATTCACATTTTCAAAGGTTTATGCGAAAACCTTGCTGCAATTAGGAAACCTGTCTCAGACAAAAAAAGGTATTCTATCTCCTCACAAGCCTTGGCCCTGAATATGAAACCTTTGCAACAACCATGCTAAAACCCCGAAGGCCATCATACTCTGAGTTGGTCTCTCAACTCCAAAGCCTTGATCAAAGACGCAAATGGTTCTCTAGTCGTGCCAAGATGCAAACTTGTTTTCCTCCTCAAGTGGCCTTCTATGGCCAACAACAAAAATCACACCAATTCTTTCCTCAAAATCGTGGGAACTCTCAAACTTTCACATCTACAGGGCGAGGGTTCAAGCTCAACAACCAAGTAACCAAAATAAAAATCCACACACCATGACCACTCGATAGAGACGTCCCCCACCACCAGAAGAGCGTCGTCTAACCCCTATGGAACGAGATCTTTATCGGAATGAAAAATGTCAATATTGCGGCATAGTAGGCCATATAGCAAAGATATGTTGGTGGGTGCCAAAGAAACCAACTGAATCTGATGATATCCCTCAAGCCCTTGTAGCACTCACCTTGGACAACACAATTGCTAAAATTGAATGGATATCAGATACAGGAGCCTCCAATCACATGACAGGTACAAGTAGTATGTTGAGTAACATTCAACAATGTTCAAGTATAGATTTTGTGCTTATAGGTGATGGTTCTCCTCTACCAATTCATGGCATTGGGGACTCCGTCATTAAGCAAAAGAATATCACACTACCCCTCAATAATGTCTTACTTGTCCCTTATTTAACAAAAAATTTGTTCTTTGTGTGCCAACTAACCAAACATTTTCCTGTTAATTGTGAGTTTTCTAATGTTGATTTTTGTGTAAAGGAACGAGAAACAGGGGAAAAGATGATCACATGGAGACGCAAAGGTGACTTATATGTTCTTTCTTCTATGCTTGAATTGTATTTCTCACACTGCTTCAAATCTGGGTCAGCAGACATTTAGCATCAGCGTTTAGGACATCCTCAAACCTTAGCTTTACAATTACTCAAGAATAAAGGATTAATTGATGTAGTTAGAACCTTGAGGCCTAAACATCTATGTGATAGTTGTCAATTGGGAAAACTTAGTAAATTGCCTTGTTCTTCTTCTGAGCATTCTAGCTCTGTTATATTTGAAAAAATACATTGTGACTTATGGGGACCTGCCCCCGTTTTATCTATCTCTAAATTCAAATATTATGCGTGTTTATTTGATGACTTCTCCAACTATACATGGATTATTCCTTTACAACACAAATATGATTTTGTTAATGCTTACTTGTCCTTTGAGCAATATGTTAAAAAGCAATTTAACAAAGAAATCAAGGTTTTTCATTTTGATGGAGGCGGTGAATTCATTAACTCCAAACTTTCAACTCATTTTTGTTTAACAGTTACTATTCATCAAGTGTCATGCCCATATACACCAGAAAAAACAGGTATGGTCGAAAGACGACATAAAATAATACGGGAACTAGGTATGACTATGTTGTTCCATAGTGGTGCCCCCTTATTTTTATGGGTCGAACCTTTTACTACAGTCGTGCATCTTATTAATAGACTCCCCTCCTCTTCTCTTGATTTTGAAACTCCTTTCTTTGTCTTACATGGAACTCACCCAAACTATTTTTCACTACGAGTCTTTGGCTCTAAATGCTTTCCTTACACTTGGGACACACGACGTCACAAATTTGATCCAAAAACTATTCTATGTGTTTTTGTTGGATATAGTGATACACTCAAAGGTTATAAATTCTTTCATCCTTCTAGTAAGAAATTTTTTATCTCACGACATGTTGTCTTTGATGAGTTAATTTTTCCATATAAGACCAATTACCATAATACAATTCCCTCTTCTACACCACATGTAATTAGTATATTTGACTCTTGGCTACCCCATACTAATGTCAATTCTTGTACAGATTTGACAGCAACAACTCTCACTTCACCACCATGCTCAAGTCCGTTACCAATAACTTTAGTGCCCTCTTTCGCCTTACTGGTCCCTACTCCCCCCTCGACCAACCAGAACAGTCCTTTCAAATTGAAGTTGAGCAACGTGAACACTCCTCACATCATTTACAGAATGAAGATGAGCCTGAGCTTGAGTTTGTGACTCCTACATTTACTCAACAAATTGAGCCTATTCCTTCTATCCTGACTCAATTACCACATGATGTACCTGCACATTTAATGGTTACACGCTCACAACATGGAATTGTAAAGCCTAATCCAAAGTACGCTTTGATTACCATGCCTTGTGTGGACATCCCACGTAACCCGCATAATATTCATTCAGCATTGGCTCATCCCGGATGGAAAGCCGCCATGGGTGAAGAACTTGAAGCCCTTCATAAGAATCAAACTTGGAAACTTGTTCCTCGCACCCTAACTTGCATATTATTGGCTCTAAATGGCTCTTCAAATCAAAACTCAAACCTGATGGTTCCCTAGATCGTCTCAAAGCCCGCCTTGTTGCAGAGGGATACCACCAAGTTGATAGAATGGACTATACTGAAACCTTCTCTCCCGTAATCAAGCCAGGCACCATCCGCTTAATCATCACTATAGCCCTTGTTAAGAAATTGCCTATTCGACAACTTGACCTTAAAAATGCCTTTCTGCATGGTGTACTTTCTAAAGACATATACATGGAACAACCTCCTGGGATGGCTGATCCTCAATTCCCTAACTATGTTTGCAAACTCCAAAAGGCTCTTTATGGCCTGAAACAAGCTCCTCGAGCTTGGTTTGACCGCTTTAGTTCTTTTCTTATTCATTATGGTTTTTTTTGTAGCTTGGCTGACCCATCTTTGTTTATTTTGCATTCTGATGTAGGTTCCTTAGTTCTACTCCTTTATGTAGATGATATACTTCTTACAGGATCCAATACCTCTCTGGTTTCTGCCTACATTCAACTCTTGCATTCTGAATTTTCCATGAAGGACTTGGGCCACCATTTTCTCGGCATTGAGATACTCACGACAAACGATGGACTCCATCTCTCCCAAACAGGCTATGCTAATACTATTCTTAAACGAGCTAACATGGTTGATTGTAAGTCGATGAGCACACCACTTGAAGCCAAGACCTAGATCGGGTCAAATAACACTCCCCTTGATGATCCAAGTTACTTTCGTGGGCTTGTTGGAGCCTTATAATATCTCACTCTCACTTGCCCTAACATTTCATATAGTGTTAACTATGTATCCCAATTCATGCATTCTCTACAATTATGCATTTAAAAATGGTTCGACGTATCTTAAGATATGTGAAAGGAACTATCGATGTGGGTCTCCACTTCACTTCTAACACTACACTTGATCTTTTTGCCTTTTCTGATGCTGATTGGGTAGGTTATCCTACAACTCGGCGTTCTATCACTGGTTATTGCACATTCCTTGGAGGAAATCCCATCTTATGGTGCGCAAAGAAACAACACACAGTCTCCTGCTGTAGCACAAAAACCGAATATAGGGCCATGGCAAATACTATAGCTGAACTCACATGGTTGACATTCATCCTAAAAGACCTCCACATTTCCCTTGCCTCCCCTCCAATACTTTATTGTTACAATATTAGTGCTCTTCACATGACCATCAATCCAGTTTTCCATGCTTGCAGTAAGCACATTGAATTGGATTATCATTTTGTTCGAGAACGAGTTTCTCTTGGCCTCCTTGTCACTCACTACATTCCCACCAATGATCAAGTTGCTGACCTCTTCACCAAATTGATGTCAAAGGCTACTTTCATGCATTTCCAGACCAAAATCTGCCTTCAACCTCGACCTCGTTTGAGGGAGGGTATTAACAGAATCGAGATGTCCTTGGACAACAATTATGATAATCATGAGACACAAAATTATTGCAAAGAGAATTCCATTAATTATGGTTCAACTGAAGGAGAGATATTGGAGAATTAAAGGAGTTGTGCTGTCACAAATCAATTCAGCAAAGTAACCTTTTTTATCTCAACAAAATATGGAAACAAACTTATGTTTAGGGATTTGTCAATCTGCATTTATTTATATCTGTTGCACTCTCTGCTACATATATTTCCTTTACCTCCATTGTAATGCAGTGTTCACGTTTTCAATAAAAAAAAACATTATTCATCTTACCTCCATTGTAATGCAGTGTTCACATTTTCAATAATAAACAAAACATTATTCATCTTTGTCTATATTTTCTTCTATGCTTACGTGTTGCTTCATTAGTCTGGCTTGCTATCTCTACTAACCTATCATCTGAGTTTTTGATAGAGTTTCAGGTGTCTTTATGAAATCATAAGATGTGTTGGTATTCGGGAAAACAGTGTGTGGAACACTAGGAAATCTAGAGACTCATCACTTTAGCAACAACTTTTCTCTCATAAAAATCCTCTCACCATGCCAGCTCGTGACTCATCCTACTAAACCTGTGACTTGTCATACCAAACTTGTGCTTAATTTTATTCTTTTCCCTATGTTTATAAGTTTAATCATTTCATCTTTTCTTTTCACCAAACCTTTTCCACTCTCAAAATCAAATTCTTAGAACAAACAATCATTTCCTTGGAATATTTATTCTCTACCATGTCTTTACAACTACTTCATTTGACTGGGTTGGCTGGGGAATCTAGCCTTCATATGCACAATTCCTATCATCAATTTATGATAAAAACTCGAGTCTCCGACCAACTCAGTCTAATGAGTTTGTTAAGTCATCACTATTCATTTTTTTTGCCCCATCTACTTCTACACCACCATCCACTCCACCTTCTCCAAACACCTTTGTTGGACCTTTAGGAACCTTTGACCAACCCTCTTCTCCTCCTCTTCCTTCGTTGGCCACGGAAAGATCATGATCATGTCATCATTGGATTATATCAAGCTCTGTATTACATGCTTAGATGCCAAGTCAGATTGGAGCACCAAGTCCAACGTCAAGGATCATAACTCTCTAGGGTGCTTACCCATCTAAATGTTCAATCAAGCTTTGATGAGGATGATGAAGCTGACTCTTTAACATTTTGCTGATGCCAAAAGGGTGAGAGAGTATATATGTTGAATTTTTGAATTTTAGTTTATACTATTTTGAATTTCTAAATTTTATTTTTGAATATTAGTATATTTATGAATTTTTGGATTACTTTGACTTATTTTGCAATTTCTGAATCTATCTGCAATTTACACTATTATGCCTTGCATTATTTTACATCTATATTGATATTTTGCACAATATGTATGTATGCCAAAAACTACAAATGTTTCACACATGATTGATACAATAACATGTTCTCACAACTGCTTAAATATACACTAGGACATGCATGTTTTCAAGGCCAGTTTCCCTACATAATTTGTTGCATTCATCTAAAGTATCGTTTGTATGACTTATCTATATTAAATGCAAGATCTAGGAACACATATAAATGTAAGTATATTTTTATGTTAATAACCATGCATAGTCTCGTAAGTCTATATATCATGTTAAGTTTGTTTGATTATAGATTTCAAAGACTTACTCCCTACAATAATATGCTTACGTTTAAAAAGCTACATCTTAGGTACTAAGGTTTACTTTGTCTAAAAAAGAAAACAACTTGTGCTTAAACATATAATATTTCTAAGCTAAATAAATTATTTTTCTATACAAAATCATACAAAAAATTGTCTTCGTTGAACCGAAACCAAAAGTTCTTATAAGATGGTAAAATAAGCTTTATTCAAAAAATGTGTTTGTCACCATCAAAAAGGGGGGCATTGTTAAGTCAAAACACAATTTTAGATCCCTCATGTTTTATAAGTTTAATGATAACAAACACTATATTTTTTAGTAAGAAAATTCATTGTAAAAGTCGTTGTTTCAAATTGTGTAAGATGAAGTAGCGTTTGTAAGACGAAGCTATGCAAATGAAGCATACAAACTATTCCTAACGATCATTATTCATTGTGATGGATGATTTTAAATGTTTGAATGCATGCTTTATACCTTAACAAACCGAAAATAGTTGTCTTGGAACTCATTCTGTTAAAAGCGATAAAAACATGAAGAGTAGAAAAACAAAGGACAAAGGTCTTAGATTTCATGAAAAGAGGTGATGAAAAAGGACTATATTCTTGCCTGCATGCTAACTTTGCTTCCTACCAATCCTCCTTTGCTATTCTACTTTGATAAGTAGCTTGATCTATCAAAAATACGAAGTACACTTAGGTGAAAGACATTAATTAAAGCATTTAATGCACCAACGAATATTTCGTCCCTCTAAAGATCAAACAAAGGATTAAGATGAAGCATTCTATGAATCAAACTCAAAAAGTTGCAACAGTATTCTCTTTCAAAGCTACTACATAAGAAACTTTGGAACTCAAGAGAAGAAAAAAAAAAGACATGCATAATAGAGAATAGAAGTGTAAATATAGAAAAACTCTGAGTTATAATAAACATATCTTAGAATATCTTATTTAAGAGCTTTCTTGCATAAAAATGATTCATTGTAATCACGTCTAAAAGAGATGACAACTACAACCTTGTAATACCTTTATAACCATTGTTATAAGGTAGAGCCTGAAGTGGTTTGACTGTAAAAGAATACTTGGGATAAAGCCTATAGAGGCTTATCGATACAAGAATACTTGGGGTTGAGCCTAAAGAGGCTTGTATGTAAAAGAATACTTGGATAGTGTCTTGAAGAGGCCAATCAAAGAACACTTGTTTTGAGGTAGAAGTGACTTGATAAAATAATATTTATAACTTTGCTAAAAGTTAGTAGAACTCAATCTGGTTAGATTGAGAATCGAATATAGCCTTTGAAGTGAATAAGTATACATATATTGTGTTTATTGATTACTCTTACTGACCCTTCGTTTATTGTAGATATTACTTCAAGTATTTGAAAATGTGCAAATTTTTTATATACATTATTCAATCCCCCTTTTAATGTTTATTTTTCCCCCCCACAATTTACATCCTTAGACATTATCCTGTAAGTGAAGTTGTAAAGTTTCTAAATGGTATCTTTCGATTGTTAGATACTATTTTACTAATAAAATATGTATAACTTTTTTTTTGGATTATTTTTACTGCTACTACGTTCTTTAAACACCCCTCATCTAATAGATATTTATTTACATGTGAAGCTTCTCGAAGAATCATTAGTTTTGATATTCACCACAAGGGACTTTCAGTTGAAAGGTTGTCATTTCACTTGCCATGTGAACATATGAACAAGTTGTACTTTTTTGATGATGTTGATCCACTTAAGAATGTTTATTAATAATCATTTATTTACAAAACAAACTTTTTTGCTTAAATGGGTGCAAACAAGAAATTTCCCTATGCAAAGGAGTTGGGTTACAATCAATTTCCTTTGAATTTTGTTTGGAAGAATAAAGAAATAAATGCTCTCCTTGTAAAAAAGGGTTTTTTAAAGACTTCATTTGTGCCCCCTTAAAAGTGGGGAAATATTTTACTTGAAAATTTGTTAAACTATGTTAAAGGACCTATTTCTTTTGCTGAAATCATAACAATCAATCATATTGAATATCAAATGTTTAAAGAATCTTGCTATGCAATGTAATTGTTTGAAGATGATAAAGAGTTCATAAATGTCCTTGTAGAGACAAACAATTAGGGTTTGACTCATTATTTGCAAAAGTTATTATCAAATTTACTAACTCATTATTTGCAAAAGTTATTATCAAATTTACTATTAGAAAATCAATTATTAAGGCTTGAATATGTTCAAAAGAATACATGGAAGTATTGAGGATGACATAATGCACATGCAAAATACTATATATTTTGCACGCTTTAGGTAAATTTTTAGTCTACAAGACTTTTAAGACTTCGTTTTTTTTTGTCATGTAATCATTAGCATATCTGCAACTTTACTTTAGTGCATGATTTTTATATGTTCTTTACTTTTTTCCACATTGAGTTTGTATTTTGTTACACAAAACTCTATACATGTTTTCTCTCACTTGATTTTATCATAGTCTAAGATAAGAATCTTTAAACACTGATAATTTAATATAACCCAACATTTATAAAATCATTTTATATAACTCTATTAAGTCACTAAATTTAATATGCCAATCACAACCATCTTAATGGTAATAATAGTTTTTCTGTGACTCAATGATAATGACCAGTGTCTCATATATGTAGTTAACTAGTGACAAGTTCAATGATTAGCATATAGTTAGCCAAACATATTTTGGCCTAGCACACATCAGGTATAGATCCTATATAGAGTTGGCCAAACATATTGTTGTTTGTGCCTATTTTCAAACACATATATGTTCTTAGAAACATTACCAATCTTATGATATAAGGAACTTAAAGTTTAAAAAAAATTCATCTTTATCTATATAATTTCATAAGGATAATCATATAATATCATCGACTTTAACTATTTAGAAGTTTTATTCAACTAGGCTATTAATTGTTTAAGGTTTCAAATAATAGAGTATATATTGTTCTATATTGTCAACTTTCTATGTTTAATATTTTCAATTAAAATGATATATTTTTATAATATAATTATTTGTCAATTAAAGATTATCTATTTCATTTATATGTAATAAAATTACTTTTAAAACCTATATGTTTACATATTTAAGCAATGTTATTAAACTCAAATTGTACTGACCTATTATTAAATTAGGAATCAAATCCTTTATCGGTTCGTTCCATTTATTTGATCAAAATTACATTTGGATAGATAAAACTCGTGTGACCTAGTACTAAATCAAACACAAATCGTCAACTCAACTTGGTTTGAAGTCACATATACCCCAATATTCAAATTATTTTACACCAACTTTTTCTATGTGCACCCTACCAAAATTTGAAGTCTAAATAACAACGTTGCCTAAGGTGGGCAATCTAAGGCGACTACACTTCTATCCAATCAATCACAAGGCTTGGAATCTCAAATTTTCATTCTTCAAAAGTTGAATTTTTACACGAAACAATGGTAGAACACATAAGTGGGATTCGAACACAAGTGGGCAGTATGCTAAATCAAAATGTACCATCATGCTAAAGTAACTTATTATAAATAATAAAAAAAATGTTAATTTATATACAATATATTCTCTATATAATTTACCTATTTAACGTATATCGGTTCACACAGTTCAATTAATGACCCATTGGTTTGACTAGTTATCCATTGATCTTGTTCCTTAGTTGAATTAATGGCCGATCTATTTCTAATAACATTGGATTTAACATTATCAATTGGAAAGTTGAACTTTGTGTTGTCAAAGTTAGACTTATTCCTTCAAAGAACATAAAATCAACTAACTTAGGATTCTTATGTAAACAAATCTCAAATATTCATGTAGTATCTATCTATCTCTTTCTTTCTCTCTCTCTCTCTCTCTCTATATATATATATATATATATATATATATTTATTTATTTATTTATTTATTTATTTATTTATGGAAAGTGAACCCACTTACTCTAAAAGTATGTCTTTAGAGTTACTTCACTTAATAACTCTTGATCTATAATGAATGTTAAATTAAGAATTCTTAATAAATAGATCATGTTTACAAAATTTGAAAACTTATTTGATATTCCATTACATTAATTCAATTTAATGATTATTTACAAAAGCATATTATACATTAATTTAAATTAATGTAATGATGTATCAAACAATTTTCCAAATTTTGTAAAAATTTGTAGACTTGATCTATTTATTAAGAATTTTTAATTTGATGATTGAATCATTGAAATTAAATGTAGAACATGAGTTATTAAGTGGACTAAGTTTAGATAGAGTTACTCTTAAAGTAAATGGATCCCTTTTGTATATGTGTATTACTATTGGAAAACATAACACAAAAATTTCCCATAAGTGAAAATCATAAAGCTCTTTATGGAATTACATTTATCTTAAATACATATATACAAAATATATCAATATCTACAACTATACAGGTCTAAAACAAAAGCCCTAGGTGTTGGTCAAACACTTTATATAAAGTTGAATTAGAACAACTCCACCATAAAACACCATCCAACTCCCAGTTTGCCCTCCACCTAGTATTGACATGTTCTTATACAAAGTATGATCATCATAGTCTAACACAAGGAAAACAAGGGTAAACTTGTATATTAGAAAAAAAAACATATAATAGAAAGTTGAAAAGCTAACTTAATCAACTTCACAACATCAACTTCAACTAAGACATCTTACATCAACACAATTACACATAAAATCTTGAATTCCAACACAAATTATGGTTATAAATAAAACTTATTAGCATTGTCGGTATTTTTGCAAGTGTACCAAGTCTGTTATAGTATATTTGAAGTACGATTGTTGTAACCACAAGAACTTATAAGATATTTTATAATTTCTATTATCCTAATTAAAACTTATGAAAGAGAGGTTTACTTGTACATAAATGTTATTTTTTAATTGAACATTAAACTAATAAGAAAACAAGTATAAAAACACAATTATAAAGTTAAGAAAAAGATAGTGAGAATGACTATTGGAATTGAATTTCATGTATTACATTCTTATGCACTCTTAAGATTATTTGCATATGATTTCTATCATTTAGTGTTATTGAATTTTTAAAATCATTTCAAATCAATTCCTTGCCTTTGGAAATCCTAAGGATCCTAGTTTAATAATCAATTCCTTAGTTTACCATTTGATTAATAACCAATTCCTATGTTCAATAATTTGATTAACTAACTCTAAATCTATTCCTAGCATTTAGAATCATTAGGTGATTTGATTTAAATCAGATTTAGAAATTATTTTACAATCAAAATCTAAATCTCAAATCAAAAGATGAGTGATCAATTAATCTCAAGCATTAAACACAAAATCAAATCATTGACACTGAGTAACAGGAAAATATATATATACAAATCAAAAATATTATTGAAGAGTTTGATAGATTACATTCAATCCCAACAAATAAGAAGATTAGCTACTCATGATAGTGAGAGCAATCTCGTTTACAATAAGAACATACGAAAAGGAGTTGAACCCTTTATCTTTTGTCCCTAGAGGTCTTGAAGCTTTCTCCTTTCTTCCATTCTTCATTCTCTATTTGTCTAATCTATGATACCCTTTCTTTCTTTCTTTCTCTCTCTCTCTCTCTCGCTCTCTCTCTCTCTCTCTTTCTCTTTCTCCAATTTCTCTAGGTCAAATTTGCTTAGCCCTTTCTGATTTAACTGAGTGGATTTCCCATTAGCAAATTTCCTTTACTCTCTAACTCAAATCTGCTCAGGCTCTTAAGATTTGGCTAAGCCAAATCTGGCAAAAGCTCTCCTTCATATTTATTCATTTTGCGTAGCAGAATCCAATTGGTTGAGCGATTTCCATACTTTTTAAGGTCTTAAGACTTGATCAATTCTACAAGGAAATAGGGTTACATAGTCCATAAAAATCATCAACTCTTCAAACTAACTAATTTACACATCCTTTTGATTTTCACAATATTTTTGGGATTAGAAATAAATTTTCCTTTTAAACTTAGTCAAATAAGTGTCAAAAGAATTCTTTAAGTAAAATTAATACTTTTTAAACACAATTATACATCTCAACATCATAGTAAATGACTTAACAACATAGAAAGCAACTCAACATCATTATGCATTGTCACACATTTCAACTTAGAAGATCTCTTACAACATAACTGAGCATTTTAAGTGGGTAGAAAAGGTTCTTTACATAAATGGGTTTTTGTACCTTAACATTCTGCTAAAGTTACAATAAACTCTCCTAAGGTAGAGCTTCCACTAAGAAAGATTTACACTTTATTTTTCTATTACAAGATTAATACAAATATTAAAGTGAAAATCTCTGAATAATTAAAGTATGAAGCAAAGATTACAGTTATGATAGCTTGTATTTTGACTACTCTCTTTTATCTTGCTTGTTTTAAAACCTTAGCCTTGGTCTTCCTTTTATAGCCACTAAACTAGGTCCATTATGGGTAGCTTAGTTTTTAAGCAATGTTGACCTCATTATACTTTCCTTTTCTGGTACTATCAGCTTTTTCTTCAGATGATGTTACCTTCTGAGCAGATCTTCTCTTTAAACCTTTTAAGTAGTGTCTTTAGTATAAGTTTTTTGAGAAGTTGTATTTTAACTAAGACCTTTTAATAGATGTTTCAAAGAACTGGTCTTCTAAGCCAAGGCTTCAAGGCATTTCCCCTTAGAGGAAATGTTTATCTTGAACCTCTTTCATCAGAGACAGTATGCTCATTTTGCTTTAGGACAACCAAAACCTTGGAGCCAAATGATAGTTCAAACAAATTGAATGATATTTGGTGAAACTTTTGAACTACTAAGCTTACACTAACTTCTGATTACATAGAGAAATGATTATGAAATACTTGAAAAAAATTGTTAGTACTTCATGAGAAGCCTTCTATATTAAAATTTTAAACTAAAAGTTTGTCATTATTAAACATATTTTAGGCAGGGTTCAACATCCACATGGTCTTTCATTCCTTGTACCTTTTGCATGATAATTTGTTTCCATTCTACTTTACTTTTTTTTTGTCATTACTAAACATTTTTTCTCTTTTTTGGAACCTTTTCAAATTGAAACATTAATTTATATGTACTAATCAAAATACAATATAATTGACATTCCAATTTCTGTGTTTCTCTTTCTCTCTCTCCATCTCTATGGTACTACTAAGATAAGCTACATCTATGTCTTATGGTTGATTAGAAGGAACATTTTCTCATTTAACTGCGAAATGCTTCATTGTATGAATTTGATTCTCAAATTGAATTGTTTAAAACCATAAGATAAACAAGCATGTATGAGTTTCATCATATTATCAATGATCCTCAAATATGTATATATAGGGATCTAAGACTAAAGTCTTATAAGAGAAGACATAATGAACCTATAAGACTACACAAATGAAAGACCATACAAAGCATACATATTTTTAAGTCACAATATATATATATATATATATATATATATATATATATATATATATATATATATATATATATATATATTGAATCTTCAAACAATCATTGTGAACTTTTTTACATATATGATACAATCATTACCTGCATCATTTAAATACCTTTAACTTAAGCGTCAGAGTGTCTTTACAGATATTTCTACTTGCACTTAGTACCTACTAGATCAAATATACCTTGAAGATCATTGTGCTTATTTCCCTATAAGTACAAAAATCATACAATAAATGTGCGTACAATTTTAATCAAATTAAAAAAAAAATTACAACTTTTATTTAACTTTTATCCAATAAAATATATATGTGGTTTTGTATCAATTTGTGAGAGGACTTTTCCTATTAAATAACATTTCTTTATCTTAACTAAAACCATTTTTCTTATTTCTTAAATGTATGGTACGAAGGGAAACGTTTTGGAGCTGTGACGAAAACAATTAACCCTCCTATATCTCCTCAATCTTTTTCTTAAAAACTTTCAAGCAAAGGCTATAGCTATTATAAGTTTTCCTTTTTTTTTCTTCTACTATATATAAGAGTTTCTTGGAGGATTTGTAGGGCTAAACGACCATTGTGGGGCAGTTTTATAAACTTATTACCAAAATGGGACTGTTTTAAAACATTTTACACCTTTGGGGCTCTTTTATTGAGTGTCGCTATGGGCCATAGCGACACCCATGACACGTGGCTTTTTTTTTTTGTTGGCTTGGGTGGGCTGGACCTGTGTCGCTATAGGCTAGTCCACCATAACTGATGGGCTTAAAAAACTTACGTAGCCCATAGCGACACTGGGTTAAAAAAAAATATATATAATAATAATAATGTAAAATAAGTATAATAAAAAGAACTATTTAATATATAATTATAAAAAGAAAATTATGGTTTAAAAAAACGTAATTTTAAAATAAATAAAATGTAATTTTTTTATTTTTTTAACACAGGCGCTGTGGCCCATAGCGCCTGAGTGTAGCTATGGGCCACAGCGCCCCAATTAAATTATTTTTCTTTTTGGTTTTTATAAATTATTTTTTACATTTAGCTATATATATTATTTTTTTAAAATAATAATAATGTAAAATAAGTATAATAACGTAAATATTTATTATATAATTATAAAAATAAAATTAAGTTTTAAAAAAAATGTAATTTTAAAATAAATAAAATATGTATTTTATAACTTGGTTTACACGATCTGTGTTAGATACTGTTGCTTTCTTATTAGTTTTTTTTTTTTTTTTCTGTTTACAAAGTCTCTTATTAGTATAAAATGTTAAAAAGAAAATAAAAACTAATTAATTATATGCGCGCGAGAGGGCGACATAAATATTATGAGTTTTGTGTGCACCATTTTGCTTTTGCAGATAACTCTCAGCAAGTATCATAAATATGTCTTCAAACTTATTTTCACAACAGGCGCTACGGGCCCTAGCGCCTCAGTGGCGCTACGAGCCCTGGCGCCCTAACCTTTTTTTTTTTTCGTTTTTAATTTTTTCTCACATTATATTAATTCAATTTTAAAATTTATTTTTTTAAATTTTCAATTATTGTTTTGCCTTTTATCAGAAATTTTTGTATAATTTATTTTTCAAATTCTATATTTAAAAATATTAGATATATTTTTAACACAGGCGCTGTGGTCCATAGCGCCTGAGTGGAGCTATGGGCCATAGCGCCCCAAATAAATTTTTTTTTTCGTTTTTTAATTATTTTTTACATTTTATTACTTATTTTTTAAAATTAACATTTTTTTTTATTTCAATTTTTTTCCCTTTTACCTGTTATTTTTTTATAAATTTGTAAAAAAAATTTAAATTTTAAAAATATAAGATATATTTTAAAAATATTAAATATATTTTTAACATAGGCGCTGTGGCCCATAGCGCCTGAGTGGAGCTATGGGCCATAGCGCCTCAAATAAATTTTTTTTTTCGTTTTTTAATTATTTTTTATATTTTATTACTTATTTTTTAAAATTAACATTTTTTTCTTATTTCAATCTTTTTTTTCTCTTTTACCCGTTATTTTTTTTATAAATTTGTAAAAAAAATTTAAATTTTAAAAATATAAGATATATTTTAAAAATATTAGATATATTTTTAACACAGGCGCTGTGGCCCATAGCGCCTGAGTGGAGCTATGGGCCATAGCGCCCCAAATAAATTTTTTTTTTTTCGTTTTTAGCCGATTTGAGGCGCTATAGGCTATAGCGACTCTTTGAAGGTCTCCACCAGCTACAGCGACTCTACCAATATGGCGTTCATGGCTCATATTTAGACCCAAAAATGCCACGTGTCATGGGTGTCGCTATGGCCCATAGCAACACCCAATAAAAGCACCCCAAAGGTGTAAAATGTTTCAAAACAACCCCATTTTGGTAATAAGTTTCTTAAACTGCCCCACAATGATCATTTAGCCGGATTTGTAGTGTATGAAGGTTATGGTGAGTCATTTCATTACATTTCGTGAAAAGCAATCAAAAGAAAGAGAAAAGACATTGCATTTATAAAACAAATATGTTTTCATCCTTGTCGTTTGATATATTTACTTATATTTTTCGGTTCTTTTACATTCACCTTAAATATAAATTATTTTAAATGACATGTAACTTTATTTATTGATGAGACCAGAAGAATGATACAATTAGCGGACATGTAATTTGGATATATGAAGGATCCAAATCACTAATTCTTTGTGTCCCTATTCACATTCTGCCAATAATAAAATTACATATCACTCCAAATGATTTTGATTGAAGACGATGTATGAAAACAGAAAAATACAATAAAAATGAGTATTTTAAATTACATATCAATTTTTATTGAGGAGACAATTTGGGAATGGACTATTTGAATCCCTAGTCTTACAAGAATGTAGGAAAGGGGAAGCTAGGTCCAAATTTACCATGTGAGATGTCAATATATAGGACCCTTAAAAAAATCAAAAGGAAAGGGCAAAAAAAGATAAAATACCCAAATAGGACATTAATTCAAATATTAGTTTTTTTTTTTTCATTTATTTATTTCGCAACCACTAAATCACGAGTTTAATGTCATTGACAAATTTTCAATAACAACAAACTCTTGTGTATCTCTTCCAATACTCTTGAGTTTCTTTCTTCAAGCCAATCATCATATGTGTATGAGTATATCATCAAGAAGCACTTTACAAGACAATGAAGAGGGAAGCGAAAGCCATCACTACCCCAACGACACCCATTTTAGTGGTAGAAGGGCTGCTAGCAGAAGCAGCATCTGCAGCTCCATCATCAGCTGCGGGACCTGGTCCCTCAGCTGATGGGCTTGTTGCTGAGGCATCAGCAGCGTCCACCGGAGACTCAGCTGTAGGTGTAGCTGCAGTCTCCGATAGAGTTGGTGCCTTGGCACTTGGTGTCGGGGCAGAGTCCTTAGCAGCCTGTGTCGGAGCTTGGGCCTTGGCAGCCTTAGTCGACACAGGAGCTTTGGCAGTCTGTCCCGACGGAGCTGGTGCCTTAGCTTGAGAGTCAATGCCCGGGGGTATGATGAACTTGGTGACATGGATAATGGAGATGTTGTAGGGCTCAGAGGTGATGGGCTCGACAAACTCGGCATCATCGGCGGGGGCGCCTTTGACGGCGGAGCCGAAGGCGATCTCGCCTTCACCGACCATGGAAACGGTGAGGAAGCCTTGATTGTTGACGGCTTTGCCTGAGGATTGGTAGAGGGTGGTTAGTTGTTCCTTGTTGCCAATGGCTTCGACGAGCTTCTTGGGATCATAGTAGTCAAGGATGACATGGGTGCTGATGATGGCCTTAATGGTTTCTGGGGACTTGTTAGCGATGGCAGAGAAACCGCCGTTATCAACGGCGAGGAGAGTGATGGTGTTGCGGCTGTTCATTTGTTCTGCAAGCTTGGTTTCGGTGAGGTATTTGTTGAGTGACTCAAATTTTGGATATTTGCTGAGAGTTTTTGTGATGTCAAAGGCGTAAATAGCGGAAGAGCATGCAAGCAAAATAGCCATGCAGAGAAGAGAAGAGCTTCGGAAACCCATTTTTTTTTATTCTTTTTTCTTTTTTTTTCAGCTTCCTCTCTTCTAAGGTTTATTTACCTTCACTAATTTATTCTTATTTTGTTGTGTCCGAAACCAAGCCTAAAGAAAATGGGAGAGTTAAGGGGGTTTATATATGTCTCTTGCATGGTGGAACTCATGGTTAATTTGGATTTGTGTTCAAAATCCCATGTGGTGAACGTTGAACCGCATAAACTATTTGGAGAAAGTTGTGAATGGTTAAGCATGTTTTGCGAAATGAAACTAGGGAAGATGAATGGATGTGTATTTTTAGGGTGATTGTGATTGGTGGTAATAATGTATTGACTTTATGTGATTTCCCAAAATCAAGGAGTTTGCTATATTTGAGAGATAACTCTTGTTTGTCACACAATATATTCACTAATATAATATTAATGGTGCATAATAGAAGGCATTTGATGGATTACATATATATATATATATATATATATATATATATATATATATAATACATTTGGGGTTATATATTGACACATCTAACTTTCTTTCTATATTTATCAACTAAAAGTATTTAGTAGCAGAGATTTTTTGGTACACATGGAGATTTGAGTCGATCAATGTAAAATAAAATAAAATAATTATCCACATTCATCAGTTCAATAATAATTTAAATGTTTTCTATTCCGACATAATTTGTGACATTGTCACTAAAGTTAGTTAGAGAGTCGATATTCTCACCTTAAATTGTTCAAATGAAGCTGTTTGGCCATTATTTCATATAGTTCTACATTTTCATATTATATAACATTGTTTATGTTACTAAGTTACTTCTTTCTTTCCTGATAATGTTTTCATATTATATATCCCACATATAAAGTGGGTGACAAATGTTATCCAAGTGTTAACTACTCACTTTTTATAACAAGTATTAACTCATCATTGAATGTTATGCCATCAGAGTTATGATGGGTTCAAGACCAATATAGAATATTCAAAATAATCTATGTAAAATATCTTTGTTACATTAGTGTAATACTATCATCTATCATACTCTTTGTTCTTGAACATCTAAATTTGTCATTTTGAATAAAGTATAACTCATTCTACACTAGATCATTTGAAGATAAATGAATTTTCTTCAAATGGATTGACTTTTTTAAAATTATTACTTTTTTTCTTGATGAACTAAATTTAAAGATAATCTTTTCAACTTTCATAATATTGATTGATCAGTTAAACTGTATTAGGAGTTATAATATTAATTGATGAACATTTACATGATATAGTTTTTCTTTTACAAATATTTTAATCATCTTGAAGAATTTATCTTTTTATTTGTGTTTTTATCATATATAAATTAATCATGTTCATATATAATTTTTTAATATATGTACAATTTTTAAGAATTACATTAGCATACATGTATCCTTAATTTTATTTTATTTTTAAATCTCATCCCATACATGTATTTATGCAACTTCATACACATATACATTAGAAGTTAATTATATCCATATAATTATCATAGCGAATTGTATCCATATTAATAAGAAAACAAATCATGTTTTATCAAAAGAGATCTACTTTAAATAAAAGGGTTCCTGTGTTTATAGTCTCCTGTTTGGATTTATTTTCCTTTCCTCACAAACATGTCTGTTGTAACTTTCTTTCATGATTTTTAATTTGGACATTTAACAGCAATACATTGAAAAGATACATGCATTTACAAGCAAATATTACGAGAATGTAAATGTCGACTACGCTGAATTTGTTTCCTTATTACCAAATGATTTGTCAAAACAGAGAAGCATATTTACTTGAGACCTAAGAAATTTTGATTGTCTCCATAAAGCGAAAAAACATCTTAGTAAAATTGATTGCCGCTGGAAATAAAAAAGAGTACATAAAAATTTGGGGAAAAACTATATTATTTTGCCACACAAACACAAGACATAAAATAACTCATAAACATTAGGTAAACTTCTTAAATAAAACAGTAAATGTATATATTTTCGATAACCCCACAACGAGGCATTGCTTGCATCCATTCCAAGAATGATGGGAAACTTGTACGTAAACATTGCAATATCAGATCCTTGAATATCTTTCTCAGCAGTAAACCACACAGTCGTGTATATATTTCTCAGTTGTCAGTTGTCAGTTGTCGTATCACGAGCTTTGGCCTGGTGTTGCTCTTGCCATCCATACAAAAAAATACAAAAAATAAGTATATTAATCCATCTTTACACTAAACTTTAGGTTCAAGGATTTAAAATGAAAACCAAGGAACATATAGTGTAGTTGCATCATTGAACAGAAAGGGGAAAAAAAAAATAGTTCAGGACAAAACTGCCAGTTTGAGTTGTTAGTTCAACAGGCATCAACATGTTAGATTCGAAGAGTTCGTTCCATAACCTATCGAACAAAATTTAGCTGTTATGTAGGTACTTTTGCCTTGTTTTTGTTTTTTTAATAAATATGAATTTGACTCTAATTTAACTATATAAAATCAACTATTAATGTGAAGATTGTCCCCATTTATAAATTCTTCATTCAACATGCACTCCAAGCACTATTGAATTTTGTGCTTGAATATGATGATAAGTAACCTTTTTTTTTTTTTTTTTAAATGATATAATATCATCTAAAAGATGAGATTTAAACTTAACACAATTCCATCAAATCAAATTTTAAAGTGAGGGTTTTCCTCACTAGCATAGTTTAAAAATTGCACCAGCCATCAAACCGGTTAAGGTACTGGGTCAGTGGGTCAAAGATTGAACCGGTGAGTCATTAGTTGAACCGCATGACTCGATTTTTATTTATTTTTATTAAAAAATATTCATATTAAATATATTTTATACTTATAAATTTTAATAAATTCATATCTTATTTTAAATTTCAATTTTTCTATCTTATTTAAAATTATTTTTATTTTTATTTTGTAAAAAAGTACATAAAAAATTACATGTTAAACGGTATACTAATACAAATTAAAAATATAAATAATATGTACATATATAATATACTTGCAATTAATATCACAAAATAATATATGTAATATTTACATAAATATTATATTATTAAATATATAATTTAAAATTAATAATATACTATAAAAGTTATTTAAGTTGTATATATTGCAAACAAATATATTAGAATAAGTAGTCATTGTTATATTTAATAAGACTCCTTCCTTTTCCATTAAGAGATTCAATTTTCATTATTATTTTTTGTAGTTTATGGTCCCTTAAAAAAAATTAAAAAAAAAAGAAAAAAAAAATGGTTGAACCGGTTTGACCTGCCGGTTCACCGGTTGAACCAAAAAATTGACTGGTTCAATCCGATTTGAAACGGGTCGATTGCATAACCGATCCAACTTAAAATTCGGACCAGCTGGACCACCAGTTCCCGGTCCAACCGGTCCGATACGCCGGTTCGGTCCGGTTTTTAAATCACTTCTCACTAGTACACTTTATTTTTACCTTAAATTCTAATCAATGTGAAACTTTGATTTTTTTTCCCAATATTTTTCAATGAAAACATAGGTGTAACAGTCCATTGGAACATCAAAATGTATGTATAAACAACACTCACTCTTATACTTATTCTACTCACTAAGTCACTATTACTATCAGCTACTCTTCATTTTGATATATTTGAGAATAAAATGTTAGCAATGTAGAAGTGTGTTTTTTTCATCATCTTTTTCACTAGACAGAAAACCTTCAACCCATACATTGAAAGCCATAACAGCAAAGTCATGCGTATTTTATTTTCACATTCAAACCCAACCAGCAATATTCTTGAACTACCTTCCCAATCATAAACTCCTAAACTACCAAAAAAGCATTAACACCACCTCTGGTTCAAAATTTAAATTGGATTTTTTCCTAAATTGCATCCAATAATGTAATAGATTTTCAATAGTTTTAAAACACCTTCCGCCCACAACAATTAAATGGAAATATTATACCCTAAAAAGTAGATATCACTCAAACAAATCGTCGATCTAATCTAATTATCCAACCCTGTTTCAAAATTGACTTCCACATTCTCCAGTTAAAGATAAAGATCGAGACCATATTGCAATTGGATAGCCAAACAACTCTTACTTTCTTTTTGACCAAGAGAAACCCAAAGGGGTGGTCTTGATAATACAATAACAGAATAGGTTTCAGGTTCAGATTTTCCTATTACACATCTAATGAAAGTTGTGTCTTGGCCCTTGTCCTCATCCCATAATCATCAACCAACAATTTCAAAAAGACTAGATGGTTTATATAGTTATATCCTAGCTATGCTGTCATCAATAAACATTTTCATGGCTACAAGAAAGGGAGTATCCAAACTGAAGAAGGTAGCCATCCCCCTTCACTATAAGATCAAGAATTATCACACAACTTCAAATTATTGCTCTATCAACGACATTCAAGGCCTACATTCATTAGTCTTATATCAGGGTCAATTACAGAAATATAAGCACATTAATCATTTTAAATTTGCAACACAAAATTCATTATATTTTCAAATTTTCAAGCCACTCAAATGCATATAGACAGTCACTGCCAACAAAGCTAATCAATTTAAGAGTAGTGAAATCAAACATGAAATCAAAAATGAAACATTAGATTAAAAACGAAATTAATAAAATCAAACCCTAAACACAAATTAACAAAATCAAAGATGAAAACCTAGATCACATAGAAGAACCTGGTATGAATCACCAAAGAGAGCATTTCTTTGAATGGAGAGAGACCAAGTAGAGAGAGATAATGAGCAAAGTGAGAGTGGGGGTAGCGAGCAAGGGTCAATGTCAAAGAATTTGAAATTCTAGTAGAATTTCAAATTCTAAAGTCTAAGTTAATTAAAGTCTTTGTGAAAATGATACAATTTTAATTTCTTTCTAAAAGACTTACTTTTAATTTCATTAAAAATATGAATTACACTGTAAAACTGACCTATCCAAAAACACTGTTTAAATTCATTCTCAAAACACCAATGAAACTTGGGTCTAATTCAGATACAAAATAAAACCTATTGGTACTCATCCAACAGTAAACATAACCAAAATGATTGTCTAGCCTTACAAATTACATCACCTCAAACAGGAAACCATACATAACTAGTTAACAAATTGTAAACAGAATTCCATTCTAGGATCTCTACCATTAGAACAATTTATCTAGCTTAATTGCAAGTCAAGCCAACAAAGCACTTCTGAAACAATTGAGGTCAATTCTTTGACATCTCATCAATGATATCCGAGATGACCTTGTCCATGTCTAGATCCCTCATTGGTTTAAACGGGCGCTTCATGTTCTGAAACAAAAATATAGTATGCAAATCACATTCTTTGTTTCAGATGGCAAATATATAGAAATTGTTCTCTTTTTGTATTTTAAAATCATTTTCATATGAAAAAATATATCTTCCCATTAAACAAAATTATATCCAATAACTTATGTTGGAGGCCAATGGTTTAAAACAAAATTCCATATATAGCTCACACAGGTAATCAACAATTTAGCACACTAATTTATAGCTCGTTACCAAGAGTGTGATGAACTTCTTCCCCTCTTCTTGTCGAATTTCAAAGCAACCTCTCCTTGGCTGTTCATTGATTAAAAAACAGATAAGTCATAGTAGGACCATTTAATCTATAACAAATTACATATTAGACAATAAAGATTAATCAAATAATATATCATTTGAAACTCAATAATCATCCTCATTGTTCAAAAGTCTTAAAATGACCCTGAACTTTAAGTACACAGAATAATACTCTACATCAAATTTAAATCAGGAAAGTTCTCAAAACCGGTCTTGCTCAAATTGGAAGTGACTTTCATACACTATGAGTGTCCCATTTCCTTAAAAATAAGTTTTCAAAAACAGTTCACAATCCTCTTGGTTTTTCAGATCTCTGCAATCGCAATGGCAGCCTGCATTTGTCCAAAATATCTTGTAAAATTGAATGCAAACTAAGTCACATTGCATTTCATTTCATTGCTTAAAAACTACTGCAACGGCAAATGTGGCTGCAATTTAAAACATTGTTTAAAAAACAAAGATACATTTCGTTTTTCAGACCTCAGTAATACACACACTCACACAAATTACTAAGGTGAAACCCCAACTCTGATACCATACCTAAGTTTTGTCCAAAAAAATAACTGTATATTTTAAAATAATTATTTCAAAAATAGACCAAGAATCCAAAAGACATCCAAAAAAGCTTAGTGAAACAACAAGACAACCAATAGTAATCTTAGACACCTTTTCAGGGTTCAGTATCACACTGATTCCACAACCTGCCTTCTCTAGACCCTCTTTCACCAGATTGGCCCTCATCTTGAACTGGTTACACTGCTTACTGCACATATAAGCACATCCAATATATTAGATAGAAAAACACCAACAATCAACAACGAAAATAATTTCCCACACAAAAAACCTTCACACTGGACAAATGAACCAAGTAATAACAGCAACAAAAACAATACTCATTAACCACTTCCAAGTGCTCAACAATACTATCACATTAAATAAAATTAGAAAAAAAAATACACTCTAATAAACCACGCACCAGTGTTCAACAACGATAGTCTTGTTGTTGGAAGCATCTAGAACCTTGTTCTCACTCTGAACCACAGCAGCGTTTTCTTTTCCCTTTTTCTGCTTCTTAGCCTTCTTCTCTTTCACGGCTGCCGGAGCCTCCGCGTCCGCTGCTTCCGCCGCGCGCTTCGCCGCCGCACGAGTCACTCTCATCGGCGCCGGCACCGGCGACGACGGTGGCTTGACTTGGTTGGGCTTGCGCTTGGGGGGTGGCATGGTTGGAATGGGTTTGTTTGTTTGGTTCTAATGTTTGATTTGAAAGACAATAAGCGACAGTCTGTTTTTATAATTAGAATAAGAGACTCTTCATTAAATGATTAATGCAATGAATACATTATTTTTAAAGAATTTTAATTAATAATAGTTAATGCCTTTATTGTTCTTTAAATATTTTTTTTAAATTTCGTATACTTTTATTTATTTTATATTTTAATTTTTATGATTTAAAATAGATTTTTTTTTATAGTTTTTTATCTATTTTATTTGACTTTTTTTTTTAGTTTTTATAATTTAAAATAGATTTTTTTTAGTCTTTATATTTATAGTTTTGTAATCCTTTTTATATTTATCGTTAATTTTGTAACGTTGTTTATGTTGTGTTGACATGGTAGAAGTTTTTAATTTTGAAATGTTAGAAAAATGATGTTTCAACAATAAGTGTTGCGGGTAAAAGTATAAAAAAAAAATACAAAGAATGTCAAAAGACCTAATTTAAAGTAATTTTAATAAAAATAAATTTAACATCAGATGTACAAAATTGAATTAATATATATGTCATGTCAATATAAAATAGGCAACTTTACAAAAAAAAAAATAATGACAGAGACTAAAAAAATTAAAAAAAATTATAAGTGTAAAGACTAAAAAATGTTTTGAGTTATAAATACTAAATAGGATTAAAAAAGATAAATATATGGACTAAAAATATCTATTTTAAACTATAAAAAATGAAAAATAAAATAAGTGAAACTATAGAAATTAAAGAAGTACTTTAATCAAGAAAAAATAAATCCCAAAAAAGTATCTTGGGATAGACGGTCAATTTTGTACTTTCAAAATTGATTTGCATCAATGTTAAAATAATGGGTGATTAAAATAAGTCATATTTAGTGAGTATAAATTAGTTTTTATTTAAACACTTTGAAATACTGTGAATCATATTTACAGAAAAAAAAAATAATACTCCATTTGAATCATAATTTTATACTTTAGACTTTTCCTTCTATCAATTTCTTTTTTTTGATGTTTTACACATTCCAAGTGAAATTAATTACTTCATTTAGTCCTTATTATAAGACATAATTGAGAGGAAATTGTTGTCTTTTTTGATAAGACATCTTATAATTTTCAAAAAAATATTAATTTTTTTTTATTTACTCCTATTAAAGATCGTGAAAATTTATACTTTCATTTCTCATTTCTTAGACTCTCTTCAATTGACATTTATCATTTTTGTTGGTATTGGTGCATAAGTTTTGATATATGTGATATTTTCACCATACAAAAAAAACTAATGATAAGTAAAAAGGATAAATTTGATAAATCATGATTTTATTTTATAAATTTAATAAAATCAACTAATATAATTATTTATATTCACTTGTGCGATTCCATTAAAAGTGTCTTATAATAAAGATGGAAAGAAGTACTTGAGAAATGCTAACAACATACTCTCTAATATGTTCTTTTAAATTATTGTTATTGAATAATAATTTCAAAAATAAAACTTTTAAACCAAAAGACTTCTGTAATATTTATTAATTATTATTATTATTATTATTCAGTTTTTATAAAATTAAAATTTTAAAAATATTATATACGTCAAAATAAAAAAAAAACATCTTTATATATAAGTATAAATGTTATAAATTAAATGAAATCGCACGAATTACCCTATTAATCATTATTACTCCTTAGTTGTATGCAATTTTATTTTTCATCTTTTTTCTTTGAAAAATATTTTTAAAAAAATAAATATAGAAAGACACAAAGATCAAACTGATGGAGTTGTATGTGATTGTAAAGTTTTGAAACAATTTTATCTTAACTAATTATTTTTAATATAATAAATAAAAGATACTATATTACTCTACATCAAAAGAATACTTTATGCGATTAGTTTAATAAATCAAAGATAGAATAGTCGTATTGAATTATATACATCAAAACACTTTATATATCATCGTTATATATTGTTATAAACTTTCTTGAATATATGATTAACTAAATTTATTCGAAGAAAGTATTTGTAATAATCTATTTAATATATTTTTTTAAACAATGTATTGTTTAGGAAAATAATTTTGAATCACTTTATAACTTTTGAAATTTAGTGTGAATCTCTTAAAACTTTTTTAACTATTTTAGTCTCGCTAATTTGAAAATTTATTATTTTTTTTCAAAATTGTTAAAATAGTAGTTAAAGAGAGTTATAAAAATGTTAAACTATTTTTAAGGACTAAAAGTGTTGCATTTTTAAATTAGAAAGACCTAAATACATAACAAAAAATTGAGGGACTAAAAAACATTAAATTTTAAATGGAATAGAAACTTATTTTGCCCTATTTTTATTATTGAACAAAATTTATTAAAAATCACATATTTGATCCATCCCATTTTATAGTTAATGAATTTGATTTATACATTTATAATTTTAGTATATTTTATCTTATAATACTTTGTTGTCCCAAAATGATTATAGTTTAAAGTTTTTTACATTTGAATTAATAATAATAATAAATGTATCACTTTTATTTGATTTTACTAAAATAATTCAATTTTCTCGATAAATACATTACTTTTAATTATGATAGTTGAACAATTTATGAGGAAGCAAATTAGAAAGAATATATATATATATATATATATAGGAAGCATATCAAGTGAGAGAAAATTTATTATGAGAGATAAGAGGGTTAAAATATAACTCTTAGATTAATTTCCTTTCACTTGATTAAACCCCAAATTTTCTCTCACTTGATTAATCTAAGGGTTATATTTTAACCCTCTCATCTCTCATAATAAATTCTCTCTCACTTGATATGCTCCCTATATATATATATAAAGAATGTTACCAACACTCTAATACTCATTAACATTTTATTTGTTATTGTTTGAAATTTATTAAAAATTACAAAATTTATGGTCTTACATCTCATTTAATAGGTAATTATATTGATTTAGTTGTAAGACCACAAAAATTTATGATTTTTGGTCAAAAGTATGGTGAGTATTCTAAAGGAAATATCACTAACATTTCTAAAAAAATATTAATATTAGATTGAAAACCGAGAAAATCAATCATTTTAACATTTTTTAAAATACTCTTTCCGTTTTTTTTCATTGTCATTTTCCTAAAACCGATGACTCATTATTTTTTTTTCATTTTTATCCTTGATAATTAATGTTTGTTTACTGTATAATGTGTCGATTTATTTTTAATGTACTACCTATTTCTTCTCCAACCACCTATGTGAATTAATGTTACATTTATGAGGACAACGTATTTTCAACAATATTATTTATCCATGATTTTTTTTTTCTTTTCTCAATATTCATTCAAGAATTAGGATATCTAAAAGACACAATTTACTTAAAGGTGTGATTAAATAGAGTAGGTTAAAGTTCACATGTGTATTCTAATAATAAATGTATTAATTCATAGACTTCTCAAAAAATATATAATAAAAATAAATGTACACAAATCAACAGTCTCAAGACTTGAATGCAAAAAAATAAAAAGAAAAAATAAAGGATATAATAGAAAAGTAAATAATAAATATTTTTGAAAACTAAAATATCAATTATTTCCTTAAAAGTCGTGCAAAAACCTTAAATAATTATGAAAAAAAAATGGAGAGAGTATTAAAATTATAATCATTTTGGAATGAAAAAAAATAATAAAAGTTAATGATAAGAAAAAATATAATAAAAAGTATATTAAGAGTTCAATAGTCATCATAATGGTGGTTTGTGATTAATTTGTTGAATGTTCAATAACAATGTAAAACTACTTTGGATATGTTTTGGTAAATTCTCTCAAAAGAATTTTTAGGAAAACAATAGGAAAAAATTGAAATAATTTTTTCTATAAATTAAAAGTAATTTATGCGTAAATTAATTTATAGAAACTCTCTAATTTTGGTTTATTCAAAATCTTACCTTTAATTCACATGTAAACTAATTTTAGATTATGAAAAAGCTTTTTCCAATTTTTCTTCGGATTTTCCTCTCTTATAAATATTTCTAAAAGAATTTATCCAAATAAATATTTTATACCGTTGGATACCTAATTTATTTTCTCCATTATTATACTCCCCTTTAGTAAAAATTATAATTATAAATTATAATAGTTTATAGGTCTCATTTTTTATTTAACAAATATTATTTATAGCTTTAAAATTTTAAATAAATTTCAACTGTAATAAATAATGTATTAAAAATATATTAATAATATTTGTTTTTATCTTAATATCCATCATTTTGTTTCCAGGGTATTATTTTTTTCCCGCGCATGTTTGGGTTTGAACGAACGGTGTGGATCGGTTAAGAGGAAGATGGACGGTCATGATGGGAAATGGGGAAATGCATAGCTGTCGAATGGAAAAGGTTTATCTTACGGATAAAATTATATTTACTCTTAATTTGAATTTGTATTTTTTTACGGCATTGAATTTCTATTAAAATATGATAAATAGTTAAATACTATGAATTTGAATTTAAATTTGTGTCAAAAGTCTTCTATTTTGAAAAAAGAGGAAGAAAAGCATTTAATATTATCATTAATGCATTTTATCTCCAACATTTAATTATTTCATGTATTTTTGAAAGATGTTCAATGTTATATAATTAATGTATTCTATGTTTAACATGTAATTAATTAATGCATTTTTTAAAATGTTAAATATTATAATTAATGCATTTTATTTTCAACAGCAAACTACTTACTATTAATAAATGTTTGTCGATAAAATGTCTTCAAAATGTAAGGGTAATAAAAACATGTTAAAAAAACAAAATTCAGAAGAAGGAAGCCAATAGGTTGAAGATACTGATTAAGGAGTATATTATATTAGAATTTTTGGAGAATTAAGAATACTTTTTATCATAAAAAAGTTTTGAGACAGTTTTATCTCTCATCTTTTTCACTTATATTTTCTTTATTTTATTTTTTCTTTTATCAATATTGACATAAAATGTATCAGTTTTTATCTTTTTCAATTGTTAAATACTTAAAATTATTTTCTAATTATTAAATATCATCTATTTTTAAGTTTTTTTTTTAATTATTAAGTATTTAAAATTTAACTAATATTTTTTTTACAAAATTTAATATCTAAATTTAAAATTTTTGAACATGTATTAAAAATAATTTTTTGCCTAGAGCGGAAATTAATTTGAGTTGCCTAAATTAAGTATTTGAAATTTAAGAATTATGGATTAAATTATTTCATAAAAAAATTATAAAATAAAATAAATTTAAATTAAAACATTAAAATTTCAAGCATCTTAAATTTTAAAATTCCTCATCTACAAGATAAGATAAGTTTTTGAGTTATTTATAAAATTAATATGTAAAATGTACCTTCAAAAGAGATAAATGATAAAATATTAAAAGACTTTGATTATGAGAGTAAAAGTTTTAATCTTTAAATTATATGCAATGTCAACTTAAACACAATTGTATTATTATTATTATTGTTGTTGATATATATTTGGCAATGTTATTACCAAAAATATTATAAATTTTTACAAGATTTTATTAGTCATAGTAATGACTATTAAAATGAATATAAATTGTTCAATATTCTTTATAAATTTGTAAGGAATACTATCAAGAGAATATTTGATACTTTTAAATTATATTTCATAATTTTTAAGTTTGCATTACTGTTTCTATTTAAGACACAAGTCAAACTTGTGTTTGCATATGTAATTCTAAATTTTATTTACAAGGAATGTTGTTATAATAAATTTTCAATTAAATTAATAGATAAATTTTCATATTTGATGTCACCAATCAATGAATATCATAATTTTAATATATTATTCAAACTCAAGAGTATGAACAAGAAGATATCAATGTATAACGAGCTACATGGAATAAATTTTACTTGGGAGGACATGAATTTGGAATCAATTGTCTATTAAAAGTAGAAAAATATTTTTATTGATTTTACTTTTATTTATCCAAACATTACTATTTATGTTGTCTTTTATTAATTGTATTATTTTTTACAAATCCATATCGTCTTTTGAAATCTAATAAAATTATATCAAATCTTATAAATTCTTATGATATAAATTCATTAAAATCTAAATTACAAAATTTTTTTATTATAAATTATTTTAAAAAATAAGTCTTGAAAGTTATTATATTCCTACAAAATCTTTTAAAATTTACAAGACCTTTTTTATACTAAAATAGTGTTATAAAATCTCTTTATAGACCTTTTTTATACTAAAATAATGTTATAAGATCTTTTTATGGTGTACATAGATACACAAGGATGCAAAATCAATCATAAGAACTACTTAATACTGGCTAGCATGTGTCCAATAATATCAACTTTGAAGGTAAGACCTTTGCTTGGGAAAATATTATAGAGGAGCATATTTGACATAAGATGTTATACGTAAAAGAAAATAAATGACAAGATTAGTTTGATGGAATACATATACGTTTTGTAATGAATGGTCTTTTGGCCAATCTTTTAGTAAGAGCAAAAGCAATTTAGCATGATTTACATTAAAAAAAAACAAGAATTCAAAATGATTCTAACATTTGTTGTTAGTATTAAAAGTTTTATTCTTATCTTTAGATTTTTTTTCTTCAAATGTGTGTTTTGCGTTCAATTTCTTATCCAATGATATGAAGTAGTAGAAGTATTAATATAGTTTTCCAATGTAAAATTTTAACATTGAAACCTTTCTGTTATATCTTATTCCACATTCTATACATGAGTCCTCATTGAAACAACTAATAAAGTAACTAATAACATTCATCAATTCATATGATATAGGATAACACAAAAGGTTTTACCTGCTCTAGAGCTTTGTATGCATGAGTGAAACCATGGTAAACCAATCTAATCATCTCATGGAGCTTTCTAGTCAATGATATGTCTCTTTTGTCTTAGATATAGGTCTTTGTTATTGCTTTAAAAAAGTCTTTTGCTCAAGCGTTACATTCTGCTTGTGATTCATTGTTAAATCTTTTTCTCGCCTTGTGTTTACAGGGTGATGCTGTAACGAGCATAAGGCTAAGGAGGGGAACCATCCCTCAAAAGCCGGCCCAAGAGGTTGGAGAACCTCCCGCCTTATAAGGCCTCCCTGGTAAGGAGACCTCCCCGATGTGGGACTTGTTACATTACCACCCCCTTCGAAAGCCAGCGTCCTCGATGGCTGCACTCCACGGTACTTTACTCACCGGTACTTCACTCGGCCCTTGCCGGTCAGAACCCTCCGGTGGTCAGAACCCTCCGTGGGTAGCCCTTCTCGATTTGGCTGGCTCTCAACGAAAGCACCATTGTAACGAGCATAAGGCTAAGGAGGGGAACCATCCCTCAAAAGCCGGCCCAAGAGGTTGGAGAACCTCCCGCCTTATAAGGCCTCCCTGGTAAGGAGACCTCCCCGATGTGGGACTTGTTACATCATTGTAACGAGCATAAGGCTAAGGAGGGGAACCATCCCTCAAAAGCCGGCCCAAGAGGTTGGAGAACCTCCCGCCTTATAAGGCCTCCCTGGTAAGGAGACCTCCCCGATGTGGGACTTGTTACATTACCACCCCCTTCGAAAGCCAGCGTCCTCGATGGCTGCACTCCACGGTACTTTACTCACCGGTACTTCACTCGGCCCTTGCCGGTCAGAACCCTCCGGTGGTCAGAACCCTCCGTGGGTAGCCCTTCTCGATTTGGCTGGCTCTCAACGAAAGCACCATTGTAACGAGCATAAGGCTAAGGAGGGGAACCATCCCTCAAAAGCCGGCCCAAGAGGTTGGAGAACCTCCCGCCTTATAAGGCCTCCCTGGTAAGGAGACCTCCCCGATGTGGGACTTGTTACAGATGCCCTCACGATTTCCATTTTGGAGGAAGAGTAATAGATAGGTTTGGAAAGATGTAATAAGAATCATTTGCATAGTTGTATGTTGTTGCCTAAGGTAGCCTACATGTTGAAACTAAAAGATCTGAAGTTGAAGTTGGGTGATTTATGGAAACCTAGGTGAACATAGAGCATAGTCCCCCTTGGTAAAGGTTACTTTGAGTTATGGTTCTCTTCTGATGAGGATTTTTAGTGAGTTTTTGCTTTGAGTTCTTAGAGCATCTTGTTGGGAGTGCTTCGTTTGTTTCCATGAACGTTGGATTTCAACCCATTCCCAGTCTGACAATCAAACACATAATGTTGGATACGTATTGCCTTAAGAATATTGTCGCCCTCACATTCTCTTCTCCATTGCACGAGGGATTGGTGCACCCATATCTCTTAATGATGCAACAATGAACAAGACTTTTGGCACTACGTGCGGGTGTTAGAGGATATTGACTACCATCAAGAGTTGGGGGACCAAGTTTTAGAAGAAAAGAGGGTTTTACATTTTTTGTTAAACTAGTTTATGATAGGCTCCCTGTAGACCCCTAAAATTGTCCGGGTCGGAAATAAGACTCGAAGACTCTCGAAGACCAAAGGAAAGTCAGCCGGAAGGACTCCTGGAAGACCCTGGAAGACCCTAGGATGACTATCTGTAGGTTTAGAGGTCTTAGAGTAGCTAAAAATAAGAAAGTGAGAGGAGTGGAGCTCAATACGGCCTCTTTGGAGCTCAGTACGGCCCGTATTGCATTTTTGAACTGCAATACGGCCGTACTGAAACCAATACGACCGTATTGATGTTTTTGAACCTCAATACGGCCGTATTGAATTAAATACGGCCGTATTGAAGTTCAAAACTTCAATACGGGCCGTATTGACACCAGGGGCCGTACTGCGCCTCACCCCTATAAATAAGACGTCATTTGGACGTCATTGGACACTTTTTCACACTTCTTGGACTCTCTCCTTGAGTATTCTGGGGTTTTTGAGCAGTGTTCTGCCCTAGGAATCTCTCCGAGAGCCGATCCGACGAAGTTCTTGAGTTCTGAGCATTTAGCTTGAGAATTCGAACTAGTCGAAGGGAAATCTTTTTGATTTCCATAGTAAAGATTAATTTTTAGGGAAGGAGCAAGCGAGCGTGTAGTGGGAGGGAGCGCCAAAAAGCCTCCTAACATCTGTTTAGATATATAAAAGCACGCTTCAAGAGGTTTTCCTTAAAATCCCTTCTTTTATTGCTTTCTGATTGTCGCATATTTAATTTTGTCATCATGTAGATATTTAATTTATAATCGTTTATAATAAATAGGGGTAATTTAGTAATTTTGCACTGTTATTTATGAAATAATCCGTCATAGGGAACCCGAAAGGGGCGTTGTGGGGTGCTAACACCTTCCCCGCACGTAACCGACTCCCTTACCCGACTCTGGTTGTAATGACCAAGGTTGATTTATGAAATCAATTGCCTTATCCCTTTTTCCAATGTTTTGAGTAAAACATTGGTGGCGACTCCAAGAACCCTACCTTTTGCGAAAACCACTAATCCATAGAGGGTCCCGCTTGGGGTTAACATGGATTGGTGAACCATTTTAATAAAATTGTTAGTTCGACAAGGTCTCAGTTTGAGAATAAGTCGTTCTAACAATCCACCACTTTTCAAAACTTAAAAAAAGTCCGACCATCGTCGCGAATGCCAAGGTCCGTTTCGGCGGGTGGCGACAGATGGCGACTCCGCTGGGGAAGCCTCGAGAGTCAGTCCCATTTAGTGATGGATTATTTCTAAAATAATAGTTTAAAATTACTTCATTACCCCTCGCTTGTATGATAATATGTTTTATCTATGTGGCTTTTAATAACTGTTGAATGTTTAAATTCTCGCAATTGTTTGAAATACAAACTGCACACGAACCTTTGCACACAACAGTTCCCTCTATACCCGGGGGCATGAGTGGTAAGCCATAGGGAGTGGATGTTAGTATGGCCGGTTGTCGAATGGGTCTATAGGTGCCCGTAGACCGTTGTCGGAAAACATCACTCAAGGTGATAACCATGAACTCAAGTCCGACAGTGCGTTGGAACTTTCCATCGACTTACGACGAGAGGAATTAGGTCCCTATAATGGGGGCACCTTGGGGGCCTCAGACCAGTGAGAACAGTTAGAACCTCCTTGAATATGCACTTTTCTGCAGGATACCCCTACCTCGTGATTCGCTCGTGACTGTTCGTGGATGAGTGAATTGTTTGTGCATTGTTTATGTGACATTGTTTGAGCATACATTGCATTATTTAAACATACAACATTCCTTTTTAAATAAGAATAAATATGAATAAGAATCTTCCATTACATGGTGTTAACATCTACCTTCATCACATTCATATAGGTAGTTTCCATTTTCACCCAAAAAATAAATAAATACAAAAACAAAATACCCAAAAAAATAAAAAATAAAAAAGGGGTTATTTATCCAAACCAAGCAATATCATGCATCATCTTAGGGACATCCCGAAAACATGATAATGCTTAGTTGAATAAACACAATGCATGCATATTCATCGCCATCATCTCATATCATGCATTCTTATCGAAAATCATGGAGGGATCTAGGTTTGCATTTCATACATCCCTCCTAGTAATTCATTAATAAACATTAATAAAAAGAAAGAATTAATCGATGCGTATGTTCAAGATGGATCGCACGCCATTTGTTATTAAGTGTAAGCCAACAACCGCGCCAAGTGAGCGCACATCAACTCCGTTGTTGGTAATCAAGACGAATAAAGGGGAAGGTCCGACACCGTTAAGGATCACTGCTCCAAGACCTTTTCCCTACAAATCAAATAAGGCTGTGCCATGGATATACGACATCCATTCTTCTGCCGACAGCGATATCTCTAACATCGCTGGACTTGGGGGCATGACTAGGAGTGGCAGGATCTACACTCCCGAAGATCTTCATGACAAAGCTCCCAAGAATAAAGGAAAAGAAAAGGAGAAAACCGAGGAAAATAAAGAATCCGAGGAGGAGACTGACGAGCTGTTAAAGTATATCCGACAGAGCGAGTACTCCATCGTGGATCAACTTCATAGGACGCCCGCAAAGATTACCCTATTGTCGTTGATCCTAAGCTCCGAACCGCATCGACAAGCTCTGTTGAAAGTCTTGAACGAGGCATACGTGTCGCACACTATCTCCCAAGACAAGTTTGAGGGGATTGTTAGTCACATCACGGCTAATGATCACCTCACTTTCACCGATGAAGAAATCCCCGCTGGGGTACCAAATCATAACAAGCCCTTGCACATCTCTGTAAAGTGCAAGGAGTATCACATCGCTAAAGTCTTGGTAGATAATGGATCTTCCTTGAATGTGATGCCAAAAAGAACGCTCGAGCAAGTGGCAATCAAGGGAATCCAAATGCGCCCGAGCAACATGATCGTTCGAGCTTTCGACGGTTCTAAAAGAGAAGTGGTGGGAGAAGTCAATCTCCCAACCCAAATTGGACCCACCATCTTCAACGTCGAATTTCAAGTGATGGACATTACTCCCGCATACAGCTGTCTCCTCGGCCGACCTTGGATTCATGCTGCGAAAGCTGTTCCCTCTACGCTCCACCAGAAAGTCAAATTCATAGTGGATGACAAACTGGTGACCGTACAAGCTGAAGATGACATACTCATCAGCAAGCCATCCACCATACCTTACGTGGATGCAGCAGAGGAAGCTCTAGAAACCGCCTTCCAAGCATTGGAGATTGCCAATGTTGAAACGTTTCCCCGAGAAATGAAGAAGGTAGCCCATATGCTCACCAAGAATGGATACTTGCCTGGACAAGGACTTGGCAAGGATTCCCAAGGAATTCCCGAGCTACCCAATATCAAGGATAATCCGGGGAAACAAGGGTTAGGATACAACCCTAATAAAGATCAAAGGACGAAGAGGAACCAAGATCCTTCTCGACGTTCTTTAAGCCAGATCTTTAGGAAGGCCGGTTCACAAGCGTCAAGGCCGGTTGTCGTCATCAAGTGTTCTTCTCCTTCTGATAGGGATGTATAGACCTGATGACTATTAGAGATTACTCCTCGGGGACAGCCCGACCCCCGAGCCTCGATAGGGCACATGTTTCCACTATGATTATAATAAAATCATTCTTTATTATTTCTTACTGCTTCTCTTCTTGCTTACAATAAATTTCTAAACCGCATTATTTTTAACCCTGTTTGAATAAACATGAATGAGGTTAAAATCATCTTAATAATAAACCCGCATCATTTTTATGTGGAAGTGTGTGTGACAACTTGGAGCACCTTCCCTTGGCCTCGACAAGTGCCATCATGGATAAAAAGAAATCCTTTAAAATAAAAGAAGCTCGGCAGGAAACCCAAAAAGGGGGCTGCGCAAAAATAAGAGCAAAGAACCCGCTAGGAATCCCACAAAAGGGTGACCTAGGCAAAAATTAGGGTTGCAAAAATAAATAAAAACAAAAGTCCACTAAAACGCCACAAAAGGGTGTTTTAGGCAAAAATAAGGACAATCAAAAAGCGAAAATAAATCCATGATGGTACCATGAACCGAATTCAAAAAGAAAGGTTCAAGGAAAGCTATCTAAGTTGTCAAATCACAACATCAATAAACAAGACTTTCTTAACTTCATAAGTGTTTAATCAAACAAGCCTAAACACATAAGCCTACCTTGGCCAGCCATTCTTACAAAAACCATTTTCGAAAAAAATAATCCCCTCTAAAACACAAACTTTCGAATAAAAATATCTTTCCTTTCTTTTCTCTTGTCCCAAACGATTTTAGAATAATCTAGTGGAAACATGGAGATATAGTGGTCAATAGGAGGGTTGACATGTCTTCTAAAGGAAGGGGAGGATCACTGGGTTGATGACGCCCATCTCAATATAACACGCATCATTCCTCGGTTACAGAAATCGACATCGCACAGCCCGTCTGGAGGAATGGCAAAATTCAAACAGAGAAACGCATCGGTTAATTCTTTTGAAAAATGAATCAAATAGAATTAGGTGCATCATACCGCATACATGCATACAGATGATAGGTGTACTGGAAGATCACTTATTCTCTGTTTATTAAAAAAAAAAACAAAAAAAAAAACAAAAAAACAAAAAAAAACAAAAAAACAAAAAAACAAAAAATAAAAAATATAAACTTCAGAAAAAACAATGCGCCCGTATCATGTTCAGTACACCCGTACTAAAATCAGGGTTATGAACAAATTTTCAACTCAATACGGGCGTACCGAAATGAATACGGCCGCATTGGCCATAACGTCCACACCAATACAGGCGTATTGAATTCAATACGACCCGTATTGGCCCATTCTCATTCATCACAACATCTTCATTCCTCTGCATACTTCATCTGTGAGTGTGTTTGAGATCCTTCTGTATAGAAAAAGCCAAAATCAATAAAAAAGGCAAAATACTGAAAAAGCCAAAAACGACAAAAAAGGCGAAAATTCAGAAAATCAATCTCATCATAACAGAATAATTGAGCCTGGAGAGGCTTGCCGAAATAATACTCCCTCATCAGAATAACTGAGCCTGGAGAGGCTTGCCGAAATAATACTCCCTCATCAGAATAACTGAGCCTGGAGAGGCTTTCCGAAATAATACTCCCTCATCAGAATAATTGAGCCTGGAGAGGCTTGCCGAAATAATACTCTCTCATCATAACAGAATAATTGAGCCTGGAGAGGCTCGCCGAAATAATACTCCCCAGAGATATCTCAGCTTCCATGCTCGGACTAAATTCCCCAGTGAAAGCTATCAAAGCAAGATCAGTAAGATCCCCCAATGGAAGCAATGATCATCCAAACGAAATATCCGAGTCGAAAGGACTCATACTTCCTCAGTGGAGGATAGCTTTCCAACTCAAGCGATGAGTGAAGCTAAGCCTGAAGAGGCTTTCTAAATAATACTCTGGGATATATAAGAACTTCAAATCCCCAGTCGCCTACTAAGAGGCATCCCTTCAAAAAGCAAAAAATCAAAAACATCAATAACCATTCCCCAAGCGGAATCCGGCACTCAGCCGAACACTGAACATCAAGATCATTCGCCTACTCAGAGGCACCCCTTCAAAAAGAGAAAAATCACAAAAGACAAATAATCATTCCCCAAGTGGAATCCGGCTCTCAGCCAAACATCAAGCGTCAAGATGATCTGCCTAACAGAAGAGGCTAATCACAATCAATGACAAAATCCCCAGCGGATAATAGCCTACACAGAGGCAACAAAACCAGAAAAACAAAAAGAGTCGCCCGAATAAGGATAACCGGGATACTCCACCACCGTCAAAAGGACGTCAGCCAACCATAAGGCACCGCTCATCTCAGAAAGAGCATCTTCGTGTCTACACCCCAAGGAAACAGAAATTCCTCAATGGGCACCAATTACGCAATGCAAAATTGAGACACAAGAACCTATGAGTAACTGCACATCCCCTAGACGGATCCCTGCGTTATCCAGCCCTCAGCGGCACCATAATCAAAAACAAATCGTCGAAGCAGCATCGTGGACTGTGGAGACAAAACCATCACAGATCCCTGGAGAGGGCAAACTCACATTGCCAACGTCGTCAAGAACACGGAGGCAGACCCTGGGGAGGGTAAACCGCAGACCCTGGAGAGGGCAAACTCAACTGCCTAGGTTGCCAGAAACACCGAAGCAGAGCCTGGAGAGGCGGTACTCGGCTACCCCGAGGTTGTCAAGAACACGGAGGTATGCAACTGCCAGTGTCGTCAAGAACACGCTGGTATAGCCTGGAGAGGCGGTACTCGGCTACCCCGAGGTTGTCAAGAACACGGAGGTATGCAACTACCACGAGGTTGTCAAGAACACGTTGGTATAGCCTGGAGAGGCGGTACTCGGCTACCCCGAGGTTGTCAAGAACACGGAGGTATGAAACTACCACGAGGTTGTCAAGAACACATTGGTATAGCCTGGAGAGGCGGTACTCGGCTACCCCGAGGTTGTCAAGAACACGGAGGTATGCAACTACCACGAGGTTGTCAAGAACACGTTGGTATAGCCTGGAGAGGCGGTACTCGGCTACCCCGAGGTTGTCAAGAACACGGAGGTATGCAACTACCACGAGGTTGTCAAGAACACGCTGGTATAGCCTGGAGAGGCGGTACTCAGTTACCCCGAGGTTGTCAAGAACACGGAGGTATGTAGCTTCCAGCTCGGGTGTCGAGTGAAGCTAAGCCTGGAGAGGCGGTACTCAGCCACCAACGTCGTCAGAAACAACGGAGGTGTATCTGCTAACGTCGTCAAAAACAACGGAAGCAGAGCCTGGAGAGGCGGTACTCAACCTGGAGAGGCTACTCAGCAATTTTCGACCGGAAGACACTACAAGTCGGAAGGATGGCTTATTCCCCGGACAATTGGGTCAACTCCTTTACTTGTCAACCGGTACGCTAAAAGGCCGTTTGACTAAGTAAAGGGGGGGCAGCTGTAGACCCCTAAAATTGTCCGGGTCGGAAATAAGACTCGAAGACTCTCGAAGACCAAAGGAAAGTCAGCCGGAAGGACTCCTGGAAGACCCTGGAAGACCCTAGGATGACTATCTGTAGGTTTAGAGGTTTTAGAGTAGCTAAAAATAAGAAAGTGAGAGGAGTGGAGCTCAATACGGCCTCTTTGGAGCTTAGTACGGCCCGTATTGCATTTTTGAACTGCAATACGGCCGTACTGAAACCAATACGACCGTATTGATGTTTTTGAACCTCAATACGGCCGTATTGAAGTTCAAAACTTCAATACAGGCCGTATTGACACCAGGGGCCGTACTGCGCCTCACCCCTATAAATAAGACGTCATTTGGACGTCATTGGACACTTTTTCACACTTCTTGGACTCTCTCCTTGAGTATTCTGGGGTTTTTGAGCAGTGTTCTGCCCTAGGAATCTCTCCGAGAGCCGATCCGACGAAGTTCTTGAGTTTTGAGCATTTAGCTTGAGAATTCGAACTAGTCGAAGGGAAATCTTTTTGATTTCCATAGTAAAGATTAATTTTTAGGGAAGGAGCGAGCGAGCGTGTAGTGGGAGGGAGCGCCAAAAAGCCTCCTAACATCTGTTTAGATATATAAAAGCACGCTTCAAGAGGTTTTCCTTAAAATCCCTTCTTTTATTGCTTTCTGATTGTCGCATATTTAATTTTGTCATCATGTAGATATTTAATTTATAATCGTTTATAATAAATAGGGGTAATTTAGTAATTTTGCACTGTTATTTATGAAATAATCCGTCATAGGGAACCCGAAAGGGGCGTTGTGGGGTGCTAACACCTTCCCCGCACGTAACCGACTCCCTTACCCGACTCTGGTTGTAATGACCAAGGTTGATTTATGAAATCAATTGCCTTATCCCTTTTTCCAATGTTTTGAGTAAAACATTGGTGGCGACTCCAAGAACCCTACCTTTTGCGAAAACCACTAATCCATAGAGGGTCCCGCTTGGGGTTAACATGGATTGGTGAACCATTTTAATAAAATTGTTAGTTCGACAAGGTCTCAGTTTGAGAATAAGTCGTTCTAACAATCCACCACTTTTCAAAACTTAAAAAAAGTCCGACCATCGTCGCGAATGCCAAGGTCCGTTTCGGCGGGTGACGACACTCCCAATTTTTTGTTTTTCGAGCAAAACTATAGGGCATGTTATCTCTGAGTGCCAATAGGAAGCAAGGAAATAGGTTGGGGTGCATTTGAAGGTTAAGAATAAAATAGCTTCCAAGACTCATAGTAAGGATCTAGTGGGGAGAGTGTACAGGGGGTGAGGTAGTTTCACTTTTGAATATGCCCACTACTGTCAATATACAGGGAAAGGTAGAGGGGACACCAGTGGAAGTGGCTACTGAATCAATATTTAATGGGGTTCCTCATGATCCTACTGAATCAATGGTAGTCATTTCAGTAAAATCGTTCACAATGTTGTTATATTTTAAAATCCCTAAATAATAATAACAATAATAATAATAATAATTAATATTCTTTAATAAAAAAAACAAAGAAAGCCACAAATGTCCATTTACATAAAGTTCTAATTAATAACAACCACAACTCAATAGACTCTATTAAGTATTAACTAAAAGGAAATATAACTCTCAAGTCTTGATGTCAGATTATCAAATAAAATCCTAATGCTAATGAAGCATTAAGCTTTGCCTCCATCAAACTTTTCCTCATGTACCTGATCTATGCTCACAAATGGCAATCAACCCGAACACAAATGCAACAACATAGGAAGTGAGAATACGTCTCATCCATGTACAACATATATGAAACATAAGAGTAATACTAGCATACATACTTTATATTTAGACTTCACACAAGCATTCACATTTATCAATCATCAAAGCCAACATACATATCAACTATATCAATTCACTTTAAACCTTAATCAGATAATCAAAACAATTACAATTATTATACATTGAATCATGTAAATGCATGCACCTAATTTTACATGCATATGGTGACAAATTTCCTTATTATCCTCAACTCATAATAGCTTAGGAGCCATGTAATGGGACCACCTCCCTTCGATAACCCCCTCGATCCATCCTCAACCAGGGGACATCTATTAGGGCGTTCTCGAAGTGTTATAGTTGGTCATGGTTGTCTCACACCGCTTGTAAGAGGTTCCCCACCATAACACCCCTAAGGTATAGGTAGATGACCTTTGAGACATACTTGCATAGAATCACTATTCTACAAACAAAGTATGTAATCATGGGCTCTACCAACACCACACCATCACATACATACAACAACCATTAAATGAAACTTGTCATATCGTAACCCTGGACTTATCCAAGACATTTTTGCTGCATAACCTCATAGTGATTGATCACAACATGCATCATCACATACACGTCATTACTATATATCATCATTATTCGTTAATCACATAGTATAACATTCATCATTATAACATCATTATCATAACATCTAAATCACAATATCATCATCATCGAACATCGTCACACATCATAAAAATTATACATTACCATTACCCATATCACATATAGTCACACAAAGAATAAATAACTCACCATTACAACTCACAAATTATCTCTTCTTATCTTTAGATTCTATGTCAACATTGTGCAATCTAAATGTGATATCTAAAGTTATACCAATGATATCAATATTAGAAATCCAAAATAATTATATATAACTTCTATATGTTTACCTCAAGGATTAATTTTTACCATCTACTATTTTTTAAAATTACAAAACCATGGTATTTTAACCTAATTTTGACAGTTTGACCATTGCTTACTAATTTGACCATAACTTGAGTTTTAAACCTTATTTTTGGGTGATTTTAGCGCCATTAGAAATATAACATACATAACTATAACTCTTATGAAGACATCAAAAGCTAATTCGGATTTTAAAAGAATGCACAAGTATGAATAAATTAAGCACAAGTATACTTCACTAAAATCAAGCATGCACAAGTGTGCTTTATTATCACAACCATGGTTCCCTCAATTTTGGCCATGCATAGGCGTGCTTCCTTAAGTATGGTCGTTATGCCTCCTACACATGTTTTTGTAGATGTGCTTCCTTTAAGCACAACCATGCTTATTAGTCCAAGGCCACAAAATTGCATCAAGCTCAATTGATTCGCACACAATTCTCACCCTTTTATTCTTTATTTTGCATCAAATCATAAAATTATTTGATACTCATATAATCATCCCAAAATTAAATATCATACTCCAATAATTTTTTTGAATTAAAACAAATCACATTAAACCCTTAAATTATGCATACAACCCTAACCCTTAAAATACATGGCAATTTTGTACACCAATAAATTAATCATGAAACTACAATCATAACCATCTTACCTCAACAGTAGCATATCAAGATCATACATAAACATTCACAGAGATTCATTCAGAAAATAACGGCTTAGGAATTACCTCACTACCCTTATCCTTTATATATAACCATAGATGTGACTATCTCACTCCTTCTTACCTTGAGTGATGATTTCGCAGTGCTACACACTACTTATAATATCATTCGCTACTTTACACTCTCTCTAGTGGCCTCCTCTAGGTTCTCCTATATGGGTACTCTTAGGGTTTCAAAAGGATGCAAAATGAAAACATAACCTTTGTTTTTATTTTTAAAAGCCTTCATGTTGGACCTAAGGTCCATCCCAAACTCTTCTTCCTTTTCTCACCTTCGTTCTTATTTTATATACTTAATAAAAACATTATTTACATTATAAACTTAATTAACTAATTAATAAGTCCTATAGCATAATTTCTATCAAAGGTGATTTATTTTATTTCATTATAGAAAAATAGGATGTTACACTACCTATACCAACAAGATGCATCAACTTTTGGTAGCTTATCTCTTGAGAATTTCATAGTTAAACTTGCTTGACTTGGAGGGATTTAAGAATGGGTAACCTTCTATGAAATTTCGTAGAAAGTGTAAGTAAAGACAAAACATGTTAAAAAGTCTTGTGTTGGTTTGTGGAGATAGTTTCTTATCCAAAAGGTAGACAAAAATCTCAAAAAGGGCTACCCACGAAGGGTTCTAACTGATAAAGGATTCTAATTAGCGAGGAGTTATGTGAAGTTTCACCATGTGAAGTGTCATAGAATGGAGTTGTTAAGACGTCATAATGTGAGGGGTAGCCCTAATAATCTAGCTTAATGAAGATCATAATTTGGAATGTTAGGAGGATTGCAAACGTGGCTACACGTGGTGTGATAACTAACATTTGTTATTCATACCTGTCTGACATATTGTGCTATTTTCAAAACCATGGTAGGTTAGGATATGACCTCAACTATCTTCTTGTTGGGTTTAAACCTAAAGTTATTTTTTATTTACCACAGAAACTTGTTCAACCTAACCACTAGTGCCTCTACTTGTCAAGTCTATCTTCGTTGATCTTGTCGATCTCTAGTCAAATGCTATTTTTCTCTTTGAACATCAATGGACGTTCATGCTTCTTTGCAGATGTTTATGGTGCTACTATATATAGTTGAATACATGATCTTTGGAGGGAACTTGGGATGCTCTAGCAACAAAATCTTGGCCATTGGTTGTTGCTTGGAGACTTTAATGTTGTTCTTGGTGCTCATGAAAAGTTGGGTGGAAACCTATTGAGTTCGCAATCTTATGGAGAATTTTTTGACTGCTCCAACGTGCCTCATCTAACTCACTTGCACACTAAAGAGCTAGTTTATACATGGAATAGTGGTCGAATAGGTTCCTAACATGTTAATATGTGTTTGGACCATGTTGTTTGCAATTTTGACTACATGGACCGTTAGGGTTCAATCTCTTGTAGTATGTTGCCTCGCAACAAATCTGATCATTACCCCATTTTGGTCTGCTTGAAAAATAATATAATTAGCCTTGACTTTTCTTCCTTTAAATTCATGTGCATGTGGATTGATCACTTAGACTGTGGGTGTCTAGTTGAGGAGGTTTAGGAACACCTATGACGTGGTGCCTAATGTTTGTCTTGATACAAAAGCTAAAATTCTTGAAAGTTGCATTCAAATCTTGGAATCACAAGGTGTTTGGCAATGTGCATACACATGTCATCAATGCTAAGAAAAGGCTAGAGGATGTTAAACTTCAATGTAAGGTGGACTTGGTGTTGGGTGTCATGGTTCAATTGGAGTTTGAGTAGGGCTTACACTTTGAGGAATCCTTTTGGTATGAGAAATCTTGCTTGAATTGGTACTTGAAAGGTGATCAAAACATTTTTTTCTTCAATATATGGTAAAAATTAACCATACCTATAAGAAAATGGCCTCTACAGACTTGGGGGTTCCATCATAGACATTCCAGAGGATATTTGGAGCCATGTTCTATAATATTACTCTTCTTTACATGCATCTGATAATATTTTTGCTCCTAATGAATTAATTGAGATAATGATCCCCTCTTGTGTTACCCTAAAGGACAATAATATGCTCACTAACATGCCCATGAAGGAGGAGATCAAACATTTTTTAGCTATGAATCCTTCTAGGGAAGCTAAACAAGATAAGGGTAGAGTGGCCGAAGGAGGTGGAGTTCATAGCATGTAACTTCCCATGAGCTTTGGAAAACTCAGTTTTGGGGAATTTTAACCCATTAAGAATTGCTTAGAATTTTCCAAATATTTCATCAATGGTTTCATTCTCTTTCATTGAGAACAACTTGTAGTGCCTCTAAAGAGTGGCAACTCGTCTAAGCCTAACATCTTCAGTACCTTCATGAGTTATCCTAATAGATTCTCACATCTGTTTGGTAGTTTTGTAATTGTAGAATTTGTTGTATTTTGTCCTAGATAGGGAATAAGCCAAGATGTATCTGGCTTTGGTGTTTAATTGCAAGGTGTTATAGTCTTCCTATGTGTACTTGTTCTTTGGCTTGGTGACAAGATCATGACTATTGTGATAATCTTTTAGAGGTGATATTGGTAGACTTGATGAACATTTTCATCCTTTCCTTCCAATATGGGCAGTCTTCTCCATTGAAGGTTGGTGGCTTTATAAGAGAAACTCCTTCAAGTAGATATTGTCCTTTATTGCTTACCATTTTAATTAGGATATTTTCCTTTAGCATTATTAGATGCTTAATCTTGTCAAAGTCTAAGCTCCAATATCAAAATATGGAGAAAAGAAAGACACTAGAAGGGGTGTTGAATAATGTCAATCAAAAACTCATTTTTTTTCTAAAATAGCAAAATAGTAGCGAAATTGTAGGAGTGCAGAAAAAAGAGTAAGTTAGAAGAATACAAAGTATTTTTATACTAGTTCATCTCAACCACCAAGATTACGTCCAGTTCTTGATCAAACATGATCAACTTCTACTATCTTTTACAAAGATGCAAGTATTCTTTCACAACTCATTTCTAGCTCAACCTAAAAATTCTTTGACTTGTCTCTTCAAGCAACTACCCAAGTATTCTTTAACACAAAACTTCTCTAGGCTTCAAACACCCAAGTATTCTTTTACAATCAAACCTCTCCGAGCTCAAACAAACAAGTATTATTTTACAGATAAGTCTGTCTAGGCTCAAAGCAACTAAGTATTCTTTTACAGTCAAGTCTCTCAAAGCTCAAAGCAATAACACAAAGTTAAAGTTGGGTAAACTAACAATGTTGTTTCTCTTAACTATCAAGATGTGATACAATCACTTAAGTATAAGGTTTTTCACATAAAGAATGAAATATACAATTGTGTTCATGTGTTCATCTCTTCTTTCTAAATCTTCAAGCTTCTTTATATAGGTGTTTTAGTGAAGATGACCATTGCAAATCCCTAAATGTCTCTCATAGGCTTGCTTTATCTATCTTCAATTTTTCGTTCCTTGTGAAAATAAGTGTTTGTTGGTGAATTAAATGTATTTCACCAAATTGTCACTTCTTATCTGATCAAGGAAGCTACTTATCATCTTTTAGGTGCCAAATAGGTGAAGTCATGTGTGTGTCAGTTCAAAACAACTTTTTTTTAGGAGTTTTGTGATTCAAGGGACCCATTCATTTTTTTTTTCTGACTAAAAACATGTTTTCCTTTTCTTTTCTGATTGTGAGTACTAGTGAAACTATTTTACTTTGATTTGTTAAGGAATCATATGCACAAAGATTGATTTAGTTATCAAACATCATAAATAATATGAATTCAAAATAAGTCTTACAAATGAAATGTTTCACCTATTAGACTTTTTATGTCAAGATAACAGATCATCTTAGTGCTTCCATCTTATACTCATTTGTCTTATTAAATAATTTGAAGAAAAAAATTCTCTAGAAAAACATCTATATTTGTTATCATTAAAACTTATAACTTGAGGGATTTAAGATCGTCTTTTAACGCAACTGATCACCTTACTATAATCACTCCTAGGATTATATCTCCAACGCAAAGGGGCTTTACTTGTGGGTGAGAAATCTCAAATTGTATATGCATTGGATATAAGGCTATAAATATGCTTGATTGACAGTCTTTTGGAGGAAACTTGGTGAAAAGCTTGACATCCTGAAAGTTTTTTATGCTTTGGATTGGAAAATTCTCTTAGTGTTAAAAGCATTTGGGTTCCCTAAGAAATTTTGTGGCTAGATTCGTAAAAGTTTGGAGTCATCTAGGTTTTCTTTTAATGCCCATGGATTTGTCTATGGCTTCTTGGCTTATATACGCGGGGTTCGTTAGGGAGATCCTTTATCTTGTTGTTCTTCTATCTTGTAGAGGATGTTCTTAGTTGTGAGATTTATTTTCTAGTGAATCATAATCAGTCGCTTTTAGTGGCAAGCTCTAAAGGATTTTCCATGCCTACGCATGTCTTGTACATTGATGATATTATGATTTTTTGTAAGGGAACAATTAGTAATTTGTGGAATCTCATGCACCTTCTCAAGTTGTATGAGGATGTGTCAAGACAACACATTAGCTATAAGAGGAGTTAGTTCTTTGATGGTGTTATGGTACTAACCTGAGTTGCTCGTGTTAACGATATTCTAGGCTTCATTGTTGGGTGTCTCCCCTTTACCTAACTTGGGGTGCCCATTTTTAAAGGAAAGTCATGTATGTGTCATCTCTAGGGGTTGATGGACAAGATAAAAAACAAGTTGTTATCATGGAAGGGCTCTCTTGTATCCATCGTAGATAGGGTATAGTTGGTGAACTCAGTGATATCAAGTATATTGCTATACAATTTTCATGTTTATTCATGGCCAAAATCGTTACTGAAGCACATTGATGTGTTTATATTTAAAATTTATTTCAATAATTGGCTATATGTATAGTCAATTATTATTGTAATATATAATCAAAATTATTTTTTTTATTAATTGGACAACAAATTATTGTAATATTTCATTTCATTTAGGTATAAAAAAAATGGTTTTTATGTAGTAAATTCATTTCATGAAAAAAAAACTATTGAAAAATAATCATAAACTTAAAATTTTCATATTCATAAAAATATCTTAATTTTCAAAAAAGAGTTATTTACAAAATTAATTTGTTATCATAATTAACTAGTTTATTTTACAAATAACTTTTTTCTAGAAAAAAAATCAGCTAAAAGTTGAGAAATAAGTTCCCATACACATTGAAATTTTTTATAGAAATATATATTTTTTTAAAAAAGATTTACCCAACTAGATCACTTACCCTTTACTTACTTAAATAGAACACTTTATTGTGCATGTTCAAAATTCGGTCTCCGAAGAGCCAAATTCTAACCTGCATTGTGGTATGTCCGACGTTAAAACCCTGTCGGAATTCGATCCTCGAGGAGCCAAATTCCGAGTAGGGGTTTTTATTTTTTTTATTTTTTTATGTTTTAAAAATTGAACTTTTTTAAACTAACAAATTAAAGTTTTTAAAATTTTAAAATAAATATATTATTATTACGATAATAAATAATATTATCTTAAGATATTTATTTAAATGGGTGATAATAATTTTTAATATTAATAAGTTAATTATTATTTAAATTAAATAAGTTAATTATTGTTTAAATAAAATAAGTTAATTATTATTTAAATAAAATAACTTAATTGTTATTTAAATAAAATAACTTAAATATTACATTGATGAAGACCAAGTGCATTAAAAATAAAAAATCATAACAATATTACATTAAGACAAAGTGAATTACATAAGGTTTTAATCTCCGTAATGGTGTTCAGTTCCTGATGGAATCACACTAAAACCAAGAAGACCAAGAGGTGATATATTGAAGGAGGCAAGAGGAATGTGTTAGTTTTGAAAACCGTAAGAAGAGTGGGACTACTTTTGGGCCTTAGCTCCTAAGTTTTTATTAGTATAGGATTTATTCCTATTTTTGCCCTTGTCTTTAATTTCATATTTTACCCTTGTATTTTGGGTACCTTAGACATAAGATTTATTTTTCTTGTATTTCCTATTTTACCCTTGTATTTTAGGGTATCTTAGTCATAAGATTTATTTTTTACTTGTATTTCCCATTTTACCCTTGTATTATGGGGTGTCTTAGATTATAGGATTTTATTTTATAGCTAGGGTATTTTATTAAGGTTGAAAACTAGGCCTAGACATGTTTTTTGGTGGCATTGGATTTATTTTTGGACTTGGCAAGACTTAGGCCCAAGTGGATGGCACCTAGGTTCCATGGTCTTATCATGCACCTAGATGTAGCTTAACCAAACCCAAAGATTCCATCCTTGGCCACCAAGTAGCATCTAGGGTTAATTTAGGTTTCATTTGAAGTGCATTTGGATTGCATTACTTGGCCATTCACTCTCAAATGTAACCCTAAATGCATTCTCCCTTCTATAAATACCCTAGGCTAGCCTCCTTGTAAATACTTTGGAAATCAATATAGAGTGAACCTTTTTGTGACTTTATATTTTCCTTAGTCTCTCTTGGTCATTTTCGGCCAATAATCCTACCTATCTCCACCTTGAGTAAAAATCCTAGAAGTGGCCTTCATCACTCATGGAGTGAGCCAAACCCTAGAGTACCTCTCAAGCATTCCATCAAACACCTTCTATCCTTCCTCCATTTTCGGTCACCACCACCATCCAAGGCTAGGCCTTTGAAGAACTAAGATCCGTGGAGTCTAGGAGTCCTCTCATTGATCATCCTTCTTCCATCAATGCTAGGAGCGCTTCCATCAGTTCCACAACGAGAGCGACGTTTGTTACATTCTAGGTTGCGTCGTGGTGGTTGATACTCTGCAGGATTTGGATCATCATTAAAGACTGGTTGTTGGAATACAGTTGAGGAACTACCAAGTTCATTAGCAAAGTTGGATTGGTAAAGAGATTGCATGAATGATTGTGCTAAAGATGGAGTTGTAAAATCTACTCCAAATAAGTTTGTAAAGAAATCCTCTGAAGTTGTTACAAACGAATGTCTTTTGTCAATTATGTTTTCTTGTGGCGTCATGTTGTGTGGAGGGTTTGAAACATACTGGTTAGTCTCTTCATATACCGGCATGGAAGTCGCACTGATTTCAAATGTGGTGATAGTCCTTCGCTGTTGGTAGGTCCATGGATCTTGTAGTAGTTGTGGTCCAGATAGGAAATAGATGGAATTGGCCAAGTACCATTCTATGTATTCTCGTGTGTGAAACAACGGGCCTTGCATTGGATGACCCATTAATGTGTGCTTATGTCTATTGTTCCATATGTTGATCCATTGAGCATGTCTTGTAACCCAATTTTCATCTTGTCTTCCCCTCATGTCAATTATGTGTAGGTCATTCAAATTATTGGGTGGAGAAGGAACATCTTGGAAGAGACCAAATTGTAATTTCACTCTATCTGATTGGTGTCATTCAATAATTGCAAAACAAATGATGGGGGTACATGAAGTCCACAATTGGGCATCTCTATATGCTTGCATGGGTATTGATGTTTGCAAGCCTTGATATGGAGCCCATAAAAACTACAAATAAATTAAACTTTGTTACTTAAGATAATATGTAAAAAAAAAAAGAAAATAAGAAACAACTAAAAACTTTGTTATGAAGATTTACTTGATCAATCTGAATGTGATCAAACATTGATTTGTATCCCATAACATCATTGTGAGGTACATTTTAAAAGTTGAGTACTCTACTCTCGGTCCATTTTTAGACCAAAAGGTATGTTGGTGGTACTCTGGAAATTGACGCAATATATGGCATGCGATGCCATGCCTAAGACTATAACAATGATGCATAACCACCCATTTTTTGCTCATAACATATGACTCTACACATTTCCCTATATAACATAGCTAAATAAGTAGACCCCAAAATATATCATCTTGCTCTTCTAAGATTAGTTAATAAAGACAAATACATAAGATGTACCTTATTTCCTATTTTTCAAGCATCAAAAAACCTATAATTAAACCTAATATATATGCCCTACAATGGGTGTGAAGTTCTTCTTGAGATGGTTCTTTTGGTAATTCCAACATATTGTCTCTCAGCCACTTTAGCTTGATCATAGAGCCAATTAGTGACTCTCTTTTGACTGGCACGATGCCGAGATATATGGAACACATTTCTTCCCAATCATACATTGTTGGGTCAATGACTGGTAATCCATCAACTCTTAGCTCGAGTTGAAGGGCAACATCCTTCAGGGTTATAATTCACTCCCTTGTTGGAAAATGGAATGTGTGCGTCTTAGGTCTCCACCTTTCAACTAAAGTTGTTACAATGCGTGATCCACCTTAACATGCCTTAGGTTTGCAACCCCAGAAAAACCAACTTCCTCTAGTATAGGAACAATTAGAGGGTGGGGTTCTAGCATTGAATGACAGTAAGAGGAAACATTTTTAGTCTCCTACAATACTTAACAAATTAGGCACGTTATGGGTAGATATTGATTGAAATTTTAAGTAAAATAACGACATTATGTAAAACTTATTGTTCTACCAATGAAGGCAAACATGTATTTATTTTGCTTCCACAAAAAATTTTTGGTTGGTGATAAGTGAGAAACGAAACAAAGAAGGATGCAACTAAAAATGCAAGTTTGAAACGAAACAAAGAAAGATGGAACTGAGAATGCAAGTTTGAAAGATAGTGATCATGGTTATTTATAGTAGGTGAAGGTGTGAATGAAAAGGGATGACTGAGCCCACACTCACAGAAACACTTTCACATGAGAAGGAATCCAATGCTTGCTTGGGAGAAGAGAAGGCATGACTGAGAGGTCACATTCAGTCGCAGAGCGTGGGCCCTATAAGGAATCAATGCCTGCTTGCATAACGTGCATCTTAGAAGGCATGATTGAGAAGTTACATTTAATCGTAGAGTCTGGGTCCCACAAGGAATCAATGCCTGCTCGCATAACATGCACCTCAAAAGGTGTGACTAACATGTCACATTCAGATGCAGAGTGTGGGCGCCACAAGGAATCAATGCCTACTTGCATAACGTGCACCTTAGAAGGCGTGACTGACATGTCACATTTAGACATAGAGCGTGGGCCTTACAATTATAGAGAAAGGAATCCAAGACTTGGATTTCAAATTTTCTTTAATTTCAAACAAACATTTACCATTATAAATAGCCATAACGTTGTTAAGTTGAACACACTCAGAAACACTTGCATTCACTCTCAAAATCTCTTTCGACCTTTCTTATTTTCAAAATATGTCTTCAATATATTTCATTATTTACTCTGATGGTGCCATTAACAATTGTCCTAATGAAGGAGTCACCTTCACCTTACCATCAGCCAAATTAGTTCAATTAAGGAGAGGAAAAACTCTACAAAGGTTGAAAAAATAATCCACAAAAAACTTCGGCAACAAGAAAATGAACGAGTGGCAACCATACATTTTCGCTACCCATTAGACTTGGGGTGAGGGTGAGCAATTACAGATGTGTTGAGTTGAACAATGATGAAGATGTTGAGTCAATCTTCAACATTCACGATACAAATGAACTTCAATCAGGTATAGAAATGTATGTTACCTTCAATACTTGTACATCATCATCTAACGAAGCCCAACCACCACAACTTTCACCTTCACCTTCACCTTACCATACCCACGAAACCATAAACCCACATATTCCAACCAATGATATGAATTTCGATTATGTTATGTTGTCCTACACCTAGTTTTTAACTGGTCCATTCATGAACCTCAGTCAACTAGAATCCCAGCCAATCCAAGAACCCCACATTGAAGAACATGAAGTTGTAGGTCTCCCAACTGATGTTTTTGATCCTTTTAGCGAGGACGAAGACAAAATCCTTCCACAAGAGCAAGATGATGCACAAGATGCCAAGCCACTTGCAAACATTCCATTATCCGAACCATACTTACCATACAACCCATCTCAACATTTTCTAGACTTCCCAACTCACATAAATGAACATGATTTGGAGTTTAGTCATGTTCTAGATCGGGAAACTATAGTCTATCCACCCGGAATACTATTTATTGGCCAGCGCTTCATCACAAAAGAACAAGTGCAAGACACCATCAACAAATATCATATTGTCAATCACTGAACGTACAAGGTGAAGTTGTCAAGCCAAGATAGGCTTGTCGTGGAATGTGTTCATGTCGAGTGTGATTGGCGATGTCGAGCAATATTGCGTACCAGAGAGCAATATTGGAAATAATGAAGTTGGAAGGGCCTACACATGTGTTTGCCACTTATTTCACAAGATCATAATAAGTTGGGATCACGAATGATTTTCCAAACCATTCGTCAAATTATTGAGGTCGATCCCTCTACACCGATCTCAATCATCATAGCCCACATAAAGTCTACAATGGGTTATTCTATCAACTACAGAAAAGGGATGGTTGGCGAAACAACTGGCAATTGGGAAGAGCCGTACCACAAGTTACCTAGTTTGTTGCAAGCAATGCAACTGTATTTTCCCGACTTCATTTGGAAGTTGAGTAAACAACCGGCATACCAAGGTGACGTGTTGGACGAGAGAAACGTTTTATTCAAGAGGCTATTTTGGACGTTCAAGCCGTGCATTGATGATTTTGCTCACTGCAAGTCAATTGTTCAAGTGGATGGAACATTTTTGTATGGAAAGTACAAAGGGACGTTATTGGTGGTAGTTGCACAAGACGGCCGCCAACATAATTCCCATTGCCTTTGATGTGGTTAAAGTTGAAACCAACGATACGGTTTTTTTTTAAGAAACCTACAGAGGTATGTAACACCACAAGAAGGGTTGTGCCTCATTTAAGATTGTCATAAGGCTATCAGAAGTACATACTCCAGAAATGGAAGTGGTTGGACAAAAAAACAATTCTATCCATGTTTATTACATTAGACATATTGCACAAAACTTTATGCGACGATTCAAAAACGTTGCACTGAAGAAAGATGTCGTCAATATGGGTAATTTTATTACTTTCTTTAGTTATTATTACTTTCTACACATGGTTAGCTAGTTATATTAATTTAATTTATAAACTTTTTTTAGCACATGGGATAACTGAGCCCAAATTTTTTTACTATTACAACATAATAAGTGATAATAATCCAAAAGCAGCACAATGGTTGGACAACATCCCAAGGAAAAAATGGATGCTTACATGGGACAATGGACGACGCTGGGACACATGATAACAAACCTAACGGAGTCAATTAATTTGATCCTAAAGAAAACAACCTCCCATTTTGCTCCATGGTCATGGCAACATACACCTGTTGCAACAAATTCTTTGTTAAGAGAGACAGGGAGGTAGATGCCATGATTAATGCTGGACATGTCTACTCGGAAGTTGCATCAAAAACAATTCAAGATGCATAATCAAAGGCAAACACTCATAGAGTGATTACCTTTGATAGAATAAGTAAAAGATTTTTAGTAGAAGAGACACAATATCTTAGAGAAGTTCGACCATCAAGGAGATTTATAGTAAGGTTAGATAAGATATGGTGTGACTGTGGCGAATTCCAAAAAGTTCACACCCCATGCTCGCATGTAATTGCTTCATGCTTACATGCATACCATAACTTTAACATCTATCACTACAAGAAAAATGCAAATTATTGACGGATACAAATCCGTCAGAAAATTTATATTTTTGACATATTTTACCGACGAAAAAAAAATCCTTCGAAAAAATTATATTTTCGACGAAAAATTTATATTTTCGATGGATAATTTCTAAAGGATACAAATCCGTAGGAAAATTTATATTTTCGACAGATATATCCGTCGATAATTTTTTATAGATACAAATCCATAAAAAAATTTATATTTTCGACGGATAATTTCTGACAGATACAAATCCGTCGGTAATATAAATTAAAAGTTATTAAATTTTATTAATAATTAATATAGAAAAATTGATTAGCTTTGGAATAAATTATTTGCAAACAATATAGTTGAAAAATTAATTATTTTAAATTATTTAACTAGAATCTTATTGACAATTTACTATATGATCTTGATATTTTTGTATAACTAATATCTGATTTTAAATTTGATATGAAAATATTATGATATAATTATATAAGATTTTAAATTAGTATTTTATTAATGGTTGATAATTAGAAAATAAAACAAGGATAAATACATTTTTTGAATTTTATATCTTAGATTTAAGATGAGTAAATATATTAAGTTAATTAATAATTTATTTAAAATGTTAAAATTTAATTTATAAAAATAATATTTTAAAAGAGAAGGGTTATAATAAACCGGTGTAACTTTTACTAAGTATTACACTGCTCAATAACTTTATATTAAATGTGAATTTTATAAATTCAACTGTTAGATTGAAATTTTTTTACTCTTAGATCATATATACAAAATTTTATATTAATTCAAGATTATTTGATACTTCATTCTTGTAAAATAAAATTGACGTAATATATATATATATTTCAAAATATACTAAAATATGAATACTTTGATTACCTTCAAGTTGTTGTTCAATTTTAACAAAATTTGATATAAACATATAAAGTGATATGAACTTTCAATCTAACGGTTGAATTTAAAAAATTCACATTTAATATAAATTTATTGAGCGGTGTAATGCTTAGTAAAAGTTACATCGGTGTTATTATAACCCTTCTCATTTTAAAATATATAAATTATTATTTAAACTTTTAAATTTATAATAAATAATTTAAATTGTATCACAATATTAATTTTAAATAGAAATAAGTAGATTGTTAATTATAAAAGTAAGTATATATATAAATAAAGAATAATTAAATATAATATAATTATTTTTATTGGTAATATAATTATTATATATATTATTATACTTTTTATAACGGTCCAGATACACTGAAATGAGAGGGATCCAAAGATAGTATAAGTATGAGATTATATAGTTAAGGATGACTTAAATGAATTAATTTGTACTACCGATATTGATAACATGCATCTGCCTTTTGGTAGCTTATCTCATCATAACTCTACAGTTAAGCGTGTTTGACTTGGAGTAATATAGGGATAGGTGACCTTCTGAGAGGTTTCCAGAAACTGTGCAGTAAGGGCAAAACACGCTAAAAAGTGAAGTGTCATGTAATAGAATCCTTGAGAGGTCAAATATGAGGGTTGTTACATTAATAAATTTATTAAAATTAAACAATTTTTTTTTACGGATTTATCCGTCGGAATCATATAAATATTTTCAAACAATTTCTGACAGATATATTTGTCAGTAATTTCTAACAGATGTATCCATCGGTAATTTCTGACGGAAATTTCTGACAGATGTATCCGTCAGAAATTTCTGACGAATGTATCCGTAAAAAATTTCTGACAAACTTTTTTTTTCGACGCCCATTTTTTTGACGGATTTGCATTCGTCGAAAATAGAGAATTTTCGACGGATTTTCCTTCTTTCCAACGGATTTTCCTTCAAAAATTTGCATTTTTCTTGTAGTATACATATCTTTCATCTATATTTTACAACAAGTCTCTAAGGTATATGAAAGGACAATTTGGAGAACTGAGACACAAAGACTACTCGCCAACTTACATTGGCCCAACTTTGTGCCCATTATCTAGAATTGAAAAGAACTTCCAAGGGTTGACCCAAGTCAAGTAGAATAAGACTAGAGATGGACATTAGAGAACACCAAGGTCATGTAAAACATTATTCCTATTGTCACGCCCCTGGTCACACAAGAAAAAAATATCAAAACATTGTTCATGGTCGACATTGATTTATGTAGCCTACAACTTATTTTCTTCGATGTATCATTTCCAAATTAATGTTAGTAATTACTTTTTTTTATTAATATTAATACATTAATATTTATTATTAATTAACTTATTTTATTTAATAAATAATTAACTATAATATTTAATAAACATTAATATTTTATAATAATTACCTTATTTTATTTAAATAATATTTTTATTCTAAAAAATTTAATCATATTAATATTACAAATTATTAACACAAACTTTAAATATTTAAATAAATATATAAACATAATATTTAATTTTATATACAAATTTAATTTTATTATAATATTAAAACATTTAAATAAATATATAAACATAATATTTTATTTGATATACAAATTTATTTTTATTATAATAATATAACATTTAATTTTAATTATATAATTAATAAATTTTATTTTTAGCATTTTTCAAAGAATAAAAATAAAAAAAGTTACTCAGAATTCGACTTACTAGAACCAAATTCTCAACTTGCACAGGAAAACGTTCTATTTAGATAAATAAAAGGTGGGGGATCTAGTTGAACAATTTATATATATATATATATATATATATATATATATATATATATATATATATATATATATATTTCTGTAAAAATTCACACACTGACAAGTTGATAGTGTTGATTTTTTTTTTACCAAAGAAGAGTTGATAAGACGTGAAACTATTCTGTTATTATTATATTATATATTATAAAGATAGAGAAGTTGTTAGCATTCGTCTAAGTTTGGTAATAATTCCTAGTTGTTAGGAATTAGGATAATGATTTATTATTGACAATCTCTAGATTTGATGGTCATGTTATGACCCCTGGGTCATGCTTATGGATAATAATTCCTAGTTAGCTAATTATGCTGAGTTTGATGAAGAAAATATGTAATTAATGTCATATGAAGAGACAAGGAATTCAACAACAGATAATATGTGGTGCCTTGACTTGGGGTGCAGCAACCACGTGTGGCAACAAGCAATGGTTTTCAGACTGATGAAAAATCCATCAAAGTTGTGCACCATGCATGTGCTGAATCGAAGTCCTATCTTAGCAGTGAAAAATGTTACATCGGAAGAGGCATGGAGTGGTATCAAACCTGTTGTTGACATTTTAGAGTGTTTGGATGTTTTGTTCATGTTCATGTTCCAGACAAACAGAGAACAACGATTCATCTTTGTCCAATGAAGCATTAGAAGATTATCACCAAGTCCAAATCCAAGGAGGAACCCAAAAGATCATGTAAATGGCTAGGTAATGCATACTTTTGTGATGTTCAGTTCAATAGAAGACCCTGCTTCATTTGTAGAAGCAAATAAAATAGGCACTCAAAATGGAGGGAAGCCATGTAACTAGAGATAGAGACAATTGAAAAAAAATGATTCGTGGGAATTGACAACTTTACTGGCAGGAGCAAAGAAAATAAGGGTGAAGTGGGTATTAAAAATCAAACTCAATGAGAATGTTGATGTGGATATATTTAAGGCACGACTTGTAGCAATGGGTTATTCTCAGCAACATGGCATTGATTATACTAAAGTGTTTGCTCCTGTACCTCGGCGGGAGCGGGACACAATCATATTGATTCTCGTACGTGCAGATAAAAAAAAATTGGTGTTTATCAATTAGATGTAAAAATGCTTCTTTTACATGGATAACTGAGTGAAACTGTGTTTGTTGATCAACCTCTAGGTTTTCAAAATAAAGGTGAAGAGCTTGAAGTTTACAAATTAAAGAAAGCATTATATGTGCTCAAGCAAGCCCCTCAAGCTTGGTATAGTAAGATTGTGGCTTACTTTATCAAGGAAGGTTTTGAGAAGTGCTACTGTGAGCACACACTGTTTGTGAAGTCTAGTGATGGCGATAGGATTATAATTGTAAGTCTTTATGTGGATGAACAAAGTTTGGAATTGCATACAAGAAGGAAGGAAAACAAAGTTTAATAGCTTTTGCTGACAGTGATTATGCAATGATAGGAAGAACATCTTTGGGTACATCTTTTATGTTTGGAACAGGAGTTCTATCATGTAGTGACACTATCTGCTACAGAGGCAGAATTTATTGCTGCAGCTTCATGTGCATGTCAAGGAGTGCGGATGAAGAGAATTCTTGAAAAATTTGGTCATTTTCAAGGTCAGTACACTACAATTTACTGTGATAACAGTTCGACCATTAAGCTCTCAAAAACCCAGCAATCCATGTGAGATTTCATTTTCTACGTGATCTTACAAAAGATGGAGTTATGGAGCTAGTGTATTGCAATACACAGGATCAAGCTGCTGATATCATGACCAAGACTTTGAAATTGGAAGTGTTCTTAAAGCTGAGAGATGTGCTTGGGGTGTGCGTGATACCGAGTGTAAACCGATTGCAGCATGCAATTCAGTTTAGGGGAAGATTTGGTTAGTATACGTTTAAGCTTGATAACAATTCCTAACTATTAGGATAGTGGTTTATAATTGCAACTGTTACCACGTTAATAGGAAATGTAAACGTGAATTGTCATTTCAGATTTCATTCCTCTTGTAAGGCTTTATAAAAGCCAGTTTGGTTTCCATTCAATAATTGCAATTCAGATTTCCTGAATACAGAGTTGCATATTTGGTGTTTATAACAGAACTTGTATAAAATTACAATTTTATACACATTCTTTGACGTTTAATATGAAGATAAAAATAAGATTAAAAACAAAAAAAATCGTTAACAAGTGTTTAATACAATTTTTCAAATAAAAAATTTCAATTAAATTCTTCACCTCCATTTGTGCTTTAACACCGAACTCGTCTGCACATGTATGAAAATAATCAAATAATAAACTCTAAATTTGAAGATAAAAATCGTCACATGAGACGACAGATTGTCAATTTCTAAAACAAAATAATGAGAACTCTTTGCAAATTTGTCCACATAACTGCTGAACCATTCATCAAGTAACATTTAATTCGTGACTTCAGAAAAATTTCCAATGCAATAACAGTCATAAGTGACAGTTAGCTTCCAGCGTCAAAATCAAAATCAAACCTTATCCCTGCCTCTCTAGTCTCTATCAAGGATACCAAAACTTCTACCCTTCAGGAGAATCTATGATGTTTTAAATACTTAAGAAAAAAAAAAAAGTACAATAGGAACATCAAATTATCCAACCAGACGACAAGCTCAGCAGTTCCGTCAAGCCCCAGACCATAAAATTTTAACTGAATCAGCTTCTTTGTCTTCCAAAGAAATTTATCCAGTTGCCTTTGAGCACTTCTCAAAACAATTTGATATGTGCTAGAACGTGAGGCTGGGGATCACATGGTGTTAATTCACCAAAGAATGATAAGAAAAATACTTTAGAATATCGTAGAATTAGTGTAGAGTTGGATCAATTTATCCTGAGCTTCTGGGAAAAACTTCCGGGCAAATAGATAACATGATCGTTTTGAGCCGTTCAATACACAAGGTGTAATCACCATAGTTCTCTGCAAAAGGCGCATGAAAATGAATGAAAACTAAATAATAATAATGCATTCCTTCTAAAGAAGCAGAAGTAATAACATCACTGTATGCAGTGGAGCTTTGAACCTAAGTTAGAGATAGAGATTTATACCTTTGCATCACTTGTAAAATGTGGACTTTCGTCAATGTACTGCAGTGAATGAAATCATGTTATTAAGCAGATTTCAATATAAATGCTGTTCTAGATCCGCATGAAGCAAGACGCACGGAAGTTATGTTGAGACACTCATAATTATATACAACCTACTTTTAAACACAAATGAATTTCAGGAACAACGAATTCACTATTTCCTTCTTCTCTATTTCCCATAACTCTTCAAAGTTACTAGAGTTGTGTATTTTGCACACCCCAACAATGGAACCACCCAATTGATACCCTCATTTCTCATTAATTATCTCTTCTTGTCACATCTATCACTTATCGCCTCTCTCTTCTATTTCTATCATTGGGGTGCAGACACCCAAATGGGTGTCCATCGAACATCTTCCAAGTTATTAAGGTCCGCAGGGAACTATTAACACAAACTACTTTTGTTAAAAGGTAAATAACAGAGATACAAAATGAGGAAAAATAACTGATTAAGAATACAGAGTCTTCTAGGTGGTAAGCAATGGCTGGTATGGGTGGCATGGTATGCAAAAAAAAAAAATAACAAGAAAGAAATTCTTATGGAGCAGGTTACAATCAGCTTAGAGTAGAGTATAATTCATTAGAACAAAACCCAAGTATAATTCCTTAAGTACTTTCGGTGTTATTCTTCAATAATAATTAAAGTTTCGCCTCAATAACCCATGGCAACCTTTATTTCGCATTATAGAAACCCTGGACAACAATAATAAAAACACAAAAAAAACTGCACTTATGTTTAGTCCAGCTCATTAACCCCATGTCACTCATGGGAAACATAAAGAAAAAGAAAAGGGAAAAATTTCTTTGACGATTCAACATGAACAAAACAAACGCATATTAAGGGAATGGGAGAAAAATTTGTCACATACTGCTATGTTTTTCATGACTTGATAAGTAATATCCCGAGCTCTGAATGACCTTGGATGCCATTTTCCTTCAGACCAATCAACATATGTTACCGACCAATTTGCAATTCCACCTGGATCAAGCATCTAAATACACATCAAACGAGTTAGCTGGGAGAGATAGAGATGCCCATCATTGCAATTCAAAATAGAACAGTTTGGTGCACTGACATTAAAAAACGTTGGCAGGTAATGCTCATCAGCATAGCAGTTGCGGTTTCCCTCCATATTTGGCTGGGAAGTTTAAAACATGAACAACAGAGTTTTGTCAGTGAACCTATCTTTATATATTCCTTCCAACAATTTGCAAAAATAGCATCAACAGGAAACAGTACACATACTAACTCTGGAAAGGATGAAAGAAAAATACAATTATTGAAGTAATGGTATAGTGACTTTGTCAGCACGAATTAAATAAATTAACTGTTAGACTGTCAGTCATATTATCCAGAGAAGCCCATATACTTTTAGAAAATCATATAAACTCATGCATGCACCAGCAAGCACACTACTGATGGTATATCTGAATAAAAGAATAATTACTAGCGCCATACTTCATAATGCATTTCTTAACTGCGAATGAAGAAATATATTTACATATATGAGGATAAACAATAAAAAATAACCAAAAACAAAAGCATAAGAATGAAGAACCAATATATTTTATTGCTAGATATTAGATAATAAGTTACTGAAAATTATGTCCAGCAAATCTTAATAATCTTCCAGATAACTTAATCATGTGCAGGCTAATTATAATTTAGAAACTTATTATATCCTGCACTAAAATGCTAATCAAGGGGGTTTATTTCTTAGCAAGTTAAATTTGATTTCTGAAAGAAAGTGGCCAATTTTTTTGAATTAACAGTGGGCTTAGTGTAGTTCAAATCATAAATACATTTACCTACACTAACATTCTTAACAGAGGTGATAGGAATTTAGGAATAAACCAAATGGATCACACAATCCATTCAGTTAGCAAACCAAAAAACAAAAGTGGTTCTTAATAGCACAGTACAGTACCCTGCAATGGTGCCTGAATTTTGAAAAGTAGAGATTGTCTGCCATAATTATTATAGCATGCTGCCGTTTCATTGAGAACCACTGCATCAGAAACCACAAGATCTAAATCAGCTGCATGTCAGAAAAGTTTTCATTGGTTTCCTAAAATCCTAAATTTGTAATATAAAATCCATTTTTCATCCGAATTTTGACTGTGATGAACGGTTATGCATTTTAGAGGAGACATGAATGCCCAAAAGAAGGTAAACTCTGAATGTCAAAAACTTCTGCCAGGTATAAGTTTCACAAAGTATAAACTAAGAATGAAATTTGACAAATTAAAATGACTGGAATTCAGATATTTTCGAACAAACTTCAAAAAAAAAAAAAAAAGAAAGAAAGATATTGTCCAACAACTCTTAAGATTTTTTCCTGTTTTCATAGTGCATGCCATGAAGGATAGCCTGGTAAAAGAAAGGACAAAAAAATGGATGCAAATGAATTCCTCGGCAACATCTCTCATATTATAAAGAGTAAAAATTACTTTGTAAATGAAATAAATGCTATTTCCATTGTTGCTACAATCTGCAGATATGAATACAAAGCAGGGTAAACTGAGGGAGAAAGAAGTCATAAAAGTATGCAACAAGGCTCCTTTCAAACTGGATTAGCCATGTGATGCTAAGTGAAAGGGATACCAGAAGAGAAGAGTGACCTCATGAAACACTACAATTGAATGGATGCTCAATTTTCTAGCATAGGCAGATATCAAGATCCATAGAAATTATACCTGTGAACCCTTTCGGAAATCCTTCTTTTCTACTTCAGGCAACATATGTTCTATATACCTTCCGTTTCCATGAGGACCAGGATCCACATAGCTTTATCCAAAAGGTGAGGGGGGAAAATAGAGACAGATAAGTCCAAATTACCATCCAAAAATTCAGCAGTGTAGAATCTTAAATGAAAGGAATGAGTTAGAATTTCATCAACAAATTTGTAGAAAGTTCTTTTATATTTTCTTACCAGTCAATAAAGCTGACATTTGTTAATAATAAATAGTTGTACACAAATTCAAAGCGGCGCACCGGTACACAACTGAAGCAGTAATGAATTTGCCATTGATTAGATTAAATCCCATAATTCGTGCCTTAAAAGCAAAAAAGAAATAGATAACAAGAGTACCTTTCAGACAACAAGACAAAATGTTGGTTATCAGGGTCTAAAAGTGCATTTGCCAAAAGTCTCCTTTCTGCCTCAACCATAGAAATTTTTCCCCAGACTACCTGAAAGAAATTGAAAACCATTAGGCACAAAGAAACAGATGGAACGACCTTATGAAAATTGGATGCATGTTAAGTACCAGGTAATCATAAGAATAGAAGAAAGTTTTTTTATTTCTTCTGGTGTTAACAATATCCTTATAGTTCTGGCTCCAATTAGAAAGAGATTCTACCATACTTATACTATCATCATAAGAGATTTGTGAACTGTTTATCAGGAAAGCCACTATATTTTTTATGTGTATATAGAAAATAAATGATCCACATGAACAGTGGTCACTGGTTCTCCCTGATTAGTCGAGACACAAAGGGGCAGCTTTGTTACAGCTAATAGAAAAACAGAGAGTAAAATTGATCATAGAAAAACAGAGTAACAGAATAATGAGACTATGAGAGATTTATGTGATAATATCCTCAAATTTAAATCAAATGTTACTTTTTTCTATTTAGAGTATGCATCAAATTGAATATATTCTCCATTTTTTAATCATCGTTAACTTACATTGGAACTTTAAACTTCCATATAAAGTGCTTGAAAATTATATATTGAAATCATGGGTTATTTATACACCATACCGGTTCACTGCGAATGTCTCGGCCAACAAAATAGGGACTGACATGTATTGGCTTTTCCTTTGACGCATGTACATAAATAGAGAATTTGCCCTCATGGCCCTGCATTTGGTAATGAGCACAATTCAAATATAATGTAAGCAGCAAATCTATCACATTTGAAGGAAAAGGAATTGCACTTGGTATTTATATCCAGTTTCCAGAATGACAAGCATTGACATTGATATTTTACTAAAAAGAGAAAAGTATACCACTAATAAATCTTGGTATTCTGGCCTTATGGGAACAGTTTAAGAACAATAAATTTCTATTACAAAAAGAGTGGACAAAAATAGCCAAGTACATGGAAAATAAAAATAAAAACACATGCTAGAAGATACTATTCTGCCGTAAGGCCTAAGCCTCCCAGAATTTCCTTCATAGATTCAATACTATTTGGTTTGGTAATTGTGTCTGATGCAGACCACAAATTGTTGTGTTCATTCACGAGTGGGGTACAGTAATATTATATAATAAATGTTAATCAAATCTAAATATGGATGTGTGCTAGAACTAATTTAACCTGTGTTAAATAGGCTACATTTAACACTCCCACTCTGAAGCATACAAATCATGTGCACCAATCTTGTAACAAATATATTCAATTAAGAACTGTTCGGGGATTTGATGTCAGCTAGATGATCATTGGAACTGATGAAGTCAGTTGTAGTTTTTTAATTTTTCAGCAAGGAACTTTTCCAGTATAAAGTGAGAATCAAACTGCATTTGGTTCTCTATTGAAAAATTCGATTGGAGGCAATGTGGAGAACGACCTGATTTTCACAAATCAACTTCATCTACTTGAGATCTTCTAACTTTAATTGTTGAACTTGAAGCCAATTCACGCACTCTGGCTGTGCCACAACATGGCATTCAGCCTCAACACTAGATCTGACAACTACGTTTTGTTTCTTCTCCATGAGATTAAGATACCCCCAAGAAGAACATAGTAGCATTAAGTGGATCTTCTATCAAGAGGAGATTCTGACTAATCAACATCAGAGTAGCTTAAAGCTCACACTTTTAGTATTGCCCACATAAACCAAACCTTTGCCAGGTGCACTTTTAATGTATCTGAGGATGTAAACAGAAATAGTGATACGTGCAGGAGCAATTAGAGGTGACAAAGATGAGTCCTAGAGGAAGGATTCAATTGGTACACAACAAGCAGAAGAAAGGAAAGGGTGAGTCTCAAAAAAAGTGGCATCAATTGAGACAAAAATAGTGCTAAAGATCAGAAGAATAAAGCCCAGTTACCCAATAACGATTTTGCAAGTGGGAGTAACCAAGGAATATGTATTTGTGAGGTTTGGCAGCTAACCAGTCCTTGAAGAGAGTGAGATCATGATTAAAACACGTGCAACAAAAGACTCAAAGTGGAAGAGAATACAATTGTTGCTTTGGAAACAATAGGGTGAGGAACTTGGTTGTTCAACACAATAGAGGGCATGCAATAAAATATGCCTTAAAAGGTTATCTTATCAGGCTGCATTTTTACCTTCTTCATTTCTTCCAACAATGGCTTGTAAGCCATGTCAATGTGTTGCATAAGCAACAAGCATTGCCGACCAGGCTTGTGTGTCTCTCCTAGGCATGTTCCTGAACACACGAACCGCATCATCCAAACTCCCACATTTAGCATACATATCTATAAGTGCAGTATTTACCTTAACATACTGATCAAACCCATTCTTCTAGAGATACTTGTGGATCACCTCCCTAAGTCCAATGCCCCTAGAAAAGTGCATGATGAAAGTGCAAAAGCACGGGACATCATTTGGCTTGAGGCCACTCTCGTGCAATTCTCTGAACAAAGTCAAGGCCTCACTAGGCCAGCTATTCCAAGCACGACTCATGATGATTGCATTATATGCGACAACACACAGTCATCAATTTTGTCAAAGACCCTTCTAGCAGGACCTATATCATTGCAAGCAGAGTACATGTTTATGAGTGTTGAGCACACATACATGTTATACACTGACCCAAGTTTAACAGCAAGGCAATGCAGTTGTTTACCTTCCTGAAGTGCCTTGAGCCTTTCAGAAACCTTGAGAAGGGAGGAGCAAGTGTAATCTTCTGGATGGAGGCCAAAGCACAAGACTTGAGAAAACAGAAGGAATGCTCTAAGATGGTCATCAAAGTGTTATACCTAATTTCTGGTTGGATATCCATTGATGCAGAGACAGTAGAGTTGAACTTGGAGGAAGTTACTCAATAACTTTCTATATTTTCTTTTCTGTTAATACCTAACTTCTGGTCTAGCTCTATAAGAGCATAAACTTAAATCACCAAGCTTACTTGATGAAATAGTCCATAGCCAACAAAGCTATAATTTTAAGCTATTCTATAAAACCAACCAAATACACGATTTCCTTAGTACACAGTTATGACACAGTTCAATCACAAACAGCTAGTGTGAAATTCAAATATATCTAACAAAAACAGACAAATTCAAGAGCATTATGATTCATAAATTTTGACTAAAATGCCATGTAGCTTACTTTTTTCAATGCTTATCAAATAAATGGTTTGAAGTTTGTTATCTCCTACCACTTTACAACTTATTTATCAACTGATTGCCATTGTCCCTATTTTCATAGCTTATGATTCATTGTCCATTCTTTCATACTGATTTTTCCATTGTAATCCAAATGAATTTCTACCCAGGGATAATAGGAAATATATCTTGAACACAAATTGCCAGCAGATTATCTGCTCAACATAAACCAGTCCACAGAATAGGGGCAATAAACTGTCTATTTTGTACCAAGGAAATCAGTCTGTGAAGAACCCAAACACACAAGCAGTGTAACAAAACTACAAAGAAAAAAAAATAAACAGAAAAAGTTACTAAACACAGCATCCATAACACACTTAAAAAAGAAGGCAGAAGAGCAAAGTTCATGATCCATCCAAGGAATAGGAATGGCATACCTGAAAGAACATGTGCCAGAGCCTCTCGAAAGGCAAGGAACCCGGAGTCAAAAACAAAAAAGCAACCTTAGGCTTCCTGGTCTGCACAGGATAATAGTTGAGAATCTCGTTAATAACAACCCTAGACTCGACCTCCGCATCACTCAACTGGCGGGAGCGAGCAGCCGGCGGCATATCAAAGGCGCCGCGGCCGCAGCCTCCGGTGGAAAAGAGGGAGCACGCCGAGGGGCTTCGCGGCGGGTAAATGTAGGCAGCAATGAGAAAGACGCAGACTATAGAAACAAGAACAATGATCCAAGTAGGCCTCCTTAACTGTGGCCGACTTCTTGACCCAACCATGATCAAAAGATTCCTTATGAATTGCGGCCATGCACGTTCCTTCTTCATTTAAGTTCAAGGTACCTCACCAGCTTCCCCATACATCCACAATCCATCAACATTTCCTCATTATTATTTATCCAATCTCAAACGACGCCGTCTCACTGCACAGAGATAGTAACAAAAAGCTACATCACACACACACACACACAGATAGTAACAATAAACAAACACTTCAATTGCGTAAACAATCAACATTACTATTCATAATTTCATTTCCCTCTCTCACCAACAACGAATCAAAAAACACAATCCAGATCTTATCCCCTAACTAACAAACAAACAAAGACGTCATTAACTCCGAATTAAAAAAAAAAAAAAGATCCAAAGGCGCGGTGACACGAAGCATGAACCCTAACGCAAAAATCGGAGCGAAACGGTAAATGAAGAAAGCGAAAGCGAGGATTCAGATCTTAAATTAACGCATTGAAATGAGATTGAAGAATGCGAACCTGTGATCCGGAGAGGGATCTAAGGAAGAGGAAGAAGATGAATAAATAATAAATGAAGAAGAAGAAGAAGAAGAAGTGGAAAAAGAAAAATAAGAAACGTGACGCAGTGACAGCGACAGAGACAGAGCGTGGAAAGAAGAGAAGAGAGAGGGAAATGGTAATGGCAATGGCAATGGTTGAGATTTGCGAAGCCAAGTGGAGAGCGTTGATTCCGGTGCTCTCAATATATATTATATAATAATAATAATAATAATTAATTTAATTATAATTTATGGAGTAGAGACATAACATAACACAGCGCGGGTGTGTGGGTCTTAAACTCTTTCTCCGCCCATCGCTGTCTACACTTCAACTTGTCATCTCGCACTCATTTTCGGACACTATTCTATCATAAATCAATATTCACTCTTCTTACTTTTCTCCTACACTTCTACATTCATAAATATTTATATTTATATATTTATCGTAAGTATCTATACTTTAAGCGTGTGATTCAGTGATAGAGGTTAATTCACGTTTAAGCAAGATTAGGGGTTCAAATTTTGCCTTGTGTATGTAGTCGCATTAAATTTTAGGGTTAGTTATCTCATCCTTTGAGATGCCTCCAACCTAGCGAGGAGATTATCTAAGTATACCTTAGTTGCTTAAAGTTTTTTTTAATTAGTTAAGATTTTAAATTCAATATGATTATTTTATTTTTATTGATTTTAAATTTTAAAAAATTTAATTTATTTTTTAAAAAGTTATTTGATATTTGTGTAATTCTTATTCTATTTTAAATTTATATAAAATAAATTTTAATTAATATAATTTTATAATTATTATTTTATGATAAAAATTTTATTTTTTTAATATTTTTTTAAAAAAATATTTAATTAATTTTAAATAAATACAAATATACTTAATACTCAATGAAAATAAAGACACATATATCATACTTGTCAAATATAAAGACAAGAATAGGTATAAAGTTTAAAAATGGATAGTAAAACTTATAACAAGTCTTCCTTGTTATCCCTAGTTGCCTTGATTCAAACTTGGAAAAAAATTATTTATATATATATATATATATATATATATATATATATATATATATTATTTATTTATTTGCGGTTTCAGCCTCGACGAGGTAGGTACATTCTTCCAATTTGGCTGCTTATTGCACAATTTTACGAAACCACCGAGGAAAGTGCACTTTCATATTCTTTTTTAATTCAAATGAAAAGTAAGAGAAAGTAAATATTATTTTCATTCTTGTAAATGAGACCTTTTAAAAAAAATTAGAAGTTCTGTATTTTGTGATATTTTTTAATTTTTATATGTATTAATTATTATTTAAAGTATCCTTAGTTAATTAATATCTCTTGAAATATTAATTAGTTAGATGAGAAACAAATAAGTGAGAGAAGATTAATTTTTTTAAATAAAAAAAAGTCAACTATTGGAAGAATGATATTCTCTAAGTTTTACGTTGATGAGAATTTTAATATTTTAAAATAAATAATGTTCTCACTATTTAATGTAATATTTTTTTCATAGCTAAATCTTTTGATAAATTATTCAACTATTACAATTATAAATAATATATTTATTGTGAGAGAATAGTTAGAAAAATAGAGAAGTGGCAGAAAGTGATAATAATTTCCATTGATCAGTATACTATATATATACATCAGCTTGATAATAGAATGCCAAACAATAAGCTAAACAGATAAGAAAATCTTTCTATTATTAAACAGATAACTAATTAGTTATATTTTGATAGGGATATCAAAATATAACAGAATTTGTTATCCTTTAACACCCCCCCCCCCCCCCCCCTCAAATGAGTGGGTGATTGAACTACACCGAGTTTGTCTCTAAGTTGTGAGAATTTTGAGTGAGCGAGTGCTTTAGTTAAGCAATCAGCTATTTGATAAGAACTTGGAACATAGGCTATGCTAATTCGGTTTTGTAGAACTTAATCTCTAATAAAATGAATGTCAACCTCTATGTGTTTTGACCTGGCATGCATCACAGGATTCGATGTTAATGCCTTTGCACTCAAGTTGTCACACCCCAAAATTGGCTTCCTTGGCATAGGTAGTTTTATCTCCCGTAGTAGTGATTTAATCCATTTAACCTCAACTGCCCTATATTTAGATTTTGTACTTGATCTAGAAACCACATTTTGCTTCCTTAATGACCATGCAATGAGGGATTCTCCAAGAAAGACACATTGTCCTGCAATTGACTTTCTATCATCTACACTTGTGGCCCAATCTGCATCAGAAAAACCTATTATATCGAGATCAGCCAAGGATTTGATATGCAAATAATGGTTTATAGTTCCACAAAGATATCGTAGGATCCTTTGAATTCCATGCTAGTGATCATCAGTTGGAGCACTCATGTACTGGCTTAATTTATTTACTGAATACGCAATGTCAGGCCTTGTATTTGTTAAATATTGAAGAGAACCAATAGCTTGTCAAAAACTAGTAGGATTCTTCATTGGCTCTCCTTCATTAGTGAATGACCTTCCTGTAACCATAGGTGTTGGATAAGAGGAAGCTTGATCCATTTTGAATTTCTTAAGGATATCTGCAATATATTTGGTTTGTTTAAGAAACATGCCACCACTGTCTCTATGCACTTCAATGCCAAGGAAGTAATGTAGCTTCCCAAGATCCTCTAGTGCAAAGACCACATTGAGTTGTTTGATGAAAGCTTGCAAAAAAATTAGTATTGCTTCCTGTAACAATTATGTCATCTACATAAATTAATAGGAAGGTAATAAGATTTTTGCCTCTAAGAAAAAAAAAGTGATGAGTCACTATGAGTATTTTGAAACCCCCAATGGAGTAAAACTTTCTTGAGTCTATCAAACCATGCTCTTGGTGCTTGTTTGAGTCCATAGATAGCTTTGATGAGTTTGCAGACATGGTGAGGCTTGTTAGGATCCGTAAATCCTTCAGGTTGATGCATAAATATTGTCTCCTTTAAATAACCATTTAGGAAGGCGTTGTTGATATCCATCTGTCGCACCTCCCAGTTGTAATGTACAGTTATAGCCAAGATGATCCTCATTGTGCTAGCTTTAATTACAGGACTGAAAGTTTCATCAAAATCCACACCTGCAGTTTGTTGGAAACCTTTTGCAACCAGCCTAGCTTTTCTTCTTTCTACTGTTCCATCTGCTTTGTACTTAGTTTTAAAGACCCATTTAGAGTCAATGACATTTTCCTGGCCTTGATAAGGTACCAATGTCCAAGTTCCATTGGAAATTAAGGCTTTAAATTCAGAATTCATGGCTTTTCTCCATTTTAATCTTTTAAGAGCTTCTATTACTGTCTCTGGTTCTTTCTCTTCCTCATGTTTCTCAGTTGTTCCAATGTAAGGAAGTTTTGGCTTGAGAATCCCTGCCTTGCTCCTTGTACACATACTATGAGTGTTTGAGATTAGAATGGTGTTGTTGTCAACTACTACATCATCTGCTCTATTATTGGTGTTTTGTGAGTTTTCTTCAGCTACTAGTTCAGATAAAGTCTCTGTTGGTTCTGCATCAATCTGTTGTTCATGAGTAGGTGATAAATTTTCTGTTGGAATTTGTGTGTTGTAGTTGTTCTAATGTTGATCACCATCATTTTGTGTGCTATTATTGGATTGCTCTGCACTAATTGATCTATAAGTTTCAGATCCATTATTATGGCCAATCTCTGCAGGAATCAAAGGATAGAAAGAGGAAGTTGGTTCAGTAAAAATTTCTGCTAACTTTTGTTTGTTGAGGAAGCCATCATGAAAAGGAAACTCATGTTCATTAAATATCACATGTCTTGAGATAAAGATTCTGCCATTTGAGTTCATGCACTTGAATCCCTTATGAGAACTACTATAACCAAGAAATACACATTTTGTAGTGTGGTACTGCAACTTATGGGCATTATAAGGCTTGAGACATGGATAACATGCACAACCAAAAGAATTTAGGTTATTATAATCAGGTTCCTTATTAAGTAGTACTGAGTAGGGACTTTTATTCCTAATTATAGGTGTAAGCAACCTATTTATTAGAAACACGACAATTGAGAAAGCTTCCCACCAAAAATAAAGTGTCATTTTGGCTTGTGCTAATAGGGTAAGACCAAGTTCAACAACATGCCTATGTCTTTTTTCTGCCCTACCATTTTATTGTGAAGTGTATGGACAGGACATTCTCAATTGGAAACCAGATTCCTGGGCAATTTTCTGTAAACCTTTAAATTCACCTCCACCATCACATTGAACCACTTTAATCTTCTTATTAAATTGGTTTTCTGTTAACTTTTTGAACTGAATAAAGGCTTGCACAGTTTCAGATTTTTGCTTTAATGGATAAATCTAGGTAAATCTACTAAAATCATCAATGAAATGTACATAGTACTTAAAACTAGAACAAGAATTTATTAGTGCAAGGCCCCAAATGTTTGTATGAATTAACTCAAGAGGCTCCTAAGCATGAGACAAAGAAGATTTAAAAGGTAAAAAATGTGATTTTCCAAACTAACAAGCTTCATAAAAATTGAAATGATCATCCTTTGAGGTTTTGACATTGCAACTCCTTAAAACTTTATCCAAGACTTTACTGCTAGGGTGTCCAAGCCTCCTATGCCAATTCTCCTTTACTGACAAGTAGACATATGAGCCATCACTAAGTCGAGCATTGACACTAGAGAGCTGATATAAGCCATAAGTTTCCCTTCTAGTAGAACCTTCCCTGTTAACTTGTCCTTCACAAAACAGTCACTTGCATCAAATTCAATTGTAATATTATTGTCAGTAGAAAGTTTGGAGACACTTAATAAATTTTTAGTAATCTTAGGCACATAGAGAAGATCATGTAGATTAAGGGATCTTTGACAAGTGTCTAAAGCTGCAGTACCATAAGCGTGTATTTTTAATCTCTCATCATTACCAACAACTAAAGAGGCCTTACCATCATGCTCAGAGATTTCCTAGAATTGATCAGGGTCATGTGTAACATGATTGCTAGCACCACTATCAAAGTACCACTCTGGGTTTCTAACTAAATTTGATGAGGCGTTGAAATTTAGTGGGGCAACGAAGGCATTGTGCTTTTCCTGCTTGTCATTAGAGGATTGGTCCATGTATGACTTGTCAAACCTATAGAAGCAGTGGACAACAATGTGGCCAATTTTTCTACAAACATGACGTGTTGGTTTGTCTCGGGACAGTCTTCCTCTTCCTTTACCACCTCTCGTACCTCTGAAATTATTACCTCTCCAGCTTCCACTATTGTTAGATCGATTCACTTTTTGGTCAAATCTGGTTACAACATTTGCTGGAGGGCTAAGGGTCAAATTTGAAAGGGAATTTAGCTGCTCAAGTTTATTCTCAAATGCTATGAGTTGTGCTTGCATATCAATCCAAGTCAAGTCATTTTTGTCAAATAATGGGACTAATATAGCATTGTAGTCAAAATCCAAGCCAGCCAGAGTCTGAGTGATCAAATTAGCGTTGGAGATAGGACTTCCTGCAAGTTTGAGATTGTCTACCAATGATTTCATCTTGATGAGATACTCCTCCATCTTCATTGAGCCCTTGCGAGAGCTATGGAACTCAGTCTTGAGTAGTGTGACATGAGAACGTGTGTGCGCTCTGACTAGGCTTTAAGCACCTTCCCAAAGTTCTTTGGATGTTTCACAGTGTAGAAGCTAAGTGGCAACGCCTTCTGTCATTGAATTAAAAAGCCACCCTAATAGCTGTTGGTCGGTGGTTAACCATTCCTCATAAGCAGGATTGATTTTCTTTGTTGATTCTTCTATAATGAATTTCTCAAGACACTCCTTTGTCCCAAAGATATAGCCATTGAGTTTGTGATAAGTGTCTAACTAATTTGATTAAATATGCATTTGAGACACTTATCTAGCACAATTTTTGTACATATTGATATAATTTTGGTCTATATATACTTAGAATCAGAGAGGGACTTTTGATTTATGTTAGTACAGGGAGCGATGAAGCTTTTGATCCAATTTTGTGTTTATTTTGTAGGTTTTGAGATCTGGAGGAAAATGGCTCGGCCATTCAAAAGGGCTGAGCGAATTCAAGCCAGAGAGCCCTCTAAAATTTCACCAAACTGAAGGCACTCAGCCACTCCAAGGCGCTTAGCGGATCTGACCCTGGAAGAAGGAGTGCTCTCTACCTCCTAGGCGCTTAGCCACTCCAATCCGCTGAGCAGATCTGGCCCTGGAAGAAGGATGCTCTCTACCTCTTAGGCGCTCAGCGGATCTGAGGAGCTCAGCCCCTTGTGCTTGCTTAGCAGTGAAAGATCACTAAGGAGCTCAGCGGATCTACGGGGCTCAGCCCTTTAGGTTACTTCATGGTAAAGAATTCTTCAAATCGCTCAGTCGTTTCAAGGTGTTGAGCCGATTCTTCTCTTTCCTGCTTACTCTATTTTAATTCCATCACATATATAAGGGCAAAGGAGAGAGAAAAGGGGCATCAAGCTGTACGAAGAGAGAAGAACAGAGAAAGGAGAGAAAATAGAGAACTTTGGAGCTCGTGGGGACGCGATTCTTCAAAGGATTTCTTTCTCCTTCTACCTCTCATCTTGTTGTTTGGTGATTTCTTGTACTATGGAGAGCTAAGCTCTAGGGTTGGGATTGATGTAATCGTCGAACTCCTTTGTATTCCTCTTTGATTCATATATATATCTCATCTATTACTCTATGTCAGTGATTTGTTTCTGTTCATAATGGTTTGATGAACTGATCATTTATCTCTGATTTTGGGTTTAGAATTTGGTTGGAAAACGTTTTCTGAATCTAGACTTGGAACGAATCACCTATTAGTTTTGAGAGTCAGGGATCGTCTTGAAATTAATAGTTGCAACAAGTTCTGACTCTTAATGCGGAATATTTAACCGAATGAAGTGAGGAATCATTCATTGAGTTAAATATCTTGGAATTTCTTACGCCAAGGGATTGGGTCTGAATGAATTTAGAGAACTCGATGGCAATGAGTAATGGAATCATTTGAAAGAATCAATAGGAATGCATAGGACGGAGATTGATGAAATCTATCCCAACTGTTTATCATATTTGTTTTCTTAAAAATTAATTTATCCTTTGGTTACTTAAGTTTGATTAAGTATTCACATCAAATTTGAACATGTGTAATTACTCAAGTTTTAAATTCACAAGTACTAATTAGTATAATAGAAATCATAGCTTCCTTCACAAGTCCCTGAGGATCGACAACCTTTTAATTATACTACAGAGACTTGGGTGCGCTTGCCCAGAACACCAACAGTTTGCTTCCTCGAATTAAAGGCAACGCAAGAGATTTCCACAACAAATAATTGTTTCTGTCTAACTTGACAGAACACAATGAAGTGAGGGCATTTTTTTGATTTGAGTTGGTAGCAGAATCCATGGTTTGTTGGATTGGTCAAGATGCTATTAAGGCTTAAAGCTCTGAAACCAAGTTAGAAAAATAGAGAAGTGGCAGAAAGTGATAATAATTTCCATTGATCAGTATACAATATATATACATTAGCTTGATAACAGAATGCCTAACAATAAGCTAAAAAAGATAAGAAAATATTTCTATTATTAAAAAGATAACTAATTAGATATATTCTGATATCCCTATCAGAATATAACAGAATTTGTTATCCTTTCACAAGAATTATTTTAGTAAAATTGTATGAAAAATGATATATTTATTATTGTCCTTAATTTATGTACAAAATTTTTAAATGATGGTCATTGTGTGACAAAGAAGGTCTACATAATTAAAAGTAACCCAAAAATAAAATAATTAAAATTTGGGAGGATTAAAACGAAAACATCTAAAATTTATAGAAAAAAAAAATAAGTAAAATTAAGAATATTAAAACAAAAGCGATGTTATTTTGTACAGACTAAAATCTATTTGAGCCAAAATTTATAAAATTTAAACCTTTAAACAAATAAAAAAAGGCACTAATACAAAGTAAAAAAAAAAAACATAAATCTATAACAAATGCATTGGTGGTTAGCAAAGAATAATAAAAATTAAACCCATAATTTTGTAAATACCATATAATGACACACACTCAAATTTATTTTTTTCTTATTTTATATTTTATTTTTGTTATTCCTTATTCATCATATTTCCTTCATAACTTGAAAGTGATTACATCATTACACAATTTCTATGAAGTTTTATATTTAACGTTTAACTTTAATATATATATATATATAATTGGTTACTAAAAATTAAGAATTTTTACTTTATTTTGATGCAAAGTAAGGTTTAAGGTTTATAAATATAGTTTATAAAGTTTTAGTTATTTTCATTTTATCCTCCTAAATCTTACTATTTTTTATTTTGGTCATCCCAATTTTTTGTTTTTATTTTGGTCCTTTTAAGATTTGGCTCTATAATTTTCTATATTTTTTCCACTATATTTAATGATCAATTTGGCGGCACGATAGAATCATAATACTATTTTTATTAATACTTATTGTTTTGGCACAACTAAAAGATTTAAAAATAGAACTAAAGCTTAAATGAGACTTATAAAAATAATTAGGTTAAATTGTACCTTTAGTCTCCTAATAATATTAAATTTGTAATTTTCATTTTTTTTATTTTTAATTCTACAATTTTAGTTCTCCAACTTTGTAATATTAATAAATGAAATGATTATTAATAATTTATAATATTTAAACTAAATTGCATTTGTAATTCTTATTTTTATCTCATTTTCATCTCATTTTATTACTTTTATGAGATGAAAAATAAGAACTAAAAGTGATATAAAAATGAGTATTATAATTGTAATTTAGTCTAAATATTATAAACTATTAATAATCATGTCATTTATTAATGTTGAATCATGATTAATGTTACAACTTTTTCGATCAATTAATGAATATTCGATGAGAAAATCAAAATTATAAATTTTATGAAATTAAAGGACTAAAATTACAAATTTAAAAATTAAAGTATCAAAATTACAAATTTAATATTATAGGAAACAAAAGTAACTTTTTAACATTACCCTTATTTTGTCACATACAATTAATTAAATATTGTATTATCAAGAGTAGTAAACAATTTGTAATTTTATTATTTGAAAATTACAAATGTATGCTTATATTAAAATTGTAGTCTAGAACGAAGTGTTTCAATGTAGGGGTGTAAATGGGTTAGGTTGGGTCGAGTTTAGATAAATTCTTTACGTGACCCAATCAAAATTTAACAGGTTAAGTCAAATTTGTACAATATTTTTCCAATCCAACTCAACCCAATCAAAAACGGATTGGGTTGGATTGGGTTAATTGAGTTAACACAATTATATTTATTTATTGTAAAATTTTAAATATTTTAAAATAAATGTAAATCATTTGATACATTGTTGTAAATTCAATATTATTAACCTATAAAGCAAACAATGATACAAATTAAATTCTAAAATAAATTTATTAATTTGTTACATTATTATCAACTCAAAAACCAACATTAATTAATACAAAATAAAATTTAAAATAAATATATTATATTGTTACAATATTATTGACCTAAAACACAAAACTTGTTACTAAATAAGTGTGACAATGAATATTATCATGAGCAAATGATCATTCAAACACAATTATTATTATTATTATTATCATCGTCGTCGTCGTCATCGTCATCATCGTCATCATCATCATCATTATCATTATTATTATTATTATTATTATTATTATTATTATTATTATTATTATTATTATTATTATTATTATTATATATGACCAGGTTGGGTTGAGTCAGGGTTGGAAACACAAAATCTGTTATCTAACTTGTACAATGACGAATTTTGATCAGGTTAGATTGGGTCTAACGTGGATATTGAAAAAATCCAATCCGAACTCATTGGATTGATTTGGATCTATTCAGGTTCGTAGGTTATCCATACCTCTATTTAATGAATCATAATATTTAATATACTTTATTTTTAGTCATAAATTAATTATAAATTGAAAACTAATACCATTAATCTTAATAATAAAAAAGTCTACTTGTCATTTTAAAAATATTATTTAAATTAATATATATAAATATATAAAAGCTTACTTTTAACATATTTTTTATATGCTTGAATTTTTTTATGTGACACCCTTACTACCCCCAACACATACATCGTAATAATGTAATTAAATTGAGAAAATAACATTTTAACATAGGTAAAAGGGTTCACATAAAACTTCATAACTGTTCTTTCTTCAATATCTAAAATAAATAAAACTTGGAAGGTAAAATTTAAGAGTTTACAAATTATTTTCAAAAGACAAGGTATAACTCAAAATACATATAAAAATCTATATCCTAGGATTTTCTGCCCCGATGTCACAATATCAGAGCACACCCTCAATTCAACTGTTGGCATCCTAGATGCCACTCAAAGCCGGATCTTCCTCACCTAAAACATCCACAAGTTGTACGGTGAGAAAAGAAAGCATATATATATAAAGCACATAAGGAAAACACAACATATCATTTCATTATGACTCTATACCTAATAAAATATTCATAAACATTTCAACATATCATAACTCGATCAATCATACATCATCACCACGTCATAATTCGCAATCACACCAATCATCACAAATCTTGCACTTCACACTATGCCAAGGTCACGTTACCCATTTAACAATCTAAGGTCGTGCTCACCCCTGATATAACACTATGCCAAGGTCACGATTCCCCTGTAGCATATCTAGCCCAGGGTCGTGCTCACCCCCGACATGTTATTCAAGGTCACGATACCCACGTAACAATCCAAGGTCGTGCTCACCCCTGATATAACACTGTGTCAAGGTCACGTTATCCCTAATCTAGGGTCGTGCTCACCCTTGACATGTTAACCAAGGTCACGATACCCATGTAACAATCCCGGGCCATGCTCACCCCTGGTCATAGGTGTGAAGAACCACAATCACATCACAATCCACACAATTCTTACAATTAACACTATGTCAAGGCCACGCCACAACTGACATAAGTGATACGTGTTAATTGTCTCACTCATCCCACACCATGTCAGGGTCACGCCCTCCCTGTAGCATCACTTACTCAGGGGTCGTGCCATCCCTGGTCATTGATGTGAGGAACCACAATCACAATCATAATCACATCCATACATCTCATCTCATAGCTCCATATCACATACATAATTTCACATTACATACACAACAAATAGATCCAACAAAATAAGGGTTTACACACCCCTCAAGCAATTCACATCTAGATTATCAATTCTTATCAAGTAATATAACAATATCTTTTACAAATTAATATAATACTCAACAGAATTACCAAATTAATATAATTTCAGCATAACGGTAAAACCCCCAATTGTTCCAAAACCTAGCTCACAGACACTTTTCTACAGTTTCGTTCTCTCTCTCAGATCATCATTCTTACAAATTAAATACATATTTATAATCCTCAACACATACAGAATCTAAGGGAATCATCAATTTCTCAAACAAAAATAATCCAATTTTTCCAAAACCTAACTTACAGGCACTTTTCTATCATTTTGTTCTCTCTTCCTGAGCATCATTTTTACAAATAAAATATATGTTCATAATCCTAAATTCATACAGAATCAAATAAGACCAATAATTCTCCAAACAAAAATAATTATAAAATTGCTCATAATCCTAAGGGATTCTTCCTCTACCCAATTCGCTCATGTAACTCTACATATAAATAATTCCATTTCCCTCGTACCTTGATATGTAGAAGTTGAACCTACACAAGATCTGGTTGGTCTCCGTCGCTGGGTTCCCCTCAGTCTGAAGCAGAAAGTAGAGGGAAAGAAGAGAGAGCAGAAGAAAAGAAATCAGAAAATGAGAGGTGTGCCTTTTGGGAGTGGCAGAGAGCTCAATTTATAGGCATCTAGCTTCGCCGAAACGGCCCGTTCCAAATTCAGAACGGCCCGTTCTGGACCCTTGAATCATGGGTAAAAATCACATCCAGAACGACCCGTTCTCAAACCAGAATGGCCCGTTCTGTGGTGCATTTAATAATCACAACGGTCATATTTTGGAACGGTTCGTTCTCAACTCCGGAACGACCCGTTCTCAACTTTGGAACGACCCGTTCCAATTTGGGAACGACCCATTCCCATCTAAAAGTTGTAGGCAAATTTAATGGTTTGGAACGGCCCGTTCCAAATCCGAAACGGCCCGTTCCAGGCTACTAGAAGTAGGTCTATTTAGTAATTTGGAACGGTCCGTTCTAATTTTGGAACGGCCCGTTCTAGGCTACTAAACCACCTTAATTGGACTTTTGGCCCAGTGAAAATTGGGCTGTTACATTTTACATAAATTCATAGAACGTACATGTATTATACCTATTAAATATATGTCATTGTTTTTCATGTAATTACTTAAACATAGACTCAAATCTATTTAATTGATACTCCTTCTGGATTTATATATAAGTAAAAAAAAAACACTTAAATTTTCTAACTTAAATATAAATAAATTTTAATTAAGTTAACTTTATTTAGTGTTATGAAGTTAGAATTATCTTAAACATAATAAATGTGATTAAAAATATTATAGTAAATATAATATATATTTTATATGAAATTATGAAAATTAAATATATTTAATTATCTTTCCTAATTTGTCTAAAATTAGTTATTTTTTTTATGTTCAATGGAGTAGTCAATAGTGTTTACTCCTTACGAATAATTTTTTTATTTACTACATATGATATTATTACAAATTATCTATCTATAGTGTTAATGACTAATTTATATCAAATAATTTGACAGACTATTTTTAATAAGTTTTTATCTAATCATATTTTTATTTTTATTTACAAAGTTCAAACTTGAGATTAGAGCTATCAATTTTGATGAAACTAGTGGAAGAGATTATTGCAGTTTTTATTCAATTAGCTTCAATATGTTCCCAATCGTCTTCCATGAATGTGTAACCTTCAAATAAACTCGAAAATGATGGAGGAGGAGAAAAATGAGACATGCCACTTCAAGGAAGATATGTAAAAATGGTAAAGAACTTGCCATAAGAAAGAAATTCTTAATAAAAGTTCATAAAGAGAATTTCTCCAAGAGAGAAAGCTAAGACTTTTGGAAGAAAAAACTCAAGGTTTTATTTCTCAAATGCTCAAAATTTGATGTCTAAATGAAGGAGGAAGTCATTCATAGAGTTTGGTAACCTATAGTGCAAGTTAAGCTAACCAAGGTTAAATGTAAGTCAAGTTAGGTTAACTTGTACTAAAGACTAACAACTTTAGCTACAATTTCACATTTGAATTTCTCTCCTAAAAAATGTCATTATGTTGGATCTAGAAGAGCCAATAGAAGCTTATTACATGGTAGGGCAAAGAAAGTATAACTCATGTCAAGACCTTACATCTAGAAGAGCTAATGAGGGCTTATCACATGGCAAAGTGCCAAAAATGTGACTGAGTGTGACACGTGTGACTTATTGGAGACTTGAATGTTACATGAAACACATTGTCTACAAAGTGGACATCCCACATCTTGGACCACACATACAAGCTTGTCTCTACGGGTCATTCAAGCCCAATAAGCTCATGTATCATTTTTCTAGTTATACCTCCCCTAAAATACTATTTTATAACCCCTAAAAATAAAAATTATAAGGAAATAAATTCCTAAACTATTTAACCCAAACATAGAAGGTCAAAATTAAGAAAATATGTACAAGAAAATATATTTACAAAGAAGAAAAAGTTTAAGATCTTGGGCCTTCTTCCTTTAAACCTAGCTCACTCCTCTTGACTTCTTTAGGACTTAGCCCCTTGGCATGATATCATCATCCTCACCCTCTTCAAGAGGACTTGTCCTCAAATCGCAATCCCATTCTTCTTATTTAATAACTATAAAAGAAAGTAAACTACAAGCATTAGAAGTATTGTTTTCTTTATGATCAAAGAGGCTTAATCTACTTACCCTCTCCAAGAATGGGATGGATCTATCCTTAAGGATTTTTATTTTCTTAGGATCTTTTTGTATCTCTATAAGTCCTACAACACTATTTACACTCAAACTATATTTTTCTAGTTTTTCTAAAGGAATTTTATTACTAACTTCTAAAAATCTTGCCTGGGGTGTCTCATGTGATTACCTAGGCTTCTAAAAGTTAAATTATATGCATCTAAATTTCCTTGATTTCCTGAAGATTGAGGTGATATAATGCCGCCATGACTAAGGAATTTCTTAGGAACAAAGTGTTGTCTCCATGATTGGAAGGCTCGGAAAAGAGTATTGAACTCTTAGTTATAGGTGAGGTAGTTGAGAGTGATACCAAAAGGAGTTGTCTTTAAAGAAGCAATAGGGTGCCCACCATTCAACAAAACAACTCTCACACCTAGTCCATCTGCAAAATATTCTAGCTCAAAATATTTAGAAATGGCAGGAAGAGCTAGAACATAAGCATTGGAGAGTTCATTTTGTGAGGGTTGAAAAGCATGCTCAAGCTTTCCATCCCAAAATGAAGGAACAATGTTCTTCATCAACCCATTGAGTCAAATAACATGGGATAGATTAAGGTAGAGACTACTCTTGATTTAACTTTTTAGATAAAAATGGCTTTCTTTCTTAGCAATCACTTGAGAAGAAACATCTTCCTCCTTTTCACACCTCCACCCTCTAGGAGTTATTTTTCTTTCTCTTTTATTTTCTGATACGTGTCTAACTAATTTGATTAAATATGCATTTGAGACACTTATCTAGCACAATTTTTGTACATATTGATATAATTTTGGTCTATATATACTTAGAATCAGAGAGGGACTTTTGATTTATGTTAGTACAAGGAGCAATGAAGCTTTTGATCCAATTTTGTGTTTATTTTGTAGGTTTTGAGATCTGGAGGAAAATGGCTCAGCCATTCAAAAGGGCTGAGCGAATTCAAGCCAGAGAGCCCTCCAAAATTTCACCAAACTAAAGGCGCTCAACCACTCCAAGGCGCTCAGCGGATCTGACCCTGGAAGAAGGAGTGCTCTCTACCTCCTAGGCGCTCAACCACTCCAATTCGCTGAGCGGATCTGGCCCTGGAAGAAGGATTCTCTTTGCCTCTTAGGCGCTCAGCGGATCTGAGGTGCCCAGCCCCTTATGCTTGCTTAGCAGTGAAGGATCACTAAGGCACTCGGCGGATCTAAGGGGCTCAGCCCTTTAGGTTACTTCATGGTGAAGAATTCTTCAAACTGCTCAGCCGTTTCAAGGCGCTGAGCGGATTCTTCTCTTTCCTGCTTACTTTGTTTTAATTCCATCACATATATAAGGGCAGAGGAGAGAGAAAAGGGGCATCAAGCTGTACGAAGAGAGAAGAACAGAGAAATGAGAGAAAACAGAGCACTTTGGAGCTCGTGGGGACGCGATTCTTCAAAGGATTTCTTTCTCCTTCTACCTTTCATCTTGTTGTTTGGTGATTTCTTGTACTATGGAGAGCTAAGCTCTAAGGTTGGGATTGATGTAATCGTCGAACTCCTTTATATTCCTCTTTGATTCATATATATATCTCATCTATTACTCTATGTCAGTGATTTGTTTCTGTTCTTAATGCTTTGATGAACTGATCATTTATCTCTGATTTTGGGTTTAGAATTTGGTTGGAAAACGTTTTCTGAATCTAAACTTGGAACGAATCACCTATTAGTTTTGAGAGCCAGGGATGGTCTTGAAATTAATAGTTGCAACAAATTCTAACTCTTAATGCGGGATATTTAACTGAATGAAGTGAGGAATCATTCATTGAGTTAAATATCTTAGAATTTCTTACGCCAAGGGATTGGGTTTGAATGAATTTAGAGAACTCAATGGCAATGAGTAATGGAATCATTTGAAAGAATCAATAGGAATGCATAGAAGGGAGACTGATGAAATCTATCCCAACTGTTTCTCATATTTGTTTTCTTAAAAATTAATTTATCCTTTGGTTACTTAAGTTTGATTAAGTATTCACATCAAATTTGAACATGTGTAATTACTCAAGTTTTAAATTCACAAGTACCAATTAGTATAATATAAATCATAGCTTCCTTCACAAGTCCCTGAGGATCGACAACCTTTTAATTATACTACAGAGACTTGGGTGTGCTTTCCCAAAGCACCAACAAGTTTCTTGGCGTCGTTGCCGGGGACTTGTGTCAAGATAGTTTGTGATTTCTATTGTTCTAGTTGTAGTTTTTTGTATATATTGTTTTGTTTTCATTTTTGTTAAATATATTCTTTACCTGGTTGTTCTAACTTTTCTGTTTAAGTTAGTCTTTGTATGCGAGGTAAAATTCCTGCTGAGCATTTGCTATTTGATCCAGAGATTGAGAAAACATCTAGGAAAAATAATAGCAAAAGAAGGCAGCAAAGGAAGCTTGAACAGGAAAGACAGGAACAGGAGGGTACTTTCACCTTAGTTTCAGCTCAACACTCTATTCCTAAACCAATGGCAGAAGAAGGACCGAGTGGTGGTGATAGACCACCTCATCATCCTCCAAGGAGACTCCTAGGAGAATATAATCATCAATTGGGTCCTAGGCACTTCTCCAGTATTGTCAGGCCAACCAAGGGGGTGGAAATGAAACCGACACTATTATCTCTCATAACTGCCAATCAATTTGCAGGGATGGACCATGAAGATCCCTACACACACCTATCTTTTTTCTATGAGCTTATTAGCACTATGGGCGTTCCTAGAGAAGATGAAGAAGCGATATATCTGTGATTATTTCCTTTCTCTTTGACAAGTAAGGCCAAGACATGGCTGCAGGCCCACCCAAATCAGAGTTTGACCAGATGGGAGGATGTAGAGCAGAAGTTTCTGGCTAGATTCTTTCCTCCTTCCAGATATATAAGCACCAAATCAGCAATTGCAACTTTCTCTCAAGGCATTGATGAGCCTTTGTGTGAAGCTTGGGAGAGATATAAGTTTTTATTGAGAAAATGCCCAAATCATGGGTTTGATGATGTTGCACAGCTCAACATGTTTTACAATGGGTTAAGGCCTCAAACAAAGATGTTATTGGATGCTTTTGCAGGTGGTTCTATGATGATGAAGGATTCTGAGGAAGCAATCACTATTATTGATGCTTTGGCAGCCAGTGATTACCAAGCTCACCATGATAGGAGCCAGCCCACAAAAAGGGGAATTCTGGAACTGGATACTCAAAATGCAATTCTAGCTCAGAATAAGCTTCTTTCTCAGCAGATGGAAGAGTTAAAGAAACAAATGTCCAAGCTTCAAGTAGGATCATCTTCACGCTCTCAGCAAGTAATGAGATGTGATTTTTGTGCAGGTGATCATCCAAATGGACATTGCACCATCTCTGAACCAGATCAGGAGGAGGAAGTGAATTACATGAACAACCCAAGAAGGCAAGGGAATTTCTCTGGCAATTATAATCAGAATCAAGGCTAGAGGAATAATCAAAATTAGTATTCTGGGTGGAAGCAAGAAGCAGGGCCATAAAAAAGTCAACCTCCACATAAGCCATATCAAAATCAGTCTTCTTATCAGCCAGACAGGTTATCAAAAATGGAGGACGCTGATGGAGGACCATCCTTGGTACTTCACTTCATGTGAGACCCATCACATGGTTCATAGCTATGGCCAATTTGATTAGTATAGGATTATTTTATTTTCCAATTTTACCCTTGTATTTTGGGGTATTTTAGTCATAGGATTTATTTTCTTTGTATTTCCCATTTTACCCTTGTATTATGGGGTGCTTTAGATGATTAGGGTTTTTATTTTGGGCTAGGGTATTCCATTAGGAGGTGACGCCTATTTTGGTGGTTTTTGGATCTATTTTTGGTGTTAGAAAGGCTTAGGCCCAAGTGGAGGGCAAAGGTTGCATGGACTTATCATGCACCTAGTTGTAGCCAATCTAACCCCTTAGATTCCATCCTTGGCCACCAAGTAGCATCTAGGGTTCATTTGGCATTGCATTTGGAGTGCATTTGCCTTGTGAATTTCGGCCATGCATTGCTCCAAATGCAACCCTAGATGCCTCCCCTCCTATAAATACCCAACACCCCACCACTTGTAAATACTTTGGATTATATGAATTTGAGAGAGCATTTTTTGCCTCAAATCCTTCCTTAGTCCCTAGGTTAGTTCGGCTAGCCTCCTTCATTCTCCACCCTTGGAGAGTGAAACCCTAGAGTGGCCTCCACCTACCTTGGAGTGAGCCAACCTAAATCACCAAACACCATCACCTAAAAAGCTTCCGCCCAAACACCATATTCACGCCTAACTTCCACCCTTGTCACCATAAACCTCCCTTTTGTCTTCCTTGTTGAACCTAGATCAAGGGCAAGGTCTTCCCCTTCATACTCTACATCAACCATGGAAGGAGGAACCCATCAAGTGGTATCAAAGCCAAGGTTCTACAAGGGTAACATCTAATCCTTTTGAGTCTCTTTGAGTCTTTTTGAGTCTTTTTGCTTTCGGTCACTTCCCTACTCCTTGCTTTCTTTGTGTGGCCGAATAGCTTTAGGGTTCACACCTTGTTCTTGTGAGCCTTCCATGCCATTTTAGGTTTCCATGTTTTAGGGTTGCCATGCTTTTCATTTTCTTGAGTCTCATATGAACATGAAGAACATGCTTTTTAATTTTTGAATCCACCTAAAGTTTTGTCATTTTTGTTTCCTATATTTTGTCTACATAAATTCCATGTATGTGCCAAACACTTTGCATGAAACAAATCAACAAAATATGCCATTTTGCATTACATAGTGGGCGTGCCATATATGAACCATCTAGGAGTCATTCATGCATGCTATTTAGTTCTAGCATGTTCTATGTAATTTTTGTCATCCATGTGTAAATGCCTTCTTGCACATGCTTTGCCGCCCCACTTCCTTGCATTTCTCACTTGATTTAGTCTATTGTATGCCTAATGAAACCCTAAAAGAATCTAAGAGGTGTGCTGAATTTTTTGTGCAAAACTACTTGTCCAAAATAGTACAAAACCAATTCCACTAAAAAGATTCCCTTTGGACCTCTAAATTCATGCCACTTGTCATCACCTCCTCTCCTAAAAGTTTAACCTAATTTTTGACCATCCACAAGTGCAAAACCTAAGCAACAATTGGGCTTAATTTAAAAAAATTCGGACCCAAGACTTATAAAAGAAAAATTGCCGTGAGCAACAAAGAACAACATCAAAGAACAAAAAAAATTTGGACCAAAAAGGACTTGTTGCTAGACTTGTGGACTTGGACAAATACCTATGCATTTGGGAGTTGAACCTATGACATTTTGACCTTATTTTGGGACTTTTCCTTTGGCTGGACCGAAACTATAAAGGACTTAATCAAGTGAACCAAAACACTTATTCATTCTAGTGCTTTTCTAGGATTATTCTCTTTGTGTGCTTCCTTTCTTTGATTGAGTCTTAATTTTTTTGCTTGTCTTTCTTGGCCTATTTTGTTTTGTCATCTTAAATTCTCTTTGAGTTTAGCCTTTCTTAATTGTGCTTTTCAGTTTTTATTTCTTGGACTCTTGCTTTGGGTTGGTTTTAATTTCATTGTAGGTCAAAACCCACTCTAGTCAATTTTCACACCTTTGGTGGATTTGAGTGGAGGGGTGAACCGAATCCAAGCCTAGCCTTTGGAGGGACTTACACCACACATAAAGGAGTGAACAAACACTTGGAGAGGTCTAACAAGTTTGCTCATTGTGAAGGAACCCAAGTGGAGGAGTTTGAAGACTTAAATTCTTGTTTTGCATAATTTTTGCTTGAAATTTTCTATTTTCGGCCTCTTTGTTTTTTGGCCTTGGTTTCTTTCTTTTGGTTTGTAATTTGGCCATTTTTAAACCTCTTCAACTTGGTTTTAGTTCGTGTAGTTGAAGGTGATTTGAAAACCTTCACCTAGGACCTCGACTAGAACATGTTTTAAGTGCTTTCCTTTGCATGTTTTAAAGCTTTTAGTAGTATAATTGTTTAGGACTTTATCTTTGTGCAATTACGTTAGAAGGCTTGTTTTGCCTACTAGGGGTAATGTGCACACACTCACCTTTAATTGTGCCAATTCGTTTTTTGTAAGAAAAAGTAGAAAAGGCTTAGTGATTTTTACTTGATAGGGCTTGGTTATTAAGCGATTCATTGTAGTCCACCTCCCCTTGAAAGTTCACTTTGTGCACTTAGGCCTTTCCTACCTATCTTGCACCTTGAAAACCTTTAATTTGTGAAAACCTTTTATCACTCACTCTTTGTGAAAACCATTTTCAATCCCTTTTTGAAAACAATTTGTGAAAACCTTTTTCTTGATCAAAGATGAGTGATCATTCTAGTGTCCATGGTCATAATTCTCGTAGCACTAGGTCTAGTGTTAGGGATGAACTTAGGGAATTGAAAGAGTACCTAAGAAAAAAAGAAGAGGAAAATATAAAAAGAGAGGAAGAATTAAGAAGAAAAGAAAAAGAGTTAGAAAAGAATAATGATGAAATAAAAAGATTGCTAGAAAGATTAGTTGTGGGAGGAGAGGCTAGTGGTTCAAGACCAAAAGTCACTTCTCCTCAACCCTCAAGAGGAAAATGGCATATGTATGCAAGTGCTCATGAGGAGGAAGGGCATCATACCCAACCTCCAAGTGATCTCTTCTTTAGTAGTCATCACAATGATGATTACTATCAAAGGCCCCCAAGACATCATAGAAATAGGGAGTCCTCCAATAGGGAACCTAACATCAATCTTCCCCCATTTCATGGCAAGGATAATGTTGAAAATTATTTAGATTGGGAAATGAAAGTTGAGCAACTTTTCTCTTGCCATGGAATAAGTGAAGATAGGAAGGTTTCTTTAGCAACCCTTAGCTTCCAAGGGCATGCTATGTATTGGTGGACCTCCTTAGAAAAAGAAAGGAGAATAAATCATGAGCCCCCAATCCAATATTGGAATGAGCTCCGTAGTGCCTTAAGAAGGAGGCATATTCCTCCATACTATGACCGAGAGCTTATGGATAAGCTTCAAAGATTGAAACAAGGGTCCTCTAGTGTGGAAGAATATAGGCAATCTATGGAGTTGCTAATGATGAGGGCTGGGATTAGGGAGGAAGAGAGGACCACAATCTCTAGATTTCAAAGTGGTCTTAATCTTGAGATAAGAGACAAAGTTGAACTTCTACCTTATAGGGATTTGAATGAACTTGTTCAACTTTGCTCAAGAGTGGAGCATCAACTTACAAGAAAACCTTTTCGAAAAGACTCCACTCCCTCTTATTCCAAGAGTTTTAAGAAGGAGGGCCACTCTTCCCTACCTTATCCCAAAGAAGAAAAAGAAAAAGGAAAAGAAAAAGAAAATTCATCTTTTAAAGCACCTTCCAAAGAGTCTAAGTCAAGTGAAATCAAGTGCTTTAAGTGTCTTGGAAGAGGACATATTGCTTCTCAATGTCCTACAAAGAAAACCATGGTTTTAAAAGCCCAAGATCACTATAGTAGCCTTGATGAAGCTACTTCATCTTCCTCTAGTGGAGAAGAAGCCATAGACTCCGAGGAAGAAATTTTACCTTGTGAAGGAGACCTATTGTTGGTTAGAAGGCTCCTTAACAATCAATCTAGTGAAATTGACCAATCACAACGAGAGAACTTGTTTCAAACAAAATGCAAGGTCTTAGAAAGTACTTGTTCTCTCATTGTCGATAGTGGGTCTACTTCTAATTGTTGTAGTACTAGATTGGTTGATAAGCTAGCCTTAACTACAAAACCTCATCCTAAACCTTACAAAATGCAATGGATCAATGAGGAAAGAGGTGTTGTAGTTAACCAACAAGTAAGCATACCAATCTCTATTGGCAAATATAAAGAAGATGTTTTGTGTGACATAGTGCCACTAGAGGTTAGTCATGTCTTGCTTGGGAGGCCATGGCAATTTGACAAGCACATAATCCATGATGGCCTCACCAATAAAATAAGTTTCCAACACTTAGGTAAGAAGTTTGTGTGGTGTCCTCTATCACCCTCTCAAGTGAATGAGGACCAACTCAAACTAAAGGCTAAGAAAGATGATGAAGAGAAAAGCAAAAACAAAAACAAAAAGAAAAGAAAAGAAAAAAAGAATTTTTCCTTTGAAGACAAAGGGCTAGGTTCAAAAGAACCTTAACCCTTGTGCCATCCTCCTTCTTTTGGTGCCAAAGAAAGATGGCAATGGAGGATGAGCACCTTTTTAAAAGCCATCATTGCATAAAAGGCACCCAATCCCTAAGATAGATGATTTGGTGAATGAATTGCATGGGGCCAATAATTTAAATGGTGATGCCTTTTTGGCTCTCTCCTTTCCCTAGCACTTTCATTCAACAAATTGTGTACTTAAGGATTGCATCGCTAAAGTTTTAGTATTTTTTTACTTCCCTAATTGTGGTTTCACATTTTTGAAGGATCAATGGAATGGAAGAGCTTGAAGATTTGAGGTCAAATCCTTCTCAAGAAGGAGGGTATGATGGAGGACCATCCTTGGTACTTCACTTCATGTGAGACCCATCACATGGTTCATAGCTATGGCCAATTTGATTAGTATAGGATTATTTTATTTTCCAATTTTACCCTTGTATTTTGGGGTATTTTAGTCATAGGATTTATTTTCTTTGTATTTCCCATTTTACCCTTGTATTATGGGGTGCTTTAGATGATTAGGGTTTTTATTTTGGGCTAGGGTATTCCATTAGGAGGTGACGCCTATTTTGGTGGTTTTTGGATCTATTTTTGGTGTTAGAAAGGCTTAGGCCCAAGTGGAGGGCAAAGGTTGCATGGACTTATCATGCACCTAGTTGTAGCCAATCTAACCCCTTAGATTCCATCCTTGGCCACCAAGTAGCATCTAGGGTTCATTTGGCATTGCATTTGGAGTGCATTTGCCTTGTGAATTTCGGCCATGCATTGCTCCAAATGCAACCCTAGATGCCTCCCCTCCTATAAATACCCAACACCCCACCACTTGTAAATACTTTGGATTATATGAATTTGAGAGAGCATTTTTTGCCTCAAATCCTTCCTTAGTCCCTAGGTTAGTTCGGCTAGCCTCCTTCATTCTCCACCCTTGGAGAGTGAAACCCTAGAGTGGCCTCCACCTACCTTGGAGTGAGCCAACCTAAATCACCAAACACCATCACCTAAAAAGCTTCCGCCCAAACACCATATTCACGCCTAACTTCCACCCTTGTCACCATAAACCTCCCTTTTGTCTTCCTTGTTGAACCTAGATCAAGGGCAAGGTCTTCCCCTTCATACTCTACATCAACCATGGAAGGAGGAACCCATCAGACGCTCTTACACAGTTTATGCAGGTTTCCACAACCAATCAGAAAAATACTGAAGCCTCTATCAGAAATCTGGAAGTACAAATAAGGCAGTTAGCTAAGCAATTGGCAGATCAGCAAAGCAACAATTTCTCAGCCAATACACAAGTCAATCCTAAAGAGCACTTTCAGTCAATTACAACCAGGAGAGGCACTGTGATAGGAAAGGGGATTGGTGATAATTTGAGAGAAAATGATGATGGAGTGGATGAAGAAAAGAGTGAAGTTGAGTTGGAAAGTGAGAAAGAGGTGGAGTTGAATAAAGAGGCAAAAAAATGAGAAAAATAAAAAAGAGAGTGAGAAAAATGAGAGTAGAGATGGAGATGTGAAGGAGGAGAGTAAGAAGAAGGGGAAAGAAGTTGTTAGGCCTCCCCTTGTGAAGAATTTACCTTATCCACATGCTCCATCAAAGAAAGACAAGGAATGCCAGTTTGCAAGGTTCCTTGATATAATCAAGAGGTTACAGATCAACATACCCTTTGTAGAGGCCTTGGAACAGATGCCATCTTATGCAAGATTTATGAATGAGCTTCTGACAAAGAAGAGAAAATTGATTTAGGATGGAACAGTGGAATTAGAGGCAGGTTGTAGTGCTATAATTCAGAAGTCACTTCCACAAAAATCTAGAGACCAGGGAGTTTCACTTTTCCAATTACCATTGGCAATCTTTCTGTGGGGAAGGCATTGTTGGACTTAGGGGCCAGTATTAATCTTATGCCTTTATCTATGTTACAGAGGATAGGTGAGGTGGAGGTGAGACCTACCAGGATGACTCTGCAGCTGGCTGATAGTTCTATAAAGTATCCTCATGGCATTGTTGAAGACCTCTTGGTTAAAGTTGATAAATTTTGGTTCCTAGTTGATTTTGTTGTCATGGACATGGAGGAGGATTCTGAAGTTCCTCTCATTCTGGGACGACCATTCATGAAGATAGCCAATGATGGAAAACTTGTTGGAGAATCCGGATTGATGTGAATCCTCTTCAAGTTCCTCCCTAGATCATTGGCTCCTTGATTCTTCCTAAGCTTTGCTAAGGTCTCCAATGGAGGAGGAGACCTTAGAACCACCACGGTTTGGTGGAGAACTCTCCCAAGAGACGCCACTCCTTGATGAAGAGATAAGTCTCTTCAATTCTCACTACACTCTTCTAGTGAAGGGATAAGAGAATTGGATGAATATCAAAGAGGTTTAGGGACTTTTAGAAAAGAGAAATATGAACAATTCTTCAGAAATGAAATCTCAATATCTCCAAAAGTGTTTTACAATGAAGGAAAAATGAAAATATAGGAGTAGGAAGCTTGGAGAGCAAGCTAGCCTTAACCATGGTTCACTAGGAACCATGGTAAGGTCTAGCTAACCATCCATGGTCTAGAGGCTTGGAGAGCAAGCTACTCACTTAGCTTGCTTGGTAAGGAAGCTAAGGAGAAGCTTGTGCTTCAAGCTTCTAAGCTTGAGTGTGAACAAGTAATGTGAACACAAATCAAGGTGGGCGGCTCATGGACTTTATTTTACTCCAACCGGTTTTGAAAAAAAAATGTTGATTTGGTTTAGTTAGGTTCATCCAATGTGAATGAAACCTAGATAAATCAAATCTATGAAAAATTAGGAGTAAAATGAGTCTAATATGTAAAATTTTGCCTAGGCCCATCTCTAGGTCCAATTGCTAGTAATACTCTCTAGCTTGCTAGTTACACTCTCTATCTTGCTAATGCCACTCCCAATCCTACTACTAGAAAACTAGGAAAAGAGTGTATTTCTAGATTAGGTTAAATGGAGTCAAAGTGTCCAAGTAACCTACCCTAGAAACAATATACAATAGCTAATAAAAGGAAATAAAGTGCCTCACAAATACAAAGGCAAAAATACACCTATACAAGTATCTACTATATACAAGGTACAAGAAATCAAACTATACAATGTATGTACAATAGAGACTATGAGACTAAAAAGAGGAATCATTCTCAATACTCATATTGAGTATAGGTCTAAGAAGCACCTCCTCTCTAGAAGCCTCCTTTAGCCTCCTAACCATGGACCTAGTTAAAGGCCCAATGGTCTTCAAGTGTGAGCCTCCTTGGATCAACCTTCACCCTTCTTGGTCTTACCTCTTCCAAAGGGATCCTTGTGGATTAGATTTCCATCAGCCAAGGTCATCATTGATGTTGATGATGGCAAACTCAAGGTTAGAGTGCAGGATAATGAAGTGAATTTTAATGTCTTTGAAGCCATGAAACATCCAAGTGATAAGACAGGTTGCTTTAAAGTGGATGTGATTGATGAGTTGTGTATGGAAGCTCAAAGGAAATTCTCAGTAGCCACACCATTAGAGAAAGCATTGGTGAATGCAGTCAGAGAAATCAATGATGAGGAAGAAAAAGAAATTCAGAAGTGTTTGGAGGAGTTGGACAAAGCAAAGGAGATTTCTCCTAGTTCTACAAGTGTACAAGAGTTAAACAAGGAGGAAAAGTCTCAACCTCAAAATTTAGAATTGAAGCAATTGCCAAGCCATCTCAAATATGTGTTTCTAGAAGCAAATGGTGGCAAACCAGTCATAATCAGCAGTTCCTTATCAATGGAGGAGGAAAAGAAGTTAGTTGAAGTGCTGAAGGCGAATGAAGGAGCTATTGGGTGGACTCTATCTGATCTAAAAGGTATTAGTCCTTCATATTGTATGCATCGGATCTTGATGCAACAGGATTATAGACCTATGGCACAACCTCAAAGGCGCCTCAATCCAACAATGAAGGAGGTGGTCAGAAAAGAGGTGATTAAGTTACTTGAAGCAGGCATGATTTATCCTATCTCCGACAGTGCATGGGTTAGCCCTGTTCAGGTGGTTCCTAAGAAAGGAGGCATGATAGTGGTGATGAATGACAAGAATGAATTGATTCCTACAAGGACAGTCACTGGTTGGCAGATGTGTATTGATTATCGAAAGCTGAATCAGGCCACAAGGAAGGATCACTTCCCATTACCCTTCATGGACCAGATGTTAGAGAGGTTGGCGGGTCAAGCCTACTACTTCTTCTTGGATGGTTATTCTAGATACAATCAGATAGCAGTGGACCCAAAGGACTAAGAGAAGACAGCATTCACATGTCCTTTTGGTGTTTTTGCATATAGGAAAATGCCATTTGGATTATGTAACGCACCAGCCACATTTCAAAGGTGTATGCTAGCCATATTCTCTGATGTTGTTGAGAAATGTATAGAGATTTTCATGGATGATTTTTCTGTGTTTGGAGCATCATTTGATGCATGTCTGGAGAATCTAAACATTGTACTGAGGCGGTGTGTTGAAACAAATTTGGTTCTTAACTGGGAAAAATGCCATTTTATGGTGACTGAAGGAATAGTGCTTGGCCATAAGATTTCTAGAAAAGGTATTGAGGTGGATCCAACCAAAGTGGAGGTCATCTCTAAGCTTCCTCCACCAACAAATGTGAAAGGAATCAGGAGCTTCTTGGGACATGCTGGATTCTATAGGCGGTTCATTCAAGATTTTTCAAAGATCGCCAAACCGCTTAGCAATCTCCTTGTGAAAGATGTTAAATTTCAATTTGATGATAATTGATTGTCTGCTTTTTCACTCTTAAAACAAAAATTGTGCTCAGCACCTGTAATCACTAGCCCTGATTGGAATTTTGATTTTGAACTAATGTGTGATGCTAGTGACTATGCAGTAGGTGTTGTTCTGGGTCAAAGGAAAAACAAGATTTTTCATGTCATACACTATGCAAGTAAAGTTTTGAATGAAACTCAAATGAATTATGCAACCACAGAAAAAGAACTACTTGCATGTGTATGCACTTGAGAAATTTTGTTCTTATTTGATTGGTTCAAAAATTATTGTGTTCACTGACCATGCAGCTATTAAATATTTGTTGACTAAATCTAATTCCAAACCAAGGCTGATAAGATGGATTCTGCTATTACAGGAATTTGATTTAGAAATAAAAGACAAGAAGGGCTATGAAAACCACATTGCAGATCATCTGTCAAGACTAGAAAATGAAGAGGTGACCATACTTGAAAGTGCAATCCATGAGGAATTTTCATATGAGAAATTATTCTCTGTGCAAGAAAGGCCTTGGTTTGCTGATATGGCAAATTTTAAGGCAGCCAGGGTTATTCCAGAAGATCTCAATTGGCAGCAGAGAAAGAAATTCTTCAAGGATTCTACTTACTATGTGTGGGATGATCCTTATTTATTTAAGATTGGTCCTGATGGTTTGTTGAGAAGATGTGTTTTAGGTACAGAAGTCAAGGATATCCTGTGGCACTGCCACAATTCACCTTATGGAGGTCACTACAATGGAGATCGCACAGCAACAAAAATTCTTCAGTCCAAATTTTATTGGCCTACTATCTTTAAAGATTCTCATGAACACTGCAAGAATTGTGATAAGTGTCAGAGAACTGGAGGAATTTCCAAAAGACATGAGCTGCCTTTGCAAAACATTCTTGAAGTTGAAGTCTTTGACTGCTGGGGAATTGATTTTGTAGGACCACTTCCATCTTCTTATTCTAATGAGTACATTCTGGTTGTTATGGACTATGTCTCTAAATGGGTGGAAGCCATGGCGACTCAGAAGGCTGATGCACGTACCGTGATCAAGTTCTTAAAGAAGAATGTCTTTACTAGATTTGGAATGCCGAGAGTGCTCATTAGCGATGATGGTTCTCATTTCTGCAATACACAGTTGAAGAAGGTGTTAGAGCATTATGGTGTGAGACACAAGGTAGCTACACCTTACCATCCTCAAATAAATGGACAGGCAGAGGTTTATAATAGGCAGTTGAAGAGAATTTTGGAAAAGACTGTGGCCAGCTCAAGGAAAGATTGGGCTTTGAAGTTGGATGATACACTGTGGGCTTACAGGACAGCATATAAAACTCCAATTGGACTCTCTCCGTTTCATCTTGTATATGGAAAAGTCTGTCATCTCCCAGTTGAGTTAGAACATAGGGCCTATTGGGCTTTGAAAGCATTAAACTTTGATGTGAAAGCTGCAGGTGAGAAGAGAAAGCTTCAGTTACACGAGCTTGAGGAAATGCGGTTACAGGCCTATGAATCTTCCCGGATCTATAAGAGTAAAGTGAAGTCTTACCATGATAGGAAGATTGTTCAGAGAAACTTCCAACCAGGCCAACAAGTGTTGTTGTTCAATTCCAGGTTGAGATTATTCCTTGGAAAGCTTAAGTCCAAGTGGTCAGGCCCCTTTTTGATCAAATCAGTCAAACCTTATGGGGCAGTGGAGTTGGAAGAGCCAAATTCTGGGAGATCTTGGATGGTGAATGGCCAAAGAGTTAAGCCATACTTGGGTGGTGAGGTTGAGAAACTTACCACTGTCATCCATCTCAATGATCCATGACTAAATGAAGTGTCAAGCTAATGACAATAAAGAAGCGCTTTCTGGGAGGCAACCCAGCCAACATGTTTTGAACTTGGTTTTAGTTATTTAGCATTTGCATGTTTAGTTTCAGTTGTGTTTTGATGTTTCAATGAGTAAGTTTAGGATTCAATACTTAGGATAAAGATTGTTCATATGCTTGGATAGTATTATGCATTCTCCTTTTTGTCTAATGTGTGTTTGTTGCAAATAAGTGTAGAAGAAGAATTAAAGGGAATTTGGGGTCAAATTAAGCCATATCAGGTAATACAATTTCTGCTCCAGGAGTCAAGGGCTCAGCCCCTGTGAAGGGCTCAGCCCCACATATCAGTTGGCAAAACAGAGGAGCCTCTAGGGTTAAGGCGCTCAACGCCTCTGAGTGGCCCAGCGCCTCAGATGAAAATTTTCCAAGAGGGATCTCTGGAAGCAAAGTGCTCAGTGCGTTTGAGTGGCTGAGCGCCTGGGATGACAAAAAAATTTTTGGGACTCTCTGGAGCCTAAGCGCTCAGCGCTTTTCAATGGCTCAGCGCTTTTCAATGGCTCAGCGCTTTTTGAGAGCATTACTCTCTAGAGCCAAATGGCTCAGCGCATTTGGGGCGCTCAGCGCATTTGGGGCGCTCAACGCCTAGAATTGGCAAGCTCTCTGGAGTCAAAGCGCTCAGCGCTTGAGAAGTGCTGAGCAGATGAGTGTCGGGCTTGGGTTCAAATCAAAAACAAAAGCCCATTTGCACAAGGATTAAAAACATAACCCTCAATCAACATTGTCCATTCCCATTCTGCTGCGTATTGAAAGAACTATTCTCCTTCTTCTCACTTATCATTCCTATTCTGTTTCTCACTACCCTAAATCAATCAACACAAACTCACCTCGCATTCCAGGTATGTTCTATGATCACCCCTTCTTCATTGCGTAAATTCATATTCGAGTCAGTTTTACCATTTTTCTTTTGCTTTCGTTCTTCAAAGTCATTCTTAATGGTTGATCTTTTGTTTGTGCAAGAATTTGTATAATCATTAGGTTCTTTTAAGTAGGGTTTCTGTTTATGAAAAATGGTTGATCTTCTTCATTGTGTACATGGTGTCATATTTCTGCAATGCATGAATTAGGGTTTGAATTTCTGATGATTTTTCTTATTTTCAGCCCTAAAATTTTATTTTTGAAAGGTTTCCATAGATTATAGGGTTTCAAGTCAAAGCATTTCAATTTTTCAAACTCTGAGTCAAGGCGCTCAGCGCTTCCAGGGCGCTGAGCGGATTAAGGACAGAGACCCACAATGCTCAAGGCACTTAATGGTTCTGAGGCATTGAGCGGATTGAAGGCAGAGAGCCTTAATGAGTCAAGGTGCTCAGCCCTTTCCAGGGGCTGAGCCATTTGTACCCTGTTGAGTGAAATATTTGGAATTACTCTAACACATGTGATTTGCCCCTTGTTTTCTTTGAATGCATTGTAGATGGGCAAGACCAGAGCCACTCATGAAGTCCCTGCCAGTAAGAAAAGAAAGGGTCCCGCTTCCTCTAATCCCCCTCCGAGTGATTCTGATAATGATGAGCCTACTCCCAGACCTGTTGTTCCAATCCGGTTGGACAAGTAGAGATTCCTGACCAAATCAAAATAGCAAAGGTACACGGAGTTGGAGCCCAGACAAATTATAGTTGAAAGAAGGGTGGAGTTAGACGTCGGAGAGTACATGGATTTTCAAGGGGAGTTGACCAGAAGGAAGTGGAACAAGTTGGCCACTCTAGAGAAAAAATACAATGAGGACATCATAAAAGAATTCTATGCCAATGCTTATCCTCTGCAGAAGCATGATCAGACTAGAAATAGCTGGGTGAGAGGAGTCACGGTCAGCTATTCTAGGGATGCTATTAATGAATATCTGGGCAACCCTTATAGCTTGGGAGGTGACGGCCTTGATGAGTATGGACGACTTAAGAAGGCCCGTTCTTTCAATGCTGATAAGATGGCAAAGCTTTTATGTTTACCAGGTTGTACTTATACAGTGGGAGTGACAGGAAACCCAGTTTCATTTCTCAGGAAGAATTTGACCACCATTGCACACATCTGGCAGAATTTCTTGTATTGCAATGTGTATTCCATTACACACATTTCTGATTTGAACATGCCCAGGGCAACTCTCCTCTACTCTGTTTTGCAGAAGGATGGTGTGGACATAGCTTCAATCATTTCTGATGAGATACATAAGACTGTCATTTCTACTCCTTCTATTACAGGGGTTTCTAAACCCCTAGGATTTTCAGGCTTGATTACAGGGTTGTGCCTAGCAAGTGGCTCCCGTCTTCCTAGTAATTTGAACAAATCTCTCCGGCCTCCAATTAATGCTGCATACATCAAGATCCATTGTAAGAGTGAGCAGCAGGGTGATGCTTCACAACCTAGACCTTAGAGGCATTGACAGGGATCTTCCTCTTCTCAGGTAGCTGGTCAGGAATTCATGGCTGCTCATTTTCACCACATTGAGCAGCAAAATCTGGCAAATCATTTGGCACTGATGTCTCTCAACACCAGCATGTATCATGCTCATTAGCAGCAGTTCCATGGAGGCCCTCCATTCCAATAGCCATCCCTAGAGACTTTTCAACAGCAATTCTACTGGCCTAGGGACAGTCTACATTTTGAGGGAGGTGAGGAGGAGCAGCAGCCACAGCCAGAGCAGCCAGAGGAGGAGCAGCCGGAGCAAGAAGGTGGAGCTGAAGGGGAAGATGAAGGAGGCGAGGATGATGAAGAAGGAGATGATGATGATGAGGAGGACAACTGAGGATTCCTTAGTAGTTTGTTTGGTTTATTTTACAGTACTTTTAGCAGTTCGTTTCATTTATTTTATTGTACTTTTAGTTGTAGTTCATTTTGGGTTACGTTAATTTCTTGGACTTTAAATTCTTGTTTCGGGATGATGACTTTTCACCTGGTAAGTACTTTTGGGCAGTTTCAGTTAGCATGGTTTCCTTGTTTTGCTTTAATTTCATGTTTCAGTCTTTAATTTCATGTTCATTTGTTAGTTAGGTCTTTTTGGACAACAGTAATGTGAACATATTTATAAATAAAAAAAAAAAAGAACAAACGAAAAACAAAACAAAATTCTTTTTGGGAACTCAACTGACAATTTTTCTGGAAGGAGCATTTGCATGATTCAAGTTTTCAATATGAACAGTGTTTTCTAATCTGGAAGTTTTCATTGTTGCACAAGTGGTTGTACATTTTTGACTTTAATTGTGTGCTTCAAGTTTGTTCAAGTGAAGTTGAAATGAGTCTGAAGTTGTTGATGTCTAGGGCACTTAACCAAACCGTGTGAGTGAGTAAGCCAAACAGTTAAAATTCAATCATTGAGAGTCATCACTGATTCATGCGGTCAGTTTTGTTTGAGTCTCCCATGAGTTACAATTAAGCTATGCATGGAATTTACTAAGGCAATTGTTTATTATACTTAGCCAGTAGCCAAAAAGCCAACCTATGAACTACATCAACCCTTGATCAAACAAATTTGACCCTAAACAGAACCCTTAAGCCTACAGAGAAAAAACATGATTGTCCTTGAGCCTTGATGGTAAGAGACATTCTCATGAAACAAGGGGGTTTGAGCCAAGTTGGGGGTAAATGTATGTAGTCTTCATGTGGTTAGACATGTACAGGCAAAGTGTTGTTTTCTATGTATATAGTACTAAGAAAAAAAAGTTAATTTTATAATCAAGGTTCCTTGTTACCATTACCATTTCATCAATTTTTGTAATATTCTGAAAGAGAAGGAACCAGTAAATTCAATCAAAAGAGGGATGAGACATAAAGAGTCAAGGGAATTCAAGCTAGTGCAAGAATTTGGTATTAACCCATATGAGTGAGAATGTCTCTTGTCAAACAAGCCTTTAAATTCCCAAAGAAAATTCAAATCTCTGATAGCCAGGCCACATTACAACCCTCTCAAGTCCTTAGTGATCCATGTTTAGTTTTAACAACAGACTTATGGGAGACAGGTAACAAATCAGACTTAGCACGTTTTGGTGTATGAAAAGAGAGAAACACTCACCCTTCACAGCATATTAAATAGAGATACACAATGGTGAGGAAATTCTAGTGCTCTTGACTGAAAACAATGGAAGATGAGTGAATATTTTCCTTGAGTATGCTTGAGGTTCATAATTTTTGTTATCATGTGGGCACCATTTGTAGTAACATGTACTCACTGGATTTTGCAAACAAGTTTTCATTGGACTCTTTGAAATCATGTAAGTGCATTAACATATTTTTTGGGTGAAACTTTTAGTGATTCACTGGATATATAAGTTAGTTATATTATACTCTCAATTAAGACCTTTTGTTTGAGGACAAACAAATTTCTAAGTTGGGGGTAGCTTGATAAGTGTCTAACTAATTTGATTAAATATGCATTTGAGACACTTATCTAGCACAATTTTTGTACATATTGATATAATTTTGGTCTATATATACTTAGAATCAGGTAAGGACTTTTGATTTATGTTAGTATAGGGAGCGATGAAGCTTTTGATCCAATTTTGTATTTATTTTGTAGGTTTTGAGATCTGGAGGAAAATGGCTCAGCCATTCAAAAGGGCTGAGGGGATTCAAGCCAGAGAGCCCTCCAAAATTTCACCAAACTAAAGGCGCTCAGCCACTCCAAGACGCTCAGCAGATCTGACCCTGGAAGAAGGAGTGCTCTCTGCCTCCTAGGCGCTCAGCCACTCCAATCTGCTGAGCGGATCTGGCCCTGGAAGAAGGATGCTTTCTGCCTCTTAGGCGCTCAGCGGATCTGAGGCGCCCAACCCCTTGTGCTTGCTTAGGAGTGAAGGATCACTAAGGCGCTCAGCGGATCTAAGGGGCTCAGCCCTTTAGGTTACTTCATGGTGAAGAATTCTTCAAACCGCTCAGCCGTTTCAAGGCGCTGAGCAGATTCTTCTCTTTCCTGCTTACTCTGTTTTAATTCCATCACATATATAAGGACAGAGGAGAGAGAAAAGGGGCATCAAGCTGTACGAAGAGAGAAGAACAGAGAAAGGAGAGAAAACATAGCACTTTGGAGCTCGTGAGGACTCGATTCTTCAAAGGATTTCTTTCTCCTTGTACCTTTCATCTTGTTGTTTGGTGATTTCTTGTACTATGGAGAGCTAAGCTCTAGGGTTGGGATTGATGTAATCGTCGAACTCCTTTGTATTCCACTTTGATTCATATATATATCTCATCTATTACTCTATGTCAGTGATTTGTTTCTGTTCTTAATGCTTTGATGAACTGATCATTTATCTCTGATTTTGGGTTTAGAATTTGGTTGGAAAACATTTTCTGAATCTAGACTTGGAACGAATCACCTATTAGTTTTGAGAGCCATGGATGGTCTTGAAATTAATAGTTGCAACAAGTTCTGACTTTTAATGCGGGATATTTAACTGAATAAAGTGAGGAATCATTCATTGAGTTAAATATCTTAGAATTTCTTACGCCAAGGGATTGGGTCTGAATGAATTTAGAGAACTCAATGGCAATGAGTAATGGAATCATTTGAAAGAATCAATAGGAATGCATAGGAGGGAGATTCATGAAATCTATCCCAACTGTTTCTCATATTTGTTTTCTTAAAAATTAATTTATCCTTTGGTTACTTAAGTTTGATTAAGTATTCGCATCAAATTTGAACATGTGTAATTACTCAAGTTTTAAATTCACAAGTACCAATTATTATAATAGAAATCATAGCTTCCTTCACAAGTCCCTGAGGATCGACAACCTTTTAATTATACTACAAAGACTTGGGTGCGCTTGCCCAGAACACCAACATTTTCTCATTTTATTTTTCCCTCATAAGTTTCATTTGTATTTGATCCTCTACCACTTGGGTAGGTGTAAGATCATGTAATACAATTTTCTTATCTTTGTGAGTGAGGGATATTTCATTTGTAAGGCCATTATGTATGAATTTTCCGCAAATTATCATGACCTTCCTAACAAAATATGGCAAGCTTCTATGAGAACTACATCACATAAAACTTTATCCTTATAGTTCTTAATAGAAAACTTGACCTTCACTTATTAATTTATTATCATATTCTCCTTTTCATTAATCCATTGAACCTTGTAAGGTTTTGGATGAGGAATGGTAGTGAGGGTTAACTTAGCAACCAACCTTATGCTATGACAATTAGAGTTTGATTCACTATCAACAATGAGAGAACAAGTTTGTTCTAAAATATTATATCTTGTATGAAAGATGTTGTCTCTTTGTGAAGTGTTAATTTCACAAGGTTGGCTTCCAAGAAGCCTTCGAATCAATAAGAGATTATCACCACAACGATAAGCATTCTTTACCTTAGAATTTACCTCTCCCTCTTCTTTTCCACTTTCACTAGAGGTTAAGGAAGAAAATGTAGTCTCCTATTGACTACTATAGTGCTCAAGGCCCCTCATAATCATGATTTTTTTGTTGGGGCATTGATAGATAATGTGACTTCTTCCTAAACACTTAATACTATTAGTCCTAGAACTAGTGTTAAGAGTTCCCTTCTCATAAGAGAGTTTGTTTTTCTCACTATTTTATTTTGATGAATCATTCTTAGAGTAACTCGTTAAAGAGTACTCCTTCTTTCCATGGTCATTTCTATGATGTGAAGATGATAAGAATTCCCTCTTGAGAGAGGATTTCCTCTTGATTTATTGCTCAACCTTTATACATAATTGGACCAAGTCATTAAGGTCCCTATATGACAAGAGTTAAACTTTGTCTCTAATCTTAATGCTTAAGTCACTAAGAAACCTTACTATAGTGGTTTTTTCTTCCTCCCTTATGCCTGCACTCAACATGTACAACTCCATTTTTTGCCTATATTTTTCAACATTCATATTCTTTTAATGGAGTTTTTGGAGCCTATTCACAAGCTTTGTTTAATAGTAGGAAGGTATGTGACTTCTTCTCATGGCACTCTTAAGGTCATTCCAATATACCTCACACTAGGCTCATTATGAAGCCTTTTCTTCTTTTTCTAATGAGGTCCACCAATACATAGCATACCCTTGGAAGCTAAAGGTTTTTAATGGAACCTTTCTCTCTTTACTCACTTTGTGGCAAGCAAAGAGTTGTTTCACTTTCATCTCCCAATCCAAATAAACCTCTACATCATCCTTCCCAAAGAAATTAGGGAGATCCACCTTGGATTCACTTACTAGATGCTCTCTTTTAGGCTTAGGATTTCTAGGCTCTTATTGGTAGTAGTCACTTATGTATAAGTTTTCCTTATGATGAGTTGAAGTATGTCTCTTAGTGGAGCCACTATGTGAATTACTACCATATTTTTCCTTTTATTTCTTTTTTAGAAGCGTTTGTTTTTCTTTGAGCTTTTTAAGCTCTAGCTCAAGACACATTTTTATCTCTTCCATCTATTTCTTTTTTTTTCTCTTTTTTTCTAACATTTGTTCTTTTCTCTAAAGCTTAAATATTTTTAGTTCACCCATGAGTTTCAAAATATTTGGAGGTAAACTAGAGTCACTACCACTTTGAGAAATGTGTAAAATATTTTTAGACATGGTGCAAGTTTGTTACAAAATGGTTTTTCCTAAGCTAAACAAAATATGAAACCTAATGTGTTTGAAGAAGTCTTTGAAACTTCTTAAATACTCTAACGTTTGACGATAAAAAAATAAAGAAAGTAAAGCAATGCAACTAAACATGTTCTTATGTGAAAGTTTGGGTGGACACTTATGAGTCTCGAGTTAAAACATAAGGAATTCCAATCTAAGGAGAGTAAGCGTGACAAGACCAAGGAATTCCAAGAAAATTAGACAAGCAAGAATTAAAACATAATTTGGAAGCTAAAACACTGAAGGAATAGTCCTAGGGTTGGTTCTAAAATTGGATTACAAAAGCAAGAAAGACTCAAATCCATTTCTAAATCAAACGCAAATTTACATGAAATTAAATGAGACAAAAAAAAATTTAAATGATTTTCACAAAATGCTCCACATATATTTTTTTTATGATAAATATTTTTCTTCTTTTTCTTGTATTTTTTCCTTTATATTTATTTTCTCTTTTCTTTGTTATACTTTTATTTTTGGTTAAAACCCTATTTTGATCCCTTATATTAATTGTTTGATCAATTTAGTCCCACTTTTAATTTTGGTTTCAATTTGGTCCTAAACTAATTAATTGGTTTCAATTTAGTCCCAAATTAATTAATTGGTTTCAATGTGGGACTTCCGTCCAAATTATTTAAACGGAATTAACTTTTGGCCACGTGGATGCCACGTAGATGCATACGTGGATGCCACGTGGATGATAATTTTTTTGAAAACACCTGGACCCAGAACGGCCTGTTCCGGTTTCAGAACGGGCCGTTCCGGTTTCTTCTTTTTTTATATATATAAAATATTAATAATTTTATAAAATATATTGATGGAATCATACTTGGGAATGCAAGAGGTGACACACTCAAAGATCCAAGAGGAGTTGGCTAGACATGAAGGTTTGGGTCAGTCAGGGCCCAATGGGCCTGATGGGCCTGGGAAGGCCCAAGTTGAACTTTTCATGGGCCATATTTTGTTATAGCTATTTTCATATATTTTGTATACATCATGTTAGTATAGGTATCATATATTTTGGTCTTGTATTTTGGACCACATAGAGTAGCTTTTTAGGTTTTAGGCTTGTTGGGCCTAGTTTTGGGCTTCATGGGCTTTTGGGCTTTTGGTACCCAATATTGGGCTCATTTTCATTCTTGTAATTTTTCCTTTCCATTTTATTTTTTGACCATTGTATTTAGGTCATTAGATTAGGAAAATACAAGAAATACTAAAGTAGGTTAACTAGGTTAAATTAGGTTTAATTTGGAAGCCATTTAAGTTACATTTGAGTCACATGTTTTGCACCAATTGGTGGCTGAACATGTGACACTCAAATTAACCCTAAATGACTCTCAAATCAGACCTAGATGCACATTAGGTACCTAAACTCACGGCCACACCCATGTGCACCAAAATTTGAATTCAAATTTTAGGCGCCAACTTGTGTAGCTTAGTCTAGGTGCCAATGCCACTCAAAACCGTCCCTACTTAAGTGTTTCTCCTACACATTGTAATCACTTTTGAATATATGAGAATTTCTGAAATCATTCTTCAGCTAATTCCCTCAAGAGTCACCGAAAACTCCAAGAGAGAAATCCAAAGAGAATGCCTTCAAATCCCTTAGGAAAACCTAGTTTCCTTCACTTTGAAGTGAGCAATCCTTTGAGTGCTTGAGCTTGGATACTTCCCTCTCATATTTCTGCAAGTGCTCATCATCTCAACGTGTTCTTCAATTGTGTTTTGATCTCCATTGAAGAAGATCTGAGCCTAGGAGGAGCTTAGGAGGAGTTTGTGTTTCACTTCTTCTACTCATCTCCATCAATTTTGGTATCAAGAGCAAGGTTTCTTCAAGGATATAAGTTCTTCAAATTTTTTGTGTCCGTGTTTGTGTCTTGTGTTCTTGTATTTTTCTTGCTTGAGTTTCTTTGTGGATCTATACGTTTTAATTCATATTGTGTTCATAGATCCATTGTTGATTATTTTTGATTTTCTTCCACAATCAACTTGTTAGGAATTATTTGCTTGTGCTAATTTTGATTTTATTTTGAGTCTCTCCATTCCTTGTATGTGTCCGTGATTGGACCTCATGCATATGCATTAGATTTTGTTTTTGAATCCTTATTTTGTCTTAGAAGTTTATGTGTAGTCCTTACATGTTGCAAATTCCTTGAATAGCATGTTTAACCTAGTTTTATTTTGAATTTTGTGTCTACATGTTGCTCTCGGTTTGCTCTAATTTGTGCCTACCTATATGTGCTTTTTCTTTTACCTTATTGTGTTCATAATTTGCTATTAGTCCTAGCAATTTTCTTTAGAGTTAGGTTTCCATTGTGTTCTTAAGTTTTCAAATCACTTTCCATTGAAAATCTTATAAAAAAAATTTTGACTCAAAATTTCAAGTGTAATTCTACTTCTAGTGCACTCTTTCTTGTGGATTCAATTTTTAAAAAAAAATTATTAGAGGCTGAAAACAGAGATAAAACAGAGTCTAAAACAAAAGAAAAGTCCTAAAGTTCAAAAGAAAAGTGTGCAAAAAGAATTCAATACAAAAACCTAAGACTAGTGCACTAGTTTCTCATTTTCACTTGGATTTTGACCTAATTTTTGTAGTCTCGGTTTCTATAGCTTGGAATCATAGAAAAATTTGAAACAAAAGGCAAACACCTTCTCTGGAGTCTTAATTTGAGACTGGAAAAAGAAAGAATTAAAAAAATATATATATAAGACAATTTAAAATGCAAAATTGTGAGGTGTTCTTGGAGAAAATTCACTTGATTCCTTGTTATTGTTTAGACTACTAATTGTTCTATACTTATCCAATTGCTTTCAAATTTTTTTTGTTTTTTCATCTACTCTAGTACCTATCTAGGAACCTTCCTAACTGAGTGCTAGCTTTTATTTGGAGTCTTAATTTTCAGTTTTACTTGTTGAACCTCTTTGTGTCTTGTCATATACACTTATTACTCTTTACTTTTGGTATAAGCTTTCCAAATTGTGCTTTATTGCTTGTCTAGTTTTCTTTCATTAAATTCCCTGTGCTGGAAGTGGCCTCAAATCCTTGCTCAAGGATCAAGCATTGCTCAACAAAGAGTAGGAAAAGTTTGGACACTAAGATTACAAAAATTTGACCTAATTTAGTGACCTAGCTTTTCCTAAACTTCCTTCACTTGAGTGACCATTCCTTTCACCTTGTGAGGCAGCCACCATTAACCTCTTTGTTGTGTTTCTTTTGTAGGTCCAGGAGCATCATATTTGAAGGATTAGTGGCAGATTAAACACTTGAATAAGTGTAGGAAATTTGTACATCAAAATCCGTCACTAATTGGTCACTAAAGCCATCATTTACTTGCTTTCTAGGCTAGTTTAAATTTTGCAATCTCTCTTGTATTTTAAAATCAATTTGTAAAGCTTGGAGGGAGTATTAAGAAGCTGGTCAGGTATATCTAACTCCTTGTTAGCATTCTCACGTGTAGTACTAGTGGAAGTGGCTTGGAAATTTCATATGTTTCAAGCTTCCACCTAGGGCAAACCGACTAGTTGATTATCCTTGCTTCCTTCAAGTGTTTGAACTTTAATTTTGTTTACTTTGCTGCCTTATTACGTCTAGAATTGTGTAGATTTAATTGCTCACATTTAGTTTAGTTTCAAAAACAAACAAATTGTGAAAAGCATACAAAATTTTTGTGAAAAGTTTTGGGGAATTGAAAGTACCACAAAGGAGTTTAGTGATTTCCACTTGAAAAGGCTTGGTTATTAAGTGGCTTTTTTGTAGCTCACCTCCCTTGATAGTGCAACTTGTACACTTAGACTTCCAAGTGCTATTTTCATTCCTAGAAAATCCCAAAAACATTTTATACCTTTTTGCATAGCATACAAATTCTTATTGTTTAATCATGAGTCATCATTCTCCAAGTAGTAGTGACTTTGATACTCCTAAAAGTTTTAGAAAAATTGTCAAGGAGGTTGAAGCACTAAAACTTTGGAAGCATGAAGAAGTACTTCAAAAACAAAAAGAAAAGATTGAAAGAGAAGTACAACTTCTTGCTTTAGAAGAAGAGATTCAAAAGATTAAGCAACAAGAAGCAAAACTTTTAAAAAAATACATAAAAGCAAAAGTCAAAAAAGTTCTTCAAAAAGTTCCACTAAGAGTTCCAATGACTCTCAAAGCCAAGAATATGATGGTAGCTTGAATATGGATGCTTTCTACCAACCTAGACCTAGGAGAGTCATTAAGGAACCAAAAGTGAGGGAATCAAGGGTTGATCTCCCTTACTTTCATGGAAAAGAAAATGTGGACGCCTACTTGGATTGGGAGATGAAAGTGGAGCAAATCTTCACTTGTCATCAAGTAGGTGAGGAAAGAAGAGTTCCTTTAGCCACCCTAGCTTTTCAAGGACAAGCCATGTATTGGTGGACATCCTTGGAAAGAGAGAGAAGACTTCACAATGATCCTCCCATCACTTATTGGAATGAATTGAGGAGTGCTATGAGAAGAAGGCATATTCCTTCTTATTATAGTAGGGAGCTTATGGATAAGCTCCAAAGACTCCAACAAAAGAACATGAGTGTAGAGGAATATAGACAAAAAATGGAGTTGTATCTCATGAGGGCTGGGATAAGGGAGGAAGAAAGATTGACCATTGCTAGGTTTTTGAGTGGTCTAAATTTTGATATTAGAGATAGAGTTGAGTTACTCCCTTATAGGGACCTTGATGATTTGGTCCAACTTTGTATAAGGGTGGAACAACAAAATTTGAGGAAAAGTTCTTTTAAAGGTAAAACTCAATCTAGCTCATATATCAAGAATGACTACAAGAGGGAGGGTCAACATGACTCTTCTACAAACTCTAGTAAGGGTCAAGAAAAAGAAATAAAAAAAGGAAATGATAAAAATAAAAATGTTGTCACTTCTAGTAGTAAAACTAGTGACATCAAATGTTTTAAATGTCTTGGGAGAAGCCATATAGCTTCTTAATGTCCAACTAAAAAGGTTATGATTTTGAGAGGACAAGACATTTATAGCAGTCATGATGAATCTAGTTCTACCACTTCAAGTGATAGTGAGACTAGTGAGGAAGATCATCCAAGTGAAAAGCTATATCCTGTTGATGGTGATCTTCTTTTGATCAAAAGGCTTCTTGGAAGTCAACCTTGTCCCACTTCACTATCACAAAGAGAGAACATCTTTCACACAAGATGTTTAGTTTCCAAAAGAAATTGTTCTCTTATTGTTGATAGTGGATCATGCTCTAATTGTTGTAGTACAAGGTTGGTTAACAAGTTAGCCCTTACCACTATTCCTCACCCTCATCCTTATAAACTTCATTGGCTCAATGAAGGTGAGGAATTGGAGGTAAATCAACAAGTGAAGGTCAAGTTTTCTATAGGGGACTATAAAGACAAAGTTTTATGTGATGTGATCCCTATGGAAGCTTGTCATATTTTGCTTGGTAGGCCATGGCAATTTGATAAACACACTATACATGATGGCCTCACTAACAAAATAACCTTCACTCATAAAGATAAGGAAATTGTTTTTAATCCCTTAACACCATCCCAAGTGTTTGAGGATCAAAAGCAAATGAAAAGAAAAAGAAATAAAGAAAGGAAAGAAGGAAAGAGTGTGGATGAAGGGGACTCCACTAAAACATTTGTGAACAAGGAGAGTTATTTTATTACCAAACAAGCCTTGCAAAGAACTCTCTTTATTCATAAAAGTTTTGACTCTTATCCTAATGTTGCCACTAATCTTAAAGTTGAGAATGAGGAACAAAATGAATTTCAAACAAAGAATTCTCAACTTCGGGATATAGTGAAGAAGGAGAGGACTATTTTTAGTTTTACTCCTTATACTCCTTCCTTGGAGGTGCACAAGGGAGAAAGTATTTTTGTGGTCTTAATAAAGCACCCAATTTATGGTTTACATTGTTTGGTAGATACAACTTGTAATAATCTATATTCTATGTTTGCTTCTATGGGAAGATCTTATTCTTTTGAACTTAATATGATTCCTTCCCTACAAGACAAATATAGTTTATATGATTATAAGTATCTAGCAAAAAATCAAATCCAAAATTGTTTAGGATGTTTTCTAGTAGTTTTTTCTTTATTTTTTAGGAAAAGCCTAGGTTACCATTTAGGGTACTTTAGGCAAGATATAGTAGTGTTTAAAAATCAATCTTTCCATTGTCTTAGTCATAGTGTTCTCACATTTTTAGGTTTTACTTCTAGGTTATGCTTAGGAGAGGAGCCTATTTCTAGAGAGTCTAATATTTTATCTTTCTTTGTTAGGTTAGAAAGTAGGACTCCTCTTAGGATCCATGATCTTTTTTCTTACCATGTCACTTCTTATTCCTTGCATGTTTTACATGTAGGTGTTAATGTTTCTTCCATGCATCCTCTAGATTTGAGGACAAATCCTTTTCAAGAGGGAGGGGGTGATGGAATCATACTTGGGAATGCAAGAGGTGACACACTCAAAGATCCAATAGGAGTTGGCTAGACATGAAGGTTTGGGCCAGTCAGGGCCCAATGGGCCTGATGGGCCTGGGAAGGCCCAAGTTGAACTTTTCATGGGCCATATTTTGTTATAGCTATTTTCATATATTTTGTATACATCATGTTAGTATAGGTATCATATATTTTGGTCTTGTATTTTGTGTAACACCCCAATTTCTTTAAAAGGATATTTTTATTAGTAATGGCATTTCTGTAATTACTGAGGATATTTTCGTAATTTTATAAAGGTATTAGGGGTATTTGAGTAATGGCATTTAGGTTGGGAACAGGCCCAGAACGGGCCGTTCCAAAAAGGAGAACGGGCCGTTCCGGAGGGAGAACGGGCCGTTCTGCTGAGATTGAGAACGGGCCATTCTGGTTTTGGAACGGGCCGTTCTGCTTTTTGGGAACGGGCCGTTCTGCTGTTTGGGAACGGGCCGTTCCGATTTTGGAACGGGCCGTTCCAGTTGAGAAATTTGCACAAATTCGAAGGCTCCGGAACGGGCCGTTCCGAATTCAATACGGGTCGTTCCGGGTACACCAGTTTGCCTATAAATAGGAGGCTGAGGGGTGAAAAATTATATACTGAGTGAGAAGGTGAAATCTTAGAGAGAGAAAGAGGAGAGAGAGAGAGAGAGAGAGAGAGAGAGAGAGAGAGAGGGAAGAAAGAGAGAATCCAGAGGAGGAGGCCCTGCCCAAGTTCCAGCTCCTGCTTATCCAGGTAAGGGGGGAGTAAGAAACCTCGCTCAGGGGTGTGGGGATAATTGTTGGATAGTTTGTTTGTCGGATTGGCCCACAATCCCTTGTCGTTGTGCTGTCTTATTTTCTGTTTGCTCTACTTTATTCCTTGTTGGAAATAATAAATGATTATGTAATCTCAATCCCTTGCCGTTGTTCTGTTTGATTTTCTATTTACTTTACTTTGTTATTTGTTGAAGGTGTCGTTGTTCTGTTTGATTTTCTATTTACTCTACCTTGTTCTTTGTTGAAGTAATAAATGAATATGGAATTAATTTTAATAATAAATGAGTTTTAATATGAAAAAGAATGATCTCTGTGAATACCTATGCGGACCTTATGAGGAGTATTTATGACATGACCATGGAAATATGGACAATGACATGAGACCTAAGAATGGACTATGAGACCTAAGAATGGACTATTGAGACAAGCTGTGATAATAAGAATATGAAAAATAATGACATGATATACTTGATGAAATCTTGTAATAAGTTAAATGTTGAGTTCATGAAATAATGAATGTATGACATGCATCATATGCATATATTACTCCAGGTGTGCCGCTGAGGCCGCATACCAACGATGCTAACAAGGTGTACCTTAGGGTCACCGACAGTTGATGCTAACAAGGTGTACCTTAGGGTCACCGGTCATGTAACTTGCTAACGAGGTGTACCTTAGGGTCACTGGTGATGTAACTTGCTAACGAGGTGTACCTTAGGGTCACCGGTGATGTAACTTGCTAACAAGGTGTACCTTAGGGTCATCAGTGATGTAACCAGGTGTACCTTTGGGTCACCAGTGATGATATGTGAAACTTCCTTATGGCGCCACATGCATGCATTTATGAGTCGAGTTCATGACATCATTGCATGATAAATGAGTATATATGTGATATTGATGATGTATGTGTATTGTTTATATGTGACTTATATTTATTGTGTGTGTGTGTGGGTGCTATCTAACCTTTATTTCTTCACCTAAAACTGAGTGAGATTTTTCTCACTCCCTTGTTGTTTTTGTATATGTTTAAATTATGTTGCAGGTGAACAACATCATGAGGATGTTGGTGATGAGGCTTAAGGCTTCAGTGGGCATGCTCTGATAGGATGTGACATCGGGCATAGCTAGGCTTGTTTTTGGGATGTTATTATTTTAAAAGTTTTAATTTTCTCTTCCTTTGTAATTTTGAACGTTCTTGAGAAAAGACCAAAATGTATATCTTTGTCATACTATTTTATTACATGATTTGAAAGTGATATATTAATTCCTAACTAGGAGGCACTGCCACCTTTACTGGAATTAATATATATTCTCCTTTATATGATTTCTTGAGTTTAATACTTATCTTTGACTTTTTTTTATATGATTGATGAGTTACGAATGTGAATCTTCTACCTTATGAGATTTGAAGCAGTTGTTTTATACATGAAAGATGTTATTAAACTATGAAAGATTTTATTTACTCAAAAAGAAAAAGAAATTATTGTTTACATTTATTGTGTATTAACGTTAGGGTAGAGGGTGTCACATTTTGGACCACATAGAGTAGCTTTTTAGGTTTTAGGCTTGTTGGGCCTAGTTTTGGGCTTCATGGGCTTTTGGGCTTTTGGTACCCAATATTGGGCTCATTTTCATTCTTGTAATTTTTCCTTTCCATTGTATTTGTTTTACCATTGTATTTAGGTCATTAGATTAGGAAAATACAAGAAATACTAAAGTAGGTTAACTAGGTTAAATTAGGTTTAATTTGGAAGCCATTTAAGTTACATTTGAGTCACATGTTTTGCACCAATTGGTGACTGAACATGTGACACTCAAATTAACCCTAAATGACTCTCAAATCAGACCTAGATGCACATTAGGTACCTAAACTCACGGCCACACCCATGTGCACCAAAATTTGAATTCAAATTTCCAATTTGAATTCAAATTTTAGGCGCCAACTTGTGTAGGCGCCAATGCCACTCAAAACCGTCCCTACTTAAGTGTTTCTCCTACACATTGTAATCACTTTTGAATATATGAGAATTTCTGAAATCATTCTTCAGCTAATTCCCTCAAGAGTCACCGAAAATTCCAAGAGAGAAATCCAAAGAGAATGCCTTCAAATCCCTTAGGAAAACCTAGTTTCCTTCACTTTGAAGTGAGCAATCCTTTGAGTTCTTGAGCTTGGATACTTCCCTCTCACATTTCCGCAAGTGTTCATCATCCTAAAGTGTTCATCATTTTGGTTCAATCTCCATTGAAGAAGATCCGTGCCTAGGAGGAGCTTAGGAGGAGCTTGTTCATCACTTCTTCTATTCACTTCCATCATATATATTATTAATTATATTTTAATTATGTTGTTATATCTAATAAAATAAATATATTAATATTTTTTTATATTTTATTTTATTATGTTTATCTTATTAATTTTTATCATTTTATTCCTCTAATTTTAAATAAGTTGCAAAAAATTATAAAGTGATACTTAAATATTTCTTCAAACAGAAAGAGAAAAAGAAAAAATTATTACTCTATTTATAAGACAATTGTATTTTATAAAAATAAGTAATTTTAAAATTTTTACCATAAAAAAATATTTTTCAAAATTATTATATTTTTTAATAAAATTAATAAAGAATATTGGTTTAATTGCATTTTTTATCCCTCAAGTATTACAATTGTGCAGTTTTGATCCCCAGGATTTTAATTAGGTAACTTTAGTCCATAAAGAATTGCAATTGCGCGATTTTGGTCCTTCAATTTTTAATTGAACAATTTTAGTCCCTCGAATATCATAATAGTACGATTTTAGTTTCTCCCATTAAAAATTAATAATTTTAATATATATATATAAATGTTTTAAAATTAAACAATTATTTATCTATTCAAATTAACGTATATTATAATTTTTGATATTATATCAATAATATTATTAATATATTTATAGATAAACTAATAATTTGATAAATATAACTTGTTATATATTAATATACTTTTACAAAAATATAAGTATATTAATTAGAAATATATATCTGATCTTATATATTTATATTTTTGTAATATAAGTTATATTTATCAAATTATTAGTTTATTTATAAATATAGTAAAAATATTATTGATATTAATTTATCAGTAATATTAAAATACTAATAATATATAAATTTTATTTATTTAGTAATAATAAATATATTATTTGATATATTAAAAAAAATTATAATATACGTTAATTTAAATAAGCAAACAATTATATAATTTTAAAACATTATATATATATATATACATATATATATTAAAATTTTAAAATTATTAAATTTTTAATGAGAAAGACTAAAATTGCACAATTATGATATTTGAGAGATTAAAATTATTTAATTAAAAATTGTGAGACTAAAATTACACGACTGTAATCTTTTAAGGACTGAAATTACTCAATTAAAACTTTAGGGATCAAAATTGCATAATTATAATACTTAGAGCGATCAAAAACACAATTAAGTCAAGAATATTATATTCTCAGTTTTGAAACGGCCCGTTCTGAAACTAGAATGGCTCGTTCTGCTGTACTGGTGGTGTGTTAATTTTTGCATCTAGAACGGCCCGTTTTAGTTGCAAAATTAACACACCAAAAGTGCAACCAAAATGGCCCGTTCATGTTTCAGAACGGGCCGTTCTGGGTCTAGGTGTTTTCAAAAAAATTGTGTTCCACGTGGCATCCACATATGCATCTACGTGGCATCTACGTGGCCAAAAGTTAACTCCGTTTAAATAATTTGGACGGAAATCCCCTATTGAAACCAATTAATTAATTTGAGACTAAATTGAAACCAATTAATTAGTTTGGGACCAAATTGAAACCAAAAATAAAAGTGGGACTAAATTGAAACAAACAATTAATATAAGGGACCAAAATAGGGTTTTTGCCTTTATTTTTCTTTCTTTTGGAGCTATTTTGTGACTACTTTCTTTATGTTTTAGTAGTAGTAATATTGTCACAAATATGATGATTGTAGTTTCTCTTTAAATACCTCTAATATGTTCCCAATCCTTTTCCATGAATTGTAACCTTCAAATAATATTGAAAATGGTAAAGGAGGAGAGAAATGATATACGTCACTTCAAGGAAGATAAACAAGAATGGTGAAGAACTTGTTGTGACACCTTCCTTCCCCAATTAAATAAATAATTATAATATAAAAATTCTAAAATAAAATAAAATAAATGATAATACTTTTCTTCTTAATAGTTTGTAAAAGGGTTCACAAAACTTTATTCACCGTCTTTTTAAATAAGGAAAACATAAAATATTATTTGAAATAAAACTAAACACAACCTCTTAATTAAAATAATGATGAACATAATCCAAATAGAAATTCAACAATGCCACAACTCTTGACTAAAACACTGTCCGATGTCACACTATTAGAGTAAAATCCCTCTATATTGTTCTCCCTCTTTAAACACATCTTCTTGTACCAACTCTAATCTTGTAAATGGCATTTAGCTCAAACAAAATACATACAAACATAGGGAGTAAGAATACATCTCATCCATAAACAACATATATAAGGCATAAAGGTAGACATACACACACATCATAATACTAACTTTATGCCTTTAGTTATTCTCAACATCATAGAAATAACAATTGATATATTTTCATCCTTCATTCATTATCATCCAATCACAAAATACAACATAAACATATGTAAGAGTCATGTAATGCATGCTCCTAACTTTATACGTTGTGGTATCAATCTCCTCTTCATCATCAAAAATACATAATAGCCTAGCAGTGATGGAATGAGACCACCCATCAAATAGTGTAGGGACCACCTATCAATATTGATCCCCCTAAACCACCTCAACTAGGGGATGTCTATCAGGATCCTATCGAAGTATTATAGTTGGTCATGGTAGCATCTCATTCCTATTAGAGTTTTCTCCACCATCAGATCCATAGGGCATAGGTAGATGACCCATGATATCCCATCTACACAGACTCACATTATCCCCTAAAACAAAGCATGAATACATGGACTCAATACACTCAAACAACAAAATAATATACAATGCTCAATTTCTTGAGTGCCAGTCCACAACACAAGAATTATTCATCGTATCTCATTATCAACAATCATAGTGACTCATCACATCACACATCATTATAATTTCCCATACATCATTATTATCATGCATCTTCATCATTCATTCATCACATATAATCAATATCATAGTATCACTATAAATATAACATAACAGATTCTATAAACATACACATCAATACTCACTAGTTCCTTATTTTTATATGCATTATCAACGTTCATCAACATTCCTTAATTAATACTCTCAAGCAAGCATCTCGAATAGGAAAAAGGTGTGGCACCCAACAAGAATGCATTATGCCCAGCATGGAAAGGTCAAAGACCTCTCTTCCAAACTCATTTCGACATAGGATCACCTGTGCCTAGCATGGAGAGGTATAGGAACTCTTTCTCTAAGTCTCGCTCGACGTGGACTAGGCCACACTCAACATCATTCTCTTTGTTAAATCGACATCAAATGGCATTGAGCATAGCACCTCACGCCCAATGTCTAGAGGTTTGAGACCTCTCTAGTAACTCCACACTCGAGGTGACCATCTTCACACCTCTGGTGGTTATAGAATCTGCTCCTCACAAACTCGTAAGCTACACAACTTTTCTCATCCAGATTCCACATACATGCAATAATTACTCGTATCCATAATTCAATCACTAGTTCATTCAATCCATATTTAAACAACTTTACTACATCATCAAATTGACATATTTCAATCCAAAACCCTTAAAATTCATATATATTAACTCCAACCTTAAGAATACACAAACTCAATACCAACTTGATCAATTAGAACGCATAAGGGCCTCAGCATAAAATAACAATACATTATCAATCAACATCATACTCAAGGAATCCCCATCAAATACACAACCTACGGGACTTAGGGATTGTCCCTTCTACCCTTATCCCTTATATATGCCTAAGGACTCGATAATTTCACTTCCCTTACCTAGAGTGACAATTCTCGTGATAATGCTTCTCTAGTGGCTCCTGTCGCTAGTTTATGCCTCCTTCGGTGTTCTCCTCTAAGTCTCCTCTTATGAGCACTCTAGGTTTTCAAAATACACTTTATGACCTAACCCTTCCCTATTTTCCCTTTTTGAATTAGTCTCGGATTTAAGCTTAGAGTCTAACCTAATTGCTTCTGATGAGATCTTCCCATTTATTTAATTAATAAAATATTCCTCTTATATTTTTTAATTATTCTAATTCAATTATTATGTATTTTAGAAATATAGGATGTTACACTTGTCACAAGGAGAAAATTTTTGATAAAAGTTCATAAGGAAAAGTTTCTCCAAGGGAGAGAGCTAAAACTTTTGGAAGAGAAAACTCAAGGTTTTATTTATCAAATTCTCAAAAGTCATTATCCAAATGTAAGAGGAAGTCATTTATACAGTTTGGTAGCTTATGGTGCAAGTTAACCTAACCAAGGTTAAATGTGACCTAGGTTAGGTTAACTTGTACTCAAGTTACTAACTTTAGTTATAATTTCAAATTTGAATTTTCCTCCTAAAAATGTCACTATCATAGATCTAAAAGAGCCAATAGAAACTTGCCACATGGCAAGACAAGGAAAATGTGACTTATTTCAACATCCTAGATTTAGAAGAGTCAATAAGGACTAATCACATGGCAAGGTGCCCAAAATGTGACCAGGTGTGACACATGTGACTTGATAGAGACTTGAATGTTTCATGAGACACATTGTCTATAAAGTGGATATCCCACATCTTGGACCATACATCAAAGCTTGTGTCCATGGGTCATTCAAGCCTAATAAGTTCACGTATCATTTTCTAGTTATACCCCTTCTAAAATACTATTTACACCCTAAAAATAAAAATTACAAGGAAATAAATTGTTACACTATTTGACCCAAAAACACAAGGTCAAAATTAAGAAAATATTTACAAAGAAGAGAAAGTAAGTTGCTAAAAAGGACCCAAAGCTCAATAAAAGCTTGAATCTTCTTTCTTTAAGTTTAATTAGTCCTCTTTACTCCTTTAGAACTTGGCCCCTCAACATGATATCATCAAATTTGGGGTCGACACAAATAAGATTAGGTTGAACTTAAAAATGATAGGCTAAATAGAATCATCTCGTCATTTTGTCCTAACCTAATAAACTCGACTAGTCTAATGGATTGACTCGTTAAATTAATAAGTGAAATAATTTGAACTACCATCAATCTCTAAATCTGTAATGTATTATAAAATAATATAATAAAACAAAATATAATAATAATAATAATAGTCTTTCACTCTTTTTTGTTCGCTTATAGAGTTATAATTACAAGCTTAGAGTTAGAATTAGTCGTTCTGATAATTTTGTTGCTCTAGTTGCGCCCTTGATGACTTTACCACATGACCCATTATCTTTATTATGTTTGTCATCTTAATGAGTTGTAGTCATCTTTTTTCTATTTGTTGAGGAAGACAAAGACACAATCACACTCTTATTTGTGCTTACAGAGTCACAATAAAAAGTAAAAGTGGGGTTATTATGTCAAAGGCCAAGACATTGAAAAAGCTAAGAAAATTAAGCCTAATACCTTTGATGTATGAAATTATTATGAAAAGTTTGGTCTAATTAATGAGATAGATATATGCAAATGTAATGATTGTGAGAAATTATATACATATAAAGTTATTAGATGTTTCATAACAATAGATAATATTAATTAATCATGTCACAATTTTTATTTTTATTTTCATTATAAAAAAATTAGATTTAATTTTTTAAATGTATTTTTTTTAATTAGATCAATTTAGTCTGATAGCCCAATAACTTAACATAGATTAGATCGTACCAAAAAAATAATAGTCCAAAAAAAATAGATAAAGTGAATTTAACTTAAAATAACATTTAATTTATATAGATTATATTGAATTAAGTCAATTTAACTTATTTAACACCTTTTCTCGAGACATTACTTTTAAAATAAAAAAAAATAAAAAAAATACACGCACACAAACTTCTTCTTTAGTAATTATCGTTATATTGTTATTACAAATATTAATTTCAGTTATTCTTTAGTAATGATCGTCATGCTGGTATTACAGATATTATTTAGTATTAATTTTAGCCATTTTGTAATTCATATGTTTCATAATCTAGCCTTTGTTTAGTGAACAATTATATCGATAGAATGAAATAAAGAGCGGTGCATACAAAATTCATCTTCACTCACCCTTAATCACGTGAGTAATGTTTAGTCCATCGTAACAATTTAGACTTTTCACTATTATAATAATCATCATATCGTATTTTTTAAATTTTAAAATACATAAATGTTGATCTTTCCATCAACTTAATATTCATTAATTATTAAATTTTGACAATATTCGATAACTTATAATTATTTAAGTAATGTAATATTTAATGACATGATATATAAGGGTAAAAATTAAAAATAACATAAAAATGATCTTTGTTTGTATTTTTTTATTAGTCATTAATAAAAATCTTATATATTTTTCAATTTTTTTATTTCCAGGTGTTATATTAGCTTAAGTATGAGTAAACATTAAAATTTAATGATTAGTAGATGTCAATTTGATGAGAGAACTGAAACTCTATAGTTTTAAAATTAGAGAAACTAAATGTCTGTGTTTGTAACGACCCGACTGGTCACTAGGGATGGCAAATATACCCGTACCCGCGGGTAATACCCGAACCCGTCCCGACTTTGACGGGGAATACCCGGTTTGACCGGGTACGGGTACGGGTACGGGTAAAACTCGATATATTAAATCGGGTACGGGTACGGGTACAGGTATGTACTTACCCGCCCGTACCCGTACCCGTACCCGTACCCGTACACGTACCCGTACCCGTACCCGTACCCGTCCTCGTTTTCATTTTTAATTTAATACCCACTTTTAATTTAATTATATTAAAGAATTTTAGTATTTTTTTATGTGTGATTATTTATTATAATATGAGATAGAAAAATAACCTAATTATAATTATAATATAATTAAAAAAATAATTTAAAAATATTATATTTTTAATAAAAATAAAAAATAAAAAATTTGACGGGTACGGGTACGGGTATGGGTATACCCGATACCCGACGGGGACGGGGATGGGGATGAAAATCACATACCCGACGGGTACGGGTATGGATTTGGCTCGCAGGGACGGGGACGGGTATCATGAAACTCGTACCCGCCCCGCCCCGCCCCGTTGCCATCCCTACTGGTCACTACACACAACACAACACACCACACAAAAAAGAACAAGTATATACATATAACGTCTAGAATATATATATATATATATATATATATATATATATATATATATATATATATATATATATACAAGGTCCAAATCTGGATAAGGTGTCAGAGTGTACAAAATACATCTAGCAATACTATACTAAGTAGCTAAATACAACAAAATAATCAAACGCCATCTGCCTGCTACAGACCCTCCTCAACACACCAACCTAACCCTGCTCTGCTCCCATACATAGTATGATCATCGCAGTCCAAACCACATGGAAACAACAAAGGGTAAGCTAGTGAAAAGAATCAACATACATATATATAAATACATTAATGGTAAACAGCTATAGCTATCAGCACATCAACCAGCTTAACAACATCAGCTTATATTATATAACACAGCACACACCTCACATCATTCAGCAATAACAGTAGTAAATAGCAGTGCACAGCAGTAAACAGCAGTAAACACACAATGCGTCGTCACGCATATCAGTTAGTATTGGTCGCTTATAATTGGTATAGCTCGACCTGGCCCCTATACCGTGGTCGCTTTGTACACGTGTGCCTCGACCTTGCCCACACACGGGACCACTAAGAACTTAGAGGAGAACAGCATAATTACCACTCCAAGGGTCAACTTTCCAGGGAGGGCTTTTAACAAATTGGGCTTTAAGAGCACCACAGCTACCTCAATCCACACAATGGGATGAGGAAAATTTTGAAAACATCTCTTCTAGTCTTAGTGATCAACAGCTCAGCCTTACGGCCTACAACAGCTCCTATCAGCACGGAGCACAGTACTGCATAGCAGCAATTATAGCATACAGCTCAGCCTTACGGCCTACAATCAGCTCCTATCAACATGGAGCACAGCATTGCAATATTCATCAACTACAACTCAACATCATAATGCAGCATAAACATCTCATAGCACATCAAAATCATCACTCAGCTCAACAACATTCATCATTAACAGCTTAAATCAGCATAAACAACATTCTGCACAGCCCAGCTTAACAGCAATAACAGCTCAAACAACATACAACACAGCTCAGTTTAACAGCAATAACAGCTCAAACAACATACAGCACAGCTCAGCTTAACAGTAATAACAGCTCAAACAACATACAACATGTTCAACACATAATACGACTCATCCATCTTGTTTACAACTCATCTATCATGCCAAATAACCCACCCAAACAACACCAATCAACCTAAGCACCTAAAACAACTTTCAACTTAACCAAATCACTAATTGTGAAATGGCAACCTTCACATAAAACAGCGTATCAGGAGTTATACTACTCCTACCATGTTCATCTTTATCTCATATGAAAGATAAGAAGATTCTCTATAACTCTCATGAAGACACCAAGTCCTAATTCATTCATCTACCTTGTTAAAAATGATAAAAACCGAAACATCTATAAGCAATGCTGGCAGCTTGACCCCTCTTCACTAAAACAGTCATATCTAGAGTTATAGAACTCTTTTTTGGGTGATTCCAGCGCCATTGGAAAGTTAACATCCAAGGCTACAACTTTCATGAAGACTATAAAGTCAAATTCTGAAATAAAAACGCACGCCCCGCGCATTAAAATCACACCCGGCGCAAATCTCAACCAGAGACCTACAGAGGTATATTGCGCCCGACGCAATTATACTGTGCCCGGCGCAATATCAGTAACAAAAACATAAGATTCATGTCTGATAGTGCGCCCGGCGTGGTTCTCCCCACGCCCGGCATGATTCACCCAAGGATTCCCCATTTCAAATCACGCCCGGCGCGAAGAACTGCGCCCGACGCAATTTCAAACAGTAACCCTCACCACTTCGAAATTTCACCCAAAACCTGCAAAATCAGCCAACTCAAACACATGCAATCCATCAAATGAACTACATTTACATCAAACAACTCAAAAACCACATCTTTTCCAACATGCAACCATCAAAACATGAAAATCCCAATTTTTCACCCAAAACCCCAAAAACGGAATTTCTTCAATCTCAGCCAACAATCATCCAACATCAAACCCCTCATGAGTTTCTAAACTCATTTCCACACAACCCAGCAAAAACCTAGCTTCCCTTACCTCGGTGCGAAGAAATCCGAGCTCTGGGAAGAAGAAAAAGAGAAGAAAAAGCTCCACGGAGAAGAAGGAAACTTGCGCCTCAGCTAGCTCCCAACACTGCTACTCAACACTTTGAGATCAAGGGATAGAAAAGAAATCATAAGAGAGAATGGGCAAGGAGAGTATGAGAGTGAGTGAAAGTGATGAAGGTTGGGGGAGAAAAGGAAAATGGAAGTGTGGGTCTCACAGTATTTTTAAATAGAAGGATCAAAATTGCATATTAATAAAAATAAAGGGATCAAAAGTGTAATTTAACCTAGAATAATTATAGGTCAAAATCATAAAAATTTATTAAGTGGCACAAGAAAATATTACAAACTAGATACAAGTGAACTTGATACTTAGAGTTAAATATTAGAGAGTAGGCGAATCAATCCTGGACGAAAATAATCTTTAGTCAGACTTTACTTACTTCCAATCAAGCTAAATTAGTCTAAGATAAAGTCTTGAGACACTGGTGCGAAATAAAAAAAATGGTTAAATATATTTTTAGTTCTTCAAATTTAAGCTAACATTAGTTTTAGTCTCTCAAATTTAAAATTAGTCTTTTTTAGTCTCTATAATTTCAAAAAAAATCTTATTTTAGTTCTTATACTTAAATTTTGTTAAGAAATTTATCAAATACTATCACATAAAATTTACCTATTCGTGTCCTTATTAGTGAAAATATAAACTTTCAACCGATATTGCATAACTGTCTCAATCTGTCATTTTCATATATATTATTGGTGACATGATGAACTATAACAAGATTTTTTTAAAAATTACAAGTACTAAAAATAACAATTTTAGATTTAGAGGACTAAAAATAAAGTTATCCAAAATTTATGAGACAAAACATATTGAAGCAAAAAAAAATATTGGAGGGTGAATTTTTATTTTAATTATCAATATTAAGAAAGATTTTTTGTCTTTAAAAAAAAAAGAAACAATTTTTTTTTTAGGGAAGAGGTGGTGTAGGGGCACTTCGTTCTATCCTATGAATAATTACAACATTACCTTTTCAAAAGTTAAAAGAAACTTTTATAATGTGTTTGGAGAAGGAATTTTAGGAAAATAATTTATTTATTTTAAATACTTTGAAGTGAAATATTTTGTTTTGATTAGAAAATTATAAAGAATTTGAAGTTTAAGTATTTGTGAAATTCTTTAAAATAGTAAAATGTCAAATTCTCTCTATATAAAAAATAAGAATTTTTTTTCTCTTCTCATCTATATTTCTTTTCTTGTCAATCCCCAATTTTAATTCACTATTTTAAAATAATGATATTTAGTTTCTTTATTTTTAAAAATATGGAATTCTGGTCTTACCCAATTTGATGTTTGTTTATCATCAAATTTTAATGTTATTCAGTGTTCTGTCACTGGTTAAGATATGTAATATGTAGTGATATGACATGTAGGAATACAAATAAAAAAATAGCATACAAAAAATTATTTGTATATATTTTAACGAGTGGTTGATATTTATTTTATGTATAAATTTTATGTGTATAATTTTTTTTATCTCTGAATATCATATTACTAAATATCAAATCACTTAAGTATGAAAAAATGTTAAAAATTAACAATTAATTGATATCAATTTAATACAAAGACCAAAATTTCATATTTTTAAAATTAGAAGGACTAAAAGTCTGTATTTTAAAATAGAGAAACCAAAATTATAGATTTTTTTTTTTTGTAAAGATAGGAAAGATTATAAAGATGGTCGCAATGAGGATTGAATCTAGGTCTTCATGTTTCTAACTACCTCAACTCCTTCCCACCAAACCACTAGGCTAACCGTAGTAGTTTTACCAAAATTATAGATTGATAAAAATAAAGAGACCAAAAATACAATTTAGCATAAAAAATTATTTAAATTTTTAAATTAAAATATTTTTAACAAAAATAAAAACATATATATTAATTTTTAGTGTTATAAAATTATGATACTATATTTATTTAATATTATTTTTTATATTAATAATATAAAAATTATTATTTTATTAGTACCAGTTAACTAAAGTTCAACCTAAATTGAATCATTAAACATTAAATCAATGACTAGATTAATTAAATGATTATTGACTAGTCTAATTTTAAAAACAAAAAAATTCTTTCTCTAACTTATGTCTCTTTTGTTTCTCCTCCCTTTTTCTTCTCTCCATCTCTCCCTCTTTCTTTTCTCTCTTAATGTTCTCCCTTCTCTTTCATCTTTTGTTGTCTTCTTTCCTCTTTTTTTTTTCATCTCTCTCTAACTTCTCTTTCAATGTTAACATAAAAATATCAATAGTTTTTTAAATTATTGAATATTCAATTTTTAAAAATTATTAAATACTTTATAATGTTAATTTTTTAATTATTAAATATTTAAAATTGATTAATGTTTATTTTTATAATTTTTAATTTTAAAATTTAAATATTTATTTATTTATTTAAAATCAAATTTTCCCATGATGTAAATTAAATTGTTCTATTCAAACTAAAAATTTAAAATTTAGAAATTTGATTAATTTATCCAATAAAGTATTTAATGAATGATGAAAATTAAAATCAAAAGAATTCAAATTTCAAAAATCTTAAATTTCTTCAATTTCTATAATTACCCATCAAACATGACCTTAAGTTATTTTACACAGGCTATTAATTTAAGTCGAGATTACAAATTTGACCGAAAATAATCTTGCTTGTACAACATATGACTATCATAGATTAAAAAAATTAATATTTAACAAAAATTATATATCTAAAATTCAAACTCAAGTTCATTAATTATGATAAAACAATTACAAACTAATTGATTCACACGTTTAGTAATACACCAATATTATTGACAAATCTTTTTAGGCTAAATGTAAAAGAGAAACAAAAACTATTAATAACTCTCTCAATCACTCGGTGTTTAATTTTAAAGCAATTGAATACGGAGAGTAATAAAGGAGTCTCTCATTATAATAGGTACAAAGAATTTAGAAGAGAAGATGTACAAGAAGAGGACTTGGTGTAGTTTGATAATCTTCATGCATTCAAACTCGTATTTACTATTTATTGGAAAATTGAGATCAGTTTGAACTCTGAAGTGTAGTTAATGCCACATGATGGGACTACATAACATACCACCATTGCTAACTAGAGTTTTGAAGATCAAGTTTCTTTATGTTGTTATTAGATAGATAATCACCAAAAGAAGTAATGTACCTACCATGTTCTCTACCACTATCATAATCAACCTCATTATCTATGCTATCTTCACCACTTGACAATGTTTCTCCACCAGAAAACCACCAAAATGTTCATGAATTCAATCAATACGTGGCCAATCAAGATGAGAATTATGATATTTCAGAAGTACATGTAGTTGACCCCATATGGGTTTGCCATTTATATGTCAACACGAGTTGTACAAGATTCAAAAGAAATTTTAATTTGCCTTACACTTTATACTTGTGTTATAATAGATTAGGTTAAACCACTACTAGTTTTGGAGCATTTAATTCTTGGTAGGATTAAGGTTATGATATCTACTAGTTTTACATTGATTTTATTTGATGGGCACGTCACACGTCTTGTAAAAAAAAATTATTTGATGAGACATGTGGATTCTCTACTGTTATTATATGAAACTAATAGAAAAAAAGACATTTCATACCTACAATAAAAGAAGAGAAAAAAAATTTGTTATAATTTTGTGTTAATTGATATATATATATATATATATATATATATATATATATATATATATATATATATATATTATAATCATGTATAGTTATTTATGTGTATTTGTAGCTATTAGAGGTAAAATGAGTAAGAAGCACATCAACATCAAATAGAGTTATTTCTTTTATTATTGGTATAGATTATAAAGTTTGTGGTATGAATTTAGGAATAAAGTTTACTAATAAAAAATGAAGGCTTGAAAAAGTTACTAAAGGAAATATTTCCTTTACACATATAGATATTAACCATTAAAAATAATTGTTATGTAGAAAATCATGGTCCTTTTCAATAGTATGTGTTTAGTTGAATTTGTCCTTTTTTAAAAATATTATGTTTTACAACATTTTAGAGAAGTTTTGAAAATAGAAACTATTTCTCCTGAAAAAGTTAATTTAGCCCTTCACAAAGGTATATATATATATATATTATTTTTTTGTAGTGAACTGCAACTTTATTTGTGTGGTTTCATGTGTGATTGAAAAGAAAAATGCGTTGTCTTGTAAAATTTGACGTCACACTCTCATTTGTTTGAGTGATATTTTGAACAATATTAGAATTTGTAAGTTTGAAAATTATCTTCTAATTATTTGATATATATGAAACATTGAATTAAAAAAAAACACACACACACACTCCCTTTAAATTTTTAATGATAAAATAAATACTCACATAATTAAATGATTTAATTAAATTTTTAATCCTTTTACTTAAGTTATTTTTAAGGAAAATTAGTCCTTTATCTTTTAGTTTTACAATTAAGCTATTTTGCTGGCTTACCTTTCATGTGTAATTTTTTAAAGAAATTTTTAAAATAGATAAATTAAAATAAATAAAATAGTAAGTCGTGGTTTTCAAGCACAACTTTCATTTTTAAAGTTAAAAACATAACATTATTTTGATTCTATTAAGAATGAGGATTCAAAATATTTGTTAAGTGAAAAGAAGATTTTGGTTCCTTCAAGTTTTAGAATTTTGATGTTAAACCAAATATTTTTAAAGAGAAAATATCTTTAAAAATATTTTTAAAAATATTCTAAAAAATGTTTATCAGACGAAGTATAAGACGTAGATCATTTATAAAATGATATAAATTAGATGAAACATACAGTTTATCTCACATATATAAATTAAATGTTTATTATTTATTAAGACTAACAATAAAGTCTGTGTTAAATGCTTCAATCTTTAATAAATTGTACCAGAAAGACATCTTGAAACTCACAAATCTGTTAAAGAAAAAAAATCATGTTTTTTGTCAAAACAAAAATCCCTGAAATCATAGAGAAAAGCAAATGCAGTTACTATTATGGTTGCTTAACGCTAAACATTGCTTCTGCAAGCTCTTTTTGGTATAAAAAGTGATAAGTAGCCTTGACCAAATAAGAGATACTATTTAGTGAAATAGATTTAATACTCACATTAAATTAGTCAAACAATTATCTGTCATCATAAAGAGAGATGATGAAAATAAACGAAGTAAACTTGTGAGCTGAACTTAAAGTGTTGCAACAATCTTCTTCTCCAAGCTACTACTACAATATAAGAAGATTTAAAACTCAATAGAGAAAGAGATGTGCAATATACATAAAAGACTTGTATAGAAAGAAACACTCTATAAATTATGCTTATTCTTTATTGTAAAAAGCTTACTATTTTATGCTAATTGTATAACATCTAAGTGAAACGAACACAACATTTATGTACCTTTCATAACCATTGTTATAAGATTGAGTCTGGATAGACTTGTCTATAAAAGAATATTTTTTTTAAGCTTGGAGGGGCATATCTCTAAAAGAATACTTGTTTTGATCCTGCAGAAGTTTGATTGTAAAAAAATACTTGGTTATTAAGCTTAGAGAGGCTTGTTGTTAAAAAAATATTTGGGTAGTTACTTGAAGAGGCAAGTCAAATAATACTTAGGGTTGAGTCAAAAGTGGCTTGTTGAAAGAATACGCGTAACTTGTTTAAAGATAGTGAGATTCAATCTGGTTAAATTGAGAATTGGACGCAATTTCTATGGTTGAGACAAATTGATGTGGATCCCCTTGCTCTATTTCAAATTCAAACCTTTTTAGGATGAAATTTGTGCACAAAATGTGCCAAAAATGCGTTTTAATTAAAATATGTATCTTAGCCTATAGAGCTCATATTAGAACAATTCCAAATCTAGGTAAAAGAGGATATTTTGAAATGCAATTTAGACCCAGGAAACACACCAAAAAAAACATAAGTAAAATGAGAGATATGAAAATAAGAAATTCAAACAAAATAGGCGCCACAAATAATGATGTTTGATAAGATCAAATGGTTTAATGAAGAACTCCGACGAAGACAATTCTCACACTTCAATGATAAAACCAACAAATTTGTTCTGTTCATTCACTTCAAAATGATTAATACAAATTAGTTCTCATGCACTTAGGAGAAAGAAAAAAAATCTCATCATTGCAAGCATAATTAAAATGCCTTATTGGTAAAGTGAGGCATAGTTTAAACTTAAGATTTAGCCCTCAAAACTAGTTATAAGCACTTTATTATTATTATTATTATTATTATTTTGATTTAATGACTAAATCAATATTAGCCTTCTATTCTAACTTCAAGCAAACAATACATGTACTAAGTCAATATTGGCCTTCTATTTTGACTCCAAGCAAGCAATACATGTGACTAGCAAACCCCCCATGCGGGTCTCTAGATGTTGATCCCTTCATATAATTGGACTGTCCTTAGATTAGCCACCATATGTTGTAAAGCTTCTTGAGTTTTTTTAGCTCTTACTCTTGTCATGAATCCTCCTATGCCTTGTATTAGGTCTTGGGTTTCCTTATGAGCTTGGACTTGGTCTTTGGTGTCCTCATCACGAACCGGTATAAAAATATCTAATATTTCATCTTATCATTCTTCACGGTTCATCTAAATCTAATTAATGTTACAACTTCACTACTAAAAACATGCAAAGTTTTGATATACATTATTTAATCCCTCTTCTAATATTTATCTTTTATCTACAATATCACAGATTAATTAATCAAAGAGATCGAAATTCAACAACTAAAAAAAATCGAAATTCAACAATATCACTAATTGACCAAAGTAGAAGTAATTGGTAATGAGCTTTATCTTACTAGCTTTTAACATTTTTTTGTTCAAACACTATTTGAAAAAAACATTTGAGTTTATAGTATATAGCTTATTATTATCATTATTATTCTCTCATTTTTATCCTTAATGTTTTAATTAAATTCTTACTTATCCTCTCACAAAACATATTTTTTTCTCTCTCTAGTTGGTTCTTGTTTGTAGGATTTTGTATGACTCTGATTCTTATGTTAATAACTATGTTTGCAAGAGTCCCTGTTTCGAGAATCCTTTTGGTTTTGTTTTCAGTTTCTTAATGAATTTCTATGGGGTGTTTAATTCAAAGTGCTTTTATGTTGTGCGTTATCATTTCCTTTAAATGTTTCAGAGTGCTCCGAAAAATCATAAAATACAAAATATGTATTTGAATTATACTTAGAAAGTTAAGTTAAACTAAAATTTTCAACCCAGCGTTAAAAATGTTAATAACCTTCTTACTTTTGATTCAATAGAATTTTCCTTACAATTCACACTCAATAAAATAAAAAGAAAATTGCCAAACACAAATATTGCGATTGGGATCAAGTAACTGTGAATTTGTGATCACAATATACAAATGTGTAACTAAACATACTCCAAACTGTGCAGGTTAGTGCAAATGAATATGTAAATCAGCAAAATCTATTCCTCCAGATTCATAATCGGAACCCTTGTCCTTAACTCTTTACCTTAATCATGACATGGCTCCATATTTCAGCTCTTGATTAGCACCAAGAATATATATTCACCTTGCAGCCACCAAAATTTTATATAAAAAAATTACAGAAACATGTCATTTTTGTTTCGGATAATTTAATTAGTTAGTACTTGCATGTTAATTAGGTAGTTAGTGGGTTGTTAACTGACTACTTAAATGTGTCTTATAAATTTGTATATATAATAGTTATAAATAATGATGCTGTATCGGCATAAATAGTAGTGAGAAATAAAATTTCAGATTTAACACCATACCTCTCATCACGCTTTCTCTTCCTTTCGATCTGTTCCTTGAGTGTGTGTTAACAATTTTATTTTTATTACCACTTTTTGTTTAATAAAAATATTTTAAAATTATATTAAAAACAATATTTTACTTTTTGAGTAACACAATTTAAAACATATCAAGGTAATAATTATTTTAAAATAAGTATTATACAAAAATAGAATTTATATAAAAAAAATATGTAAACAAGTCATTTCATGTTATTTTATATTTATTTACTAGTTCAAATACTAATACTATCAAACACTTCAAATTTCAATTAGCTAATTTATTAACATATTAACTATAATCCTAATTGGATAAACTTTTTCGAAAACATTTATAAGAAAAAAGAAATTAATTTTTCATAAACTAAAAATTAACTTATTCATAAGATAAAAAATAAAATAAAAAAATAGAGTAGTTAATAAGTGAAAACTTTTACAAATTAACTTATAAAAAAGTTAATTTCATTTTTTTCTTGCTATTTTCTCTTCCTGTATTTCTAGAAAAATTTATCCAAATAAGCTAATAAGGTCATCCTCTACCAGTTATCATCTAACTTATGAACTATATGCCATTCACTAGTTTGTCTCAAATCGAACCAAAAAGTAGAATTAAAATTAAATATAATGCCCTCGGCACTAGTTGCATCTCAGATAGTGTTCCCTTGCCCCACTAAAGGTTCCATCATCCCACATCCTACATACCTTGCCCAAATTTCAGCTGCAAAGGCACTTCTCCAAAAAACTCATTTTGACACTAACATAAATGAAATTGATAGTTCTATTATTGCGATCAAAAAAAGTTAACCTTCAAGAATTCATAACAATATATAAAGGTTGTTGTAATTAGAGGAAAATCTTTCTAATTAGAGAAAATACCTGAAGAATCTTCTAGTTTATTTTTTAGAATATTTTTTTTCCTTATTTTGGAAGATTAGATTGTTACAAATAGGTGTAAGGAAAATGTAATACGTACGAATGATAATAATAAAATCATTCTCTTTTTCCAAGTTGGTATCAAAGCTCCCGATCTTGGGAGCTCTGATTTCGCTGTAACAGTAGCCACTGCCGCCGCTGTTCAGCCACTGCAGCTGCCACCGTCACTGTAGGGGCTGTTGATAGGGCAGAAAGGTGGGCCCTCCTTCGGCGAACACAACGCCGAAAATCGCTCTGGGAAAGACACTGCCACACGCCATCACTGTCGTCGGCACATGTAGCCCACGCGCCTAACTCCGGCGAGACCCACTCACCGCCGCTATCACAGAATCGGTCGCCGAAACCTCCTAAGTCCGTTCCACGGGTCGGTGACGTCCCGTTTGGCTTAGATTCTAGTAAATCTGAGTTTTTTGAGTTTTTGCTCTTTTCCGGTGTAGCACACTCATCGTTGTCGCCACAGACAGAGTCGTCGAATCAATTCATTACGTTACCCCCATCAGATCTTGAGATGAAAGCTTTCAAAGAGGAACTAGATCGTTTGAAAGCAATGATTGAATCAATAAGTAAGTCCTCTGGATCATGTACTCTGTCCATGAAAGGTAAGAATTCTCTCCATACTGTGGGTCATGTGTCTCAAGGTATTTGGATTCTTCATTCAGGAGCAACTGATCATATGACACCTTTTCGTATGATCTTCAAATCATATATTAAAAGGAACAGAAAACAACTTATTACAGTTGCAAATGGTCAAGGTGTACCCATATGCGACTCTGGGAATATAATTTTGGAATCATCTATTATATTAAAGGATGTTTTACATGTTTCACAATTAACCAATAATCTTATCTTTGTGCAAAAGCTCACAAAAGATTTAAATTGTTCAGTAACATTTTTCTCGACTCATTGTGTTTTTCAGGACCTTGCTACGGGGAAGACGATTGTAACTCCTAAGGAGCAGAGTGAGTTGTATCTATTGGAATTTGATGACCAAAACAAAACAAAAATCATGAGTCAACAAGCTACATCCAAGACGTGGGCAAATTCTCAAATATGGCTACATCATAAAAGGCTTGGGCATCCTTCATTCAACCTTATCAAGTCCTTATTTCCTCATTTGTTTACTAAGGAGTCTGTTGAGTCCTTTAATTGTGATATTTGTCAGTTGTCAAAACACCATCGTGCATCCTATCCTATTAGTAATAAAAAGAGTACTTCTCCATTTGATTTAATTCACTCTGACATTTGGGGACCTGTCGTAGAATCTATTTCTGGAGCCAAATGGTTCGTTACCTTTATTGACGATTGTACCCGTGTCACGTGGACATACCTTATGAAAAATAAATCAGAAATTTTCCAAATCTTTGTTAATTTTTTTCGTCTTGTCCAAAATCAATTTGGAAAAAATATCAAAAAAATCAGGTCTGATAATGGTACTGAATATGTGAATCATGAATTTCTCAATTTTTTGTCTCATAATGGTATTGTTTATGAACTAACATGTGTGAACACCCCTCAACAAAATGGGGTTGCAGAAAGAAAAAATCGTCATCTTCTTGAAGTAACTAAAGCTCTTCTTTTTCAAATGTCTGTTCCAAAAAATTACTGGGAAGAAGCTGTGTGTTAACTACCACATATCTCATCAATCGGTTACCCACCTGTATCTTAAATGGCATTAGTCCTATAGAGATTGTCTTTTGTTCCCTCTTCCCTCCTAATATCGAGTCTTCCTAGTCGAGTCTTTGGATGTACTGTTGTTGTTCACTCTCATCATCCTAATCGTAGTAAATTAGATCCCAAAGCTCTTAAATGTGTCTTTATTAGGTATTCTTCTAATAAAAAAGGTACAAATGCTATCATCCTCAGAGTCGTCGCGTCTTTATCATCATGGATGTCACCTTTCATGAAACTCAATCCTTTTATGTTAGTCTACCACTTCAGGGGGAGAAAGCACTTGAAGTGAAGGAGCTCTCCTTCTTGTCATTATCATATTTGTGTTTGCAGGATGCCCAAGACCTGAGCAATGAAGCTACCATGGTCCACAACAAAGAAGAAGCAAAAAAGAGGAAGAAGACAAATTTTTTGGCAAAAAATATGAAAGAAGAAAACAACCCACTTCGACTCTTGAGCAAGAAAAATTGTCTAATCCGGAGGTGAGGAACAGTGAGAAGGTAAGTATTACTGAGGATTTACCCATTGCATTAAGTAAGGAAAGAAGGTCATGCGCTAAATATCCTATTTCTCGATATGTTTGCACTAACAATCTCTCTGATAAGCACATAAGCTTTATTGTTGCCATTGATGCCACAGAAATTCCTACCTCAGTCCAGGAAGTCATGAAACTTGAACATTGGAGTCAAGCCATGAAAGAAGAGATGAATGCATTAGAAAGAAATTCAACTTGGGAGATTATTGATAAGCCAAGAGACAAGAAGGCAATAGGATGTAGATCGATATTTACAGTGAAACATAAAGCAGATGGGACAATAGAAAGATATAAAGCTAGATTGGTGGCAAAAGGTTATACCCAAACTTATGGGATTGACTATGAGGAGACGTTTGCCCCAGTGGCAAAGATGAATACAGTTCGAGTTGTTCTCGCTTTGACTGCTCATTTTGGTTGGGATTTACACCAGTTGGATGTGAAGAATGCCTTTCTTCATGAAAATATGGAAGAGGAAGTGTACATGGAGATTCCCCTAGGTTTTGAAGTGAAAAATGAAAGAAACAAGGTATGTCTCCTAAAGAAAGCATTGTATGGTCTTAAGAAATCCCCTAGAGTATGGTTTGGAAGATTTACAAAAAGCAATAGTTTCCTTGGGATACAGACAAAGCCAAGGAGATCATACTCTATTCATAAAGCACTCTTCTACAGGTAAACTCACTCTATTGCTTGTCTATATGGATGATATGATTATTGCAGGAGATGATGAAATAGAAAAATTGACATTAAAAGAAAAATTGGCAGCCCAATTTGAAATGAAAGACCTAGGAAAACTCAAGTATTTTCTTGGAATAGAGGTTGCTTACTCCAAGAAGGGAATTTTCATCTTCCAAAGGAAATATGTACTTGATCTCCTCAAAGAAACAGGAAAGCTAGGATGTAGAACCTCAACAGTTCCTATAGAGTAGAATCACAAAATTGGAAGTGAATAAAGTGCTCCTATAGAGAAGGCCCAATATCAGAGATTGGTAGGAAAATTGATTTATCTATCACACACAAGGCCAGACATTGCTTATGCAGTTAGTGTAGTAAGCCAATTTATGCATGATCCAAGAGTGAGACACATGCAAGCAATTGACAAAATTTTCCAGTACTTGAAGTCAAGCCCAGGAAAGGGGCTATTGTTCAAAAGGGAAGACACATTAACTATGAAAATATATACTGATGTTGACTATGCAGGTTCTATTACTGAAAAAAAATCTACTTCTGGGTATTGTATGTTTCTTGGAGATAGTTTGGTAACATGGAGGAGCAAAAAGCAAGATAGAGTATCTTGTTCTAGTGTAGAAGCTGAATTTCGAGCCCTTGCTCAAGGAATGTGTGAAGGACTCTAGATGAAAATCATTTTGGATGACCTTAAAGTCAAGGTGGACAACCCCGTGCAACTATACTGTGACAATAAGTCTGCCATGAGCATTGCCCATGATCCAGTACAATATGACAGGACCAAACACATTGAGATTGACAGACATTTCATCAAAGATAATCTAGACAGAGACTTTGTGATTACAACTCATGTTCCTACAGAACTTCAGATAGTAGATATTTTTACAAAAGGGCTCCCTCGGGGTAGATTTCAAGATCTTGTAGGCAAGTTGGGAATGATTGATATTCATTTACAAACTTGAGGGGGAATGTTGTAATTAGAGGAAAATCTTCCTAATTAGAGAAAATATCTGAAGAATCTTCTAGTTTATTTTTTAGAATATTTTTTTCCTTATTTCCTTATTTTGGAATATTAGATTGTTACAAATAGGTGTAAGGAAAATGTAATATGTACGAATGATAATAATAAAATCATTCTCTTTTTCCAAGTAAGGCAATACATCCTTTTGATACACATTTCTTTACAACATTTTTATCTATGTAACTATCCTCAAATTACTCACGTCTTTCCTATTATAAACTCCTCACTATTTTGTAACTTCTATTACTTTTATTTCTTATTTTTCTTTCAGAAAAAGTGGAAGCAACCATAAAGAGTTGCAGAAGGAAGCAAGATTGGTTGAAGCAACTTTTTTTCTTAAAAAAAATACATGAAGGCACAAAGTGCCTATTTTAGGCCGGTAAAGAAATAGAAGGATTGCCTCACTGTCTCAGTAACAATTTAATTACACTACATTTGCACCTTCCAACACACTAGTCCATTTTGAGACAAACTAGCCAAAGAGTAACACGGTCTCTTCAAGCTCCTACTCATATAGTCATAATCATATTATACATGAAATTGTGCAGGGTGTCAAGTTACAAACTTGACAGAACTTTCCCTGAAAGGATTTTTCTTATTGCATTTTGATTTCATATTCTTTTAAAAACAAACAGGGAACCTCTGGAACCCAGTCCTAACCTGATTTTGTCATCAACATAAGTGATTTTGAGTTTAACTTCACTCTGACCACCATATTGGACCTGCCATGATCCTACCTTCAATTCAGGTGCTTCGAATATAACTTGAATCCATTCACTATCCAGAGCCTTGAGTTTTCCTGTCTCACATTGGCACGCATCAAATCAGCACAGAAGTTTAATGGTAAATGAAAAATGAATTAGACTATACAAAGCAAACAAAAAAAAATATAAGTAAATCTCCATTTTTCATCCTTGGAATTGAAAGCATTGAACACTTCAATTCCTACCTTTACAAAACTTCTGCTATAGTTTCTAACTTTATAAAATGTAGCCAAATATCATTTACTTTAGTCCTTAATGTCAGCAAAAAATGTAGTGGGAAAGGACTAAAATGAAATTCCAGTGTGAGGGACTATACTGACTAACACAATTTCAAGGATTATTAAAGTGAAGATTTACGCTCTTTTTTGCTTTAATATTGATTAAAGAACTTAAAACTATCCAGTAACTATTTATTCCTTCGGTTCTGAGTTCAGAATTTACAAAACTGACAAATTTCAGTTTTGCAATCAATAGTTTTTTTGGATAATTGGATATGCTATCAGCAAGTGGAAGTTTCATTCATCATTTAAATAGTTAAATGACATACCCTTCAGTGACACCTCCACATCCAGAAAGCCTAAAACAGACAACACGACCTTGTTTCTCACAATATCAGGAGCTTCAACAGCCTGAACCATTTGCTTTGTGTTAAAGAAAAGGCGGCCAAATGCACTTCTATAGCCACCTCCAGGTGACGTTGGTCGGGAACAGTACACTACATCCCACTCTGGATAGCATAAACAAGAAAGAAATAGTAAAGCAAGAACTGAATGATTCTCATATAATTGACTAGAATACAGTTAGGAAAAAAATGCACAGATGAATGATTCCAAGTTTAAAGTGGATTCATTTCTCGATTAGATAATATCTAATGCACCTACATTATACAGAGGAAAAAGATAAAATACAGAACAATTGAGGATATCATTGAATATCTAATGGTGGGTGAAATTAAATGGAGCAAGATAAGCATACCATAAGGGTACATTTGGCTTGTTTTCTATTTTCATTTCTAGTTCACATGTCTCCACTAACAGCTATAAAAACGTTACCTTATATTCACTTTAGTTCTTATTTCACTTTGTTTCATTTTGTTGTTTTCACTATCTTCTTTGCAAATTCTTGAGAACAACTGAGTACAAAACAAAATGAAAACAATATGGTATGTTACAATTATAAGCGAAAACATCACCTAAAATATTTCAGAAAACAGAAAACCAAAGGCACCCCTAAAGTTTCTTTGCAAAATTTAAATAGATACAGAAAAACAAATTTGAACTTAGAAGACAAGATGTTAGGGACTTTCAACACAATCTCAAGGATTCACCTCCAAATATTAAAGGGCATTTCACTGGTTCACTCACGCAATACTTCTGCAGTTCCTGAGCCACTTCAGCCACCTCTTTATGCTCTTCCTTCTTCAGCAAAACTCCTCCATCTGTTTGCACCACCTGATCAAAAACTTAATATTTAGTGCTGAAAATATATTCTAAAAGCTAAACAGAATAAAACGAAAGCAAGTTTGTAATTTGTACTTAATAGCTACCTTAGTGCTAAAAAAAAAAGGAGCAAAACAAACACAATCCATAAGCCTTCATAATATACAGGAAAATACTTTGTGTATGTTCTCCGATCAAAATTGGAACTTCATGTCAAGATTCAACTCTGATCGTAAAATGTCAACCTTTATTGCGAGAATTATCTAGATAAAAATTCAATTTTAATTAGAGAATAATTTCAACAAAAAAAAAACTAGGAAACTGCATCCAGGTTTTGTCTTCATACATAAAATCTATTACATGAATATTCTTTTGGACAAAACTTCAGATACAACACCATATATATTGGCGTGATTCTCTGATCAGAATCGAAATTTTATCTTGCTAATACGTGCAGACATCTAATGGTATCTTTATTATGTATAATCTTCTGAAGTTTTATCTCAATAATATATATATAAATTAAATACAATCTCAAAGAGTAGGATAGTTGGCCCCAAGATTTAACGCGGTTGCATACACAAGACAGGATTGAACCCTGACCTTATTTAAGTGTGGATCAACCCCTACTGCTGAACCACAGGTTTGGGGTTAATTTATAACTCAATTTAAAAATTACTAATATATGTCAAAACAAATAATATTAAGTTTAATTTTCAAATTTTAAGGTCCTTTATTCGATTCAAATAGTTAATTATTAATATTATATTTTATTATTTAAAAATTTATATACTTTATTATGCAAGTTTTAAGTAACTTAATCTTATTTTCCCTAAAAAAGATCAATGAAATAAAAATTAAATATAAAAAAAAAATGAAAGGAGGATTGTACCTTAGAGAGAATGGAGGAGACAAGATCGTCGGGGCCAGTTCGCACGTAGGGGTTAGAGAGAGAAACCGAAGCAGCGACTCTGAAGGCATTATAACGGCGTTTGAGGTGAGGAAAACGGAGCGTAACGGAATTGGGCGTTGGAGCATTGAGTTTGACGGAAGAAGGAAGGAAGAGAGACGCAGCGGAAGGTGAAGCCACAGCCATGGCGATCTACTTAGCCGCTCACAGTCACGGAAATAATAATAATAATAATATTAGAACCTTGTGTCGCACGTGCCACGTGTGATGAAAATCTACATGGAGAAGAGTTATTGGGTTGTGTGAGGACACGTGTGCAACTCTTTCTCGCCTTATCTTGGAGGTTCTGATATCGTATGAGATATGAGTTATGAAAAATGAAAATAATCGGATATTATTAACAACAAATATCTCTTGTGTTTATGGTGGGTTTTTTTAATCGGAAAAAAAATTAAAATATGGATCAAAATAAATAATGTTTTAAATTATGGACCAATATGTATGATTGGTTTAAATAAATGTCACATAGTGTTAATCAAACATTGAAATTTTTAAAATATTATTTTAGTTATTAAGTGATAAAATCAACTATGAAATTCTATAAAAAAAATTTAATATATGATAATTTTTTTATGTTTGAGAATGTTTTTAAATGCTATTAATTAATTATGAATTTTTTACTATATTAAATAAGTAAATCAAAGTAGTATAATATTTTTATCGCATTAAAGTTATAATATTATTTTAAGAAAGTTAGTTTCTCATTTTTTTAATGGAAATAATTTTGTAAGAAAATTTATACAAAAATTATTTCATAAATATATTATTTTTTAAATAATAAACAAAACACGAAAAACTTTTAGAAATTACAGTCTTAAAAAAGTAAAATATTTTGTTTATCAAGCATCCATTAAAAGTTTTATCCTGTTTAATTTTGAGAGAGGAAATTAAAGAAGAAAAAATAATAAATTTAAAAATGAATGTAAAGTGGAAGAAAGAATAAATTAATTTTTGTTTTTAAAAATTATTTTCTCTCTGAATTTCTTTTATTGGATTCTTATTTTTTTTTATTTTCTATCCAATCAAATAAAAGAAGTTACATTGTTACGGGCAATGAATTGTCCATTTACATTAAAATAGTTAAATTGTGATACATTTTATAAGATACTTGTGGTTTTTAAAATGGAGGAGTTATACAATTTAAGAGTATGTATACAAAAGGGATTATAAAAGGCATTTATTATAGAGGTAATATAAAGACATTTTGGGTTGCAATGTTAGATTTTGGAAGGATGTTTGGCTTTCTATGGGAAATAATTTCTTTTCTGTGGCTTATCACTCACTGACTATATTAGATGAGTCCAGGAAGGTGTGTGATTATGTGAATGTGGAAGGTGAATGAGAGATGCAATGCCTACAACAGTCCTCTCTCCTCTCTATATAAGTCTCATTATTAATCATCCTCCTTCTTGTGTCAACAATTAGGAAGATAAACTGGTCTGGAGCCTTACTGCTGATGGCTCTTTCACTGTGAAGTCAGCTTATACCTTGTTGCAAGTCAATACTTGTCATGACCCTCCTACTACGTGTTGGAAGAAGTTCTGGAGGTGGAAAGTTCCGCATCGTGTGAAGTTTTTTGTGTGGTCTGTTTTGCAGGGGGGTCTTAAAACTAATGTTCGTCGCCAAAATTGTGGGATGTCTGAGGATAACCTGTGTGTTATTTGTCATACTGTGGCTGAGGAAGACATTCATATATTGAAAGATTACCCTTTTGTTTGCCCGATTTTGTGTTCTTTGTTAAAGGAGTATAACAGGTCTCCTGGTGGTTGCTTCTTTACATCAAACTTTACCGAGTGGATTAATAGTAACATTACCTCCTCATCAATACTTTGGAATTCAATATTTGGTATTACTATTTGGTCTATTTGGAAGGCTAGGAATGAAGTCATTTTCGCTAATTGGGTTTGGAAGGAAGAGGAGGTTATTAAGAAAGTTATATTTTTGGTGTTGGAGGTTGATCAACATTGGAAGGTGGGGGATTATAGGCTCTTGCAAGGGGAGGACCGTTTGACAGTCTAGGTTCCACCACCTTTAGATTGGCTAAAATTCAATGTTGATGTTATTGTTCGCTTAGGGGGGTACTCAAGTGGGTTGTAGGGGTGTTTTGTGTGACGAGAAAGGGACTTGGGTGAGAGGTTTTTGTCGGAAGTTGGAGCCTTGCTCTATTATGGAAGTTGAAATGCATGTTGTTTTAACATCCCTAGAGATTGCTTGAGAGTATGGGACTAAGAACTTATGTATTGAAACTGACTATAGAGAGGTGTCTGTTACTTTCAACAACGGGCTCCCAGTGCACCATCCCTTGTACAGGTTTTATCAACAAGGGCGTAGCTTTATCAATCGTAACTGGCAGGTTCACTTATGTTATGTGGTGCGTGAAGCTAACAATTTAGCTGACAGTTTGACAGATTTTTCTATTAGATCTATAGCTAATTTCTTTGTTATGTCAGAACCTCCGATGTTTTGTCTTCTTTTTCTAAGTCAATGTGACTCTCTGATTTAGTTGGTTTTTTCCTGCGTTCAGCGGGTCCTATTTAGCAAAAAAAATATAAAGACATTTTGGTATTCTCTTATTTAACTTTTTCTTTATATTTAATGATGAATTTTAGGGTACACAGATCCTTATAGGGCACCACCAACAATGGCTATTAAATTTATTTAGTTCTTAATTTTATGATGTATCTTTCCACGTTATAATAAAACAAACTCTTCTTTTTACTAGTAGACAATCCAATAGGTGAGTCGATTAAGGTGTTGGACTAATGGGTTATAGTGAGTTATAAGTTAAATCACTGAGTCACTTACTAATTCATATGACTCGATTCAGGAACAAAGTCAGACTTGAAAGTTAAGGTGGGGGACAACTTTAAAAAAAGTTTTTTATTAAATATATTTATACCTATTATAAAGGGATAGGTATGTAACCACTTTTGTTCTCCACTTTTTAGTGGACCATTATACCCCTCAGATGTAAAAAAATTCTTATATCTTTTTAAACAATTACACATAATCTTTTAATATTCTGTTTGTGTATAATTATTAGAAGCATGAAGTGTCTCAACCCTTCTAATATCTATAAAGGAAATAGGTTTTGATAACTACCATTTTGGTTTTCATTTTTGTATTTAACACTATTATCTTTAGATTTAATAAAATTTATCTTTTCTAGATATTTTTAAAAATAAATATATAGAGGCACGAAGTACCTCTTTCCTTACTAGTATTCATTAAATTTTAAATAAAAATATTTATATTTATTTGTTTCAAAATGTTAAGTAGATTAATAATCTATCAAAATACAAAATATTTATTCTATAAATCACGAAAATAATTTATAATTGAATAAATAATAAACTTTTTAGCAATTTTTATATTTGTAATTGTAATTCTATATCATACTCTAAAAAATTTATGTTAAATATCTTTTTGATTTTAACTTTCAATATATAAGAATAAATTTTCATTCAGGACGATCTTTAAAATTCAGCCCATTATTCTCAAATCTCAACTAGTGGAATTGATGACTTATTAGATATTTGACTTTCAATATTTTTTTAAATAATGCATAAAAAATATATATCTATTAACAAATTTATATAAAAAAAAAGTGATACATAAACTTAATTGAATAATATAACAAAATTTTTGTAGAAAAATAATATAGTAATATTTATTTAATTTTTAGCTTTTTAAATTTTTATTATTTATTTTTTAGCATATTAGGAGAAAATACGATAAAATAAAAGACTTTGAGTGATGTGGGAGTGTATATCTTAAATTTTGTGATGCAATAATTAAAAAATAACAATAATAAGTATTATTTATTTATTTAATTCTAATTCTATTATTATAATAAATAAAAAAATATTTAATAAGTAAAAACATGAAAGAATTGATTAAATTGCCAAGGTCTTGACATGCACAAGGTGTCGGGACACATTGGATGTACTTAAATTCCTCAATGAAAATTATAATTACTGGGAGTCTTTATTAGTTGAACTAGTGAAAAAGGTAGATGATCCATAATTAAGAATAAATTATTTACCGACAATACAAGATAGAGAGAAATTTGATTGAAGAAAAATTATGTAAAGTAATATTTCACTTTTTAAAAACCCTAAATAAATAATCCAACTTAATAATTTTAGAAATTTAAAAAAATTAAGGGGGGCCATGGCCCCTATAATGTAACACATACTTCTATTCTTGACTCAGACTATATTAAAAAAGTTATAAATAATTAACAACATGTAAATTTATGCTTCAAAAAAATATGTTATAAATAGGTAAAAATATATTATAAAATTTTCATGAACAGAGACATTAAAATTTCTAAGATCATAGTCATCAAATCAAAATCAAAGCAATTAACCAACAAAATAAAAAAAATTTAAAAACTCATGCACTAGCAAGTAATACCAAAGCAACCACCACCCAATCCAACCAGCAATCAATAGACAAAATAAAAATAAATTAAAATGTAGTTAACAACTCATGCACTAAAGCAAGGTCATGTTGTCGTGCAATGAGTAGATGATGAACGCAAAGTTGTATGGTGAGGATAGATGACGAATGATGACAAATGTTGAAGGTTGTGTCGTTGTACAATGAGAAGATGATAAACACGCTACACTAACAAGGTTGCACTATCGTTGTCAGAGTACGTAGCTGCAAGAGAGGAGAGATGACGAGCGTTGTGAAGTGCGACTGAAATTGTGTGATAGGAGAGAGACAAACAGAGAAGACTTACTAACAAAGGAGAGCCATGAACGTCGTATTGCTAAAAAAATATCTGTTGACTTAACTGGGTTAGCCAAACTTGCCAAGTCATTGGTTTTAGGCCAAACTCACCAAGTCAAATAGGGTCTCACCGGGTTGAAAGCATCTTCGATCCATTGACCAACTTGGACTCGTTAAATGGTTGGTTTTTGGGTCAATCGATCGAATTGGCCAATCCGAATCGAGTCCAATAATACTACCAACAACCTCACCACTCACCACTATGCATTGTTATTAGAGACAATTTTTGATAGCAGTGTTTCATTTCCATTCCACTTTTCTTGTCACTCTCAATAAATTTATAATGGAACGTATCCCTCAAGCTCTCTAACTCCCCCCTCGATCTCTATCCAGTTTTCCATATCTCTTAAATTTTTTACCTCTAACATGAAAAAACTTCTGCTTATCTCTAACCCAAAACCCTTTTCTCCACCCATAACCTTTTTCTTTTTATTTTATTTAATAAAAAATATTAAATTATATTACTAATCCAATTAATTAAATTAATGAAGTCAATAATATAATTCTTTTATTAGACATTTATTTTATTTTATTTTAAAAGAACAAAATGTTACAGTTACTACTTCAATTGCTGGTAATGTTGGCTTTTAACATCTATATTGGAAAGTTTGCCAATATTTCCCCAATATGTAGGAGTCCCTATATAACCCCACACAAGAGATTCAACTTCTTTCAATTTCCACAAGGTTCATTTTCACCTATATGTTCATTTTTCACAATATTTTTGTTTATCGAGCATTTACCACTAGACCAAAAGTTATAGTTGATAGTTAGGACACAACTTTTTCTACTTAATCATAGCCCAAGTGTCACGTGTCTCCATTATGACTTGACTCACCTAAGTCTCTATCACGGAACAATTGATGCCACCCGATAAACAATCTCCCCCTCAACAATTGCTCCCACTGGGAATTGAACATGTGACCTTGACTTTAATACCAATTGTTGGATCGATCGTTTACCACTAGGCCAAAAGTTATAACTAATAGGCAAGACATAACTTTTTATAGTTAATTATAGCTGTCCAAGCACCATGTATTTCAATTGTGACTTGACCCACCTAGGCCTTTGTCACAAGATAACTAATGTCACCCAACAAACATTAACTATCTTTACAAATCCAAGACTCGAAATCAAGACCTTAAAATTTGATGATCAAGTCCAACACTAGTTGATTCAATAGATATTGATAATTTTTAAACACCTTTTTTAAATAAAATATAGAGGCACAAAGTGTCTTGACCCCACTAACATTGTATAAAGTTGATTGAATGGTTGAAAGTTGAGTTTTATGTTGTTTAATTGAGTATTTATGTTGAGAATGCTTTGGCATTAAAGTTGTACTATGTTGATCGACCTATGACTAAAAGAGAAGTTGTTTTAAAGTTACATATCTCATTGTGAGATATTGTATTGTGGTACTCTAAGAGTCCAATTTGTTGAAAATCCCTCTTAGAAAATGGATAGTTGTGTCTTCTCTAAGACCTTAATTGATGAGGTATGTAGGTCAAGTCGAGGCATACCGACTACAAGTGACCACTGTTGATCCGTATGTGAGAAGGTCGAGACATATGTATATAAAGCGGCCAAATTAGAGTAAGGTACAAGGTTAGGGGTCAAAATTCCTAACTAAGTACTGGAAGCACGTAGTATTTAGAGGGTAGTCGGCGAACTAATTAATCCCATAAGTGGCTTAGTTATGCTAGCTAATATCATGGTAGACTCACACCTAAGTTATTCTACCTTACAATAATAATAGACTTCCTAGTTTAAGTGGCAAAATTTGAGAAACCATGTTGTGTTGTAAATTTTTATCCAAATTGGTTGTTGATCTAATTAGATTAAAAAGATCGAGTTGTTGGTTTGGTAAGGTCAAGTCACTTAGACTACTTACTTGTGTTGTAAAAAATCTCCTACTTGAAATTTGCGATGACGTATATAGTTGTTGTGTTGAGCATATAATGTGTTGATTAAGTTGTGTTGTTGTAACAACCCAATTTTCACAGATTGTACGAAGGCCCAAAGCACAATAAGGGTGATTTAGCAGCCTAGAATGGGTCGTTCCCAAACTGAAATGGGTCATTCCCAAACTGGAACGGGCCGTTCCAAACTATTAAAATTGCCTACAAATCTTAGTTGAGAACGTGGCGTTCCCAATTGGAATGGGGCGTTCCAAATTACCAAAAAGGCTTGTAACCCTAGTTGGGAATAGGCCGTTCTGGTTTAAGAACGGACCGTTCCAAAAATGGCCGTTATGGGTTAAAATGTAACCCCAAAACAGGTCGTCCTGGTTTTAGAAGGAGCCATTCTAGATATGAAATTTTACACATGACAAAGAGTCCAAAACGGGTCATTCCAGATTTGAAACGGGTCGTTCCAGCTACTCCTGATGCCTATAAATAGAGCGCTCTAACACTCCAAAAAAGCACACTTTTCAGTTCTGACTTCTTTTCCTTCTACATTCTCTGAAGACTGAGGGGAACCTAGAGGAGGAGACCAACCAGATCATGCTTTAGTTTTAGCTATTGCTTATCAAGGTACGGGGAAAAAGGGAGATTTATGTGTAGAGTCACATGAGGGAATGGGTGGAGAAGAGTTCCTGTGGAAGTTTTAATAATTTTATAATTGTTTCTGTTTGGAGAATTATTGGTATTATAAGATTCTGTATGTGTTAAGGATTATGAATATATAATTAATTTGTAAAAATGATGATCTGGGAGAGAGAATGAAATTGTAGAAAAGTGTCTGTGAGTTAGGTTTTGGGAAAAATTGGGGGTTTTACTATTTGAGTTAAGATTCTATTAAATTGGTGATTCAATTGAGTGTTATATTAATTTATAAATGTTATTGTTATATTATATGGTAAAAATTGATGATTTAGAAGTGAATTCATGGTGAATTGTTTGAGGGGTATGTGAACCACTATTTTGTTGGACTTATCTGTTGTGTGTATGTGATATGAAATTGAATTATGAGATGAGATGTATTGAATGTGAATATGATTGTGGTTCCTCACACTAATGACCAGGGATGACACGACCCTTGGGTAAGTGATGCTACAAGGATGGCGTGACCTTGGCATAGTGTGGGATGAGTGAGGCAATTAACACGTATCACTTATGTCAGATGTGGCATGGCCTTGGCATATGGTTAATTGTAAGATTTGTGTGGATTATGAATGTGATTGTAGTTCCTCACACTAATGACCAGGGATGGCACGACCCTTGGGTAAGTGATGCTACAAGGACTGCGTGACCTTGACATAGTGTGGGATGAGTGAGGCAATTAACCCGTATCACTTATGTCAGTTGTAGCGTGGCCTTGGCATAGTGTTAATTGTAAGATTTGTGTGGATTATGAATGTGAAAGTGATAATGTTAATTGTAAGATTTGTGTGGATTATAAATGTGAAAATGATAGTGTTAATTGCAAGATTTGTGATGGATTGGTGTGATTGCGAATTATGACGTGAAGATGATGCATGATTGATAAAGTTATGATATATAGAAATGCTTGTGAATATTTCATTAAGTAATGAGTTATGATGAGATTATGTTGTGTTTTTCCTTATGTGCTTTACATATAGATGTTTTCTTTTCTCACCGTACAATTTATGGATGTTTTAGGTGAGAAAGATTCGGCTATGAGTGGCATCTAAAATGACAATAGTTGAATTATGGGTATGCTCTGATATTGTGACATCAGGGCAAAGAATTTATAGGACATGAATTTTATTTGTACATGGAGTTGTACTTATTATTTTGAAAACATTTTGTAACCTCTTATGTTTCATTTTTCAAGTTTCATTTTCAAAATATTTTGGATATTGAAGAATGTTTCTAAAGGTTTTTATGTGAACCCTTTATTTCCTTAGTTTAATTACACTATTACGATATATGTGTTGGGGTAGTAAGGGTGTCATAGTTTTTCATATGAGATGCTGACTTGTGATGAGTTGTGTTGTTGTGTTGAAAAGGTGAGGTGTTGATGTTGTGATTGTTTAAGTAAAAAGAAACTGTTATTATGTTGAAAGTTGTAAGTTGATACTATGTTGTAATAAGTTAGATTGTTTATACTGATAGTATAGTTGTTTTATTTCTATATTGATTATGTTGATTCTTTAAACTCTAGCTTACACTTGTATATTTCCACGTGGTTGGATTGCGATGATCATACTTGGTATAAGAGTAAAATAAGGATAGGTTACATGATGGAGACCATTGAAGGCCATGTCTATTGGCGGCGCTGATATTTTGGAGTTACCTCAATGTAGCTGTTTTAATTGTATTTAGTGGGTTTCATCGACTATTAGGATTATTATCTATTATTTGAATCATTTTATATATTTATATTGTAAGATATGACTTAAAAGGAAGAGAACCTAAACACTTCTTCTTTCTTTCCCTTTCTCTCTTCTTTTTCATTTTTTCACTTAAACCCTTCATTCTTTACCATTCTCACAGCTAATCACTAGAAAGCGTCAGGAAGTCCGAGCTCCAGGGTTAGGAACTTCAAGTCAGTGGTGTGCGAGGTCGTCTTCTTCTTCCCTTCTTCGTGGACCTTCTCCGGGAAGGTAAGGAAAGTTGGAAATCTTGAGTTTTTGGTTAATATGTTGGGTTGTTGAATGAATTGGAACTTAAAATTAGTAGGATTTTTGAAAATTTGTGGCTGTGGGGATGGATTCAAAGTGGTTGCATGTTGAAACTCTAATTCTGGTGTTCTTGATAAAAGGTTAAAAATGTTGATGATTTCTTTGAGTTTTGGTGCTTGCATGTTATCTTTCTTATGGTTTCTGGGTTGCATGAACGAATCTAGTAGAGATAATAAGTATAGATAGTGTTTAGGAGGAAAATTGGTGAAATGTAGGTGAAAAATAAAGGGGAAAGCCATGAAAATGCATAAAATTTATGCACTCAGCGTTGCAACCGTGGGAGAAAATGGGATGTCCGAGATTCAGCATTGCAACCGTGGGAGAAAATGGGATGTCCGAGACCCAGCAACAAAATATAGAGAGAAAAGAATAGAGAAAGTTACAGGTTGCATATCCACCAGACAACATATTGAATTGTAATTAAAGATTCATTTACTATTGGATTAGATTGATTTTTGGATAATAGGTTCATACGATACGACGTTTCATATTCAATGGTCAGATTGTCGAAAGCAAGTTTGGCGTGGGAGAAAAGCGTCTCGAACAACTCTATTATGAGACTTTTCATCTTCATATTTCTCAATTGTAAGTAATTGTGCTCAATTTCGCTTTGGTTGATTGTAAATATTATTTGGTGCGTTCTTTGGAGACTCTCTTGTACCTTTTGTTGATCATAGTGGGGTTTTCTTTAGTCTAAATGACTCGTGATTTTTACCCTTACATTGAAGAATTTTTCATATTGAAAATATTTATATCTCTTATGTGTTTAGGTTATCTTTTTTGTTTTATTTTGTTAGTGCTCCTTGCATATTCTTGCAAACAAGAGGACTTAATTTCTATTGCATTATTACTCTTTCTCAATTAATTATTATTATTATGTTAGACTTTTCTCTATGATCTACGAGTTAGAAGTGCATAAAATAACTTTCTAACAAAAGACTAGAAAATGACTTTGTGTGAAAAGCAAAAACCTAAACCATAAATTCAAATATAATAAAAAGTAGTATATTAAAATATGATGTTTTATTTTTAAGATACAGAATGGTGGAATTTTATAATCGAAAAATTCATTCCAAAGTTGGCAAAAATTATGGTGGAATTTCATTATTAAAGATTTCACTTTTCAAAGTTGGTAGAATTTTGATTCACATAATCTTTTATTATTAGAGTTGAAACACTTCTTATTTTTACATTTTATTTAATAAAAATATTTAAAATTATTAATATTTATTATATTAATTGGTGTTGTGTTTAATTTTCAAACATTAAGATCTAAAGTTGAAGTCTTATATTCATAAGAATGTGAGATCGAGACATTTTGTACCTTATATTCTATATTTTATTTAATAAAAATATTTAAAAATTATTAATATTTTTAAATGTTACGTTTAATTTTTAAATCTTAAGATTTCAAGTTTAAATATTATATTTATAAAAATAATTAATTCTTAATATTATTTTTATTATTTAAAAGTTTAAGAATAAAATTATCATAAAATATATCCACCAATGACCAACCCTTTTTTAACATGAGTAAATATTTTAAAATTAAAAAATCCACGTCATCATAATCAGCGAAACCCACCAATTTCTAATGTTACAAAATACAAAATCTCACTCTGCATCCATTTCCCGAATGTGACCAACTTCGTTGGTTTTCACTTTCCGCCACTTTTGTTTCTCCTTCGAATGGGCACTGCACTGAACCTCTGTGTTAGTTTCAATCCTGCTCAAGGTTCTTAGTTCTTACCCACACACACACACTCATTTCTGCGTCGCATTTTCCTCACACTCTTCCCTCACGCCGATTTTATTTTTTTTTTTCAGGTAAAAAATGCAAGTTCGAAGGTCAATCAGTGGTATAAACTATCTCTTCCTCACAATTTGCACCCTCTTCACTTTCAATATTCATAATAGTTACCAAACAATTTTGCTCCTTCAAAAAGAAAAAAAAAAATTAATTCCGAATGGTTAGGGTTTACATTTGTTTATTTTATTATTCTCTGCATGGATGGTAGTTCCAAAATTTAACTGCTTTTTGTGTTACTAAATTGAGAAGTGCTAGTAATACATTATCTGATAGTCTCTCTTATTGATTAAAATTTATTGAAAATCACCAAATAAGGAGAGTGAGCCGTTAAATAGGGTGTGACATTCACTAACTTTTTCATTTTTCAATAAATTTTTAAATTAATTAGAAAGAGTGTATTCAAAAGAGTATGTTAATTATATTTTTTGTGTTACTAAATAAATATATATCAATATTATTATTTTATTTATAAGTATTTTTTATTATTTCTGACTAATATAATTGTCAATTTGTACTTTTATAAACTTATTTGACATTTTTTTAGTTTTAAACTAAGGATTAATATGAAAGCATTTTCTAAATTCGGGACTAACATGATCGTTTATGCAATTATATAAGTATAATTTTAAGTAGTTATTATAAAAGCTAACAACAAAGTGATCATTCATGACAATTGTGATTGTATGACAGTATAAAAATGTTTTACATTGTCGATAGAGATAGACTATTTACTCTATTTATTTTGAGTTTGTGAATTTTTTGTAGAGAGCACTTCCTATACGAATATTATCAGTGGGGAAGAAGCGATCACGTGGACTACAACTCATGGTTGATGAGTATGTTGATAAGCTCAGGTACTATTGCAGTGTTGAGGATGTTCAAGTAAGGCCAAATCCTCGAAATGCACGGTGGGTTCAGTTCATTGTGTTACTTTTGCTGGAGCACAGTTTCATTTTATTGACCTTTGAATGACGAATGCGAATTTCAGATTTGTGTTGTGAATATGTGTGTGTATGTATATAAGATGGTATCTGCCAGTTTTTGCCAGATAGATTACATTCCAATTTTGTTGCGTTTTTTTTGTCTCATAGAAAGAGTGGATCATTTGGTTGCCTTGCAGTGACCAAAAGGCTCAGGTTGATGCTGAAGACGAGGCGGTGATGAACCTTATAAGGTCTGATGATTGGGTATAGTCTCCAAAATGCATGAAATTTAAATTAGAGTAGTAGTGGAATAAAGGAATTGCTTTTGGTGTTCAGAACAATTACTGCTTGGTGCTTGCTTACGAAGTTATAAGGGTTAAATATATGTATGGTCTTTGAAAATGTGATCGTGTAAAAGTTTCTTAAACATTACAAAAAAAAAAAAACATTTGCTTTTAGTCCCTAAAAAATACCAAAAAAAAAAGTACTTTTAGTCCCTGGTGAGGGGCTGGGACCTAAACCATATTGTTTTTGTAGGGTCTAAAAGAACATGGTTTTGTAATTTTTAAGGACTAAACAAATAAACTTTTCACAGCATTAAAACCAAAAATGGGCATAACTTTGAGGACCAAATTCATATATAAATTAAGTTATACGATGCTTCCATTTGTTCTGCAGTTTAATTCTGTAGTTCCACACTTTCGGAATTGTTTTTAATTTTTCTCCTTTCCCCACTTTTGTGAAAGCAACAGATCCATATCTGAAGCCTTGTTGCATCCTTATTCCTCACCATAACTGTGTAGTGCGACTTATTATACTATATACTCCTGCAGCTGAGTCTTGTGTTAATGGAACAATGGAGTCAAATTAAACCTAAGTAGATGGTAGTGTCAATTCTATAGTATACTGTTATGTTTTAACTGCTAATAGTCTTTATGCACTTATCCATGATATTGGAACTAAAATCAGGTTTCTTTTCTTGTCAGTAAGGTATACTTTCTACCACATAGACTACTACACCCACTTTGAACTCAACCCGCACACTCACTCCATCCATCAAGATTTATGTCATGTTTTAATTACCACGATTGACATGGTTCCAATTTTTGCAAACACTGTAACAGTGTTTACTTTAAGTCCTTGCTTGAAAGTCAAAACCTACTTTACTTGTAAGAGTGTGGTAATTACAGATTTATAGATCTTTGTTATATCATCAAGAATTGGCCGTTTCTTCCCTCCTAAGTCCTAATTAGGTTTTGCCTGATATGTACCGGTACTTGTAGGTTGTGATGTTGGATGAACGTGGGCAAGACATAGGATCTGAGCAAATGGCAGAGTTGGTGGGTGATGCAGGAAATACTGTAAGAAATTTTGTAAATGATCTCTTCCATACATGGGTATTCTTTTAAGCATTGACATAATATGAGTACTGAGTATGCTTTATGGCATTATAATGAAAGAAAGCATCATAATTCATAAGCTGTCAATCATGTAATAGACCCTTGATATCCTGTCAATAGAGATTGAATACCACAATTCATATCCTGTCAATCATGTGTGATAGTAAAATAGTATCATTCATATTTCTCACTTTTGGCAGTGCTTATATCAATCATTTTTGTGTATTTTCTATCTTTCATGAGCTTTGTTTATAGTGAATTGACTTAGCTATCACTAAACATTTTTAATAGCCACCGGAATGATTAAATCTACTTTTAGTTTTTATAAACTTGCAGGTCACCACCCCAGCTCTATAATTGACCTATGCATTGTTATTTGTACAAAACCATCTATCTCTAACGCAGGCCTAAATAGTTTCTCACGTTTTGAACTCCTGAAGTGTGATTTCCTTTCCTGTAATGCAAGTTTGTATTTAATCATATTTATTATTATGCATCTCGAAATATAGCATCACCAATTTTAGTTTCTATTTTTCTTAGGACTGGATCTTTGTCTCCTGAGACTTTCCTTTGCAGCTTATAATAAATGTTGACAGATTCATCTCTGTGCAAAGATAAATTTTACATGTTTACTGCATTGTTGAATTTCTGTTTTCAAGCCAAAGTTGTTTTATATTTCTAATTCTATATTTGTCTGCGTGGCGACAATGTCCATTCCCTTGTGATTTCCATTCATGTTATAGCTCTTTTGTTCTTTTATTATGAAAATACCTTTCAAAAAATTTATTTCATGATTTCTGCTTTCTCACAGGGTGCTTCACGATTATCCTTTTTAATCGGTGGACCATATGGTCATGGAAGAAAAATGCGGGAACGGGCTAACTTATCAATCAAGTTATCTTCACTGGTCTTAAATCATCAAATAGCATTACTTGTGCTCATGGAACAGCTTTACAGGTAGCAATGACTTAATCTCTTAATATCGTGTTCTATTTTTTTTATAAATATTTATTAATCTTTTAGTCTAAAAACTTAAAGAAAAAAAAAAAAAAAAGTAGCACCAGGAATTAAGATAATGTAGTAACACTTCGACTTGGACCATGCATTGGTTGCTTTTTTTTGGCTTGCTTCCTTTGTTTAGCGTAAAAGAAAACGACTTTTGGGGAACAAGAAAAAGCCACTTTTAGAGACCTGAGTCTCTGGTTTATCAGAAAGAATATGTTTGGATAATTTTTTCCTAGAAATATTTCTAAAGAAATAAATATAATATAATATTGAAATAAACCCCTCTATAAACTAAAATTAATTTATGCGACAAGTTAAAAATAAGATTTTAGAAAAGCTAATCGGAGAAAAATTTTACAAATTAATTTATAAACAAGTTGATTTTAATTTATGAAAAAGAAAATTATTTTATTTTTTAATTTTTTCTTTTAAAAATGCTTCCAGAGATATTTATCTATATCTATATTTATCTATCTCTCTCTCTCTCTATATATATATATATATATATATGAAATCTTAAAACGACTATTTTCTTAGCTTTTCCTGAAAGTTGGAGTTTTGACTTATATGTTTATTTTCTGCTGCTGCCACTTTTGGGCCTTTGTATAAAAGAAACCAATTCAAAAGGGCCCGAACCCACTCAGTGTGTAACTTTTCTATTCAATTGTATGGATGGTAAAATCCCAAATTAAACTGAATGTTATTTTTTCCATTTAATATTGCCCCAATAAAATTTGGTCTTCATAATTATCTAAAAGAATCGCCATTTGATCATGTTCATGAGATTATTAGATGTAAGTGGCTAACACACTTCAATATCTGATTTGTAGGTCATGGACAATTTTAAAAGGACAAAAGTACCATCATTAGATAATAGATATCCTATGTTATTTTGTTTATCTATATGTCTTTTATGATCATTCAGCTTTCCTCTAAACCTTTTATCTCTTGTCTTCTATTTAACAGAATTTCCATCTTTTGAATTTATGGGTGAGTTGTCGTGTTATGTATAGTCCAATTTGATTAATTGAGTGTACATATGAAGTGACGTAACAAATAATTATGAAATGCTCGCTCGTATATGTTTCATTATTACATAGGAAAGGTGTTTCATTTAGAATTATTCTAAATTTTCATTTAATAACATCATCTTGACATCATAATAATCCTCTTAGTTATTCAAAAACAAAATTATACTATTAGGATACTAAATGTATTTTTTCTTTAATATTTTCTTCATACATTAGTTGGAAAATTATTTACAGAATATATTAAAATATAACAATTTTCTTTTATTTGAAAAACGTATCACTGTGGAAGAAAGGAATTGTTGAAGTTTGTGTCAAAACGGACATTCTGTAAAGCCGGTAAAATAAATTATCAATTTTATGGATTTTGCAACGAGGTATCAATTCATTATATAGAAGAGGGGATAAAATTATGTTGGTGTAATTTTTGTTAATTATTACACCATTTAATAATTTTAATTACGTCTTTTTAAAAAAAAATATCACCGTCAAATTGTAATTTCTTTTCACCTTATTATTTATATAAAGTTTTATTCCGTCTCAAAATTATTGATATTTCATACAAGTTAAAAAAATTAATGTAATATATATTTTTTAAAATATGTTAAAATATGATTAATTTTAAATTTTTTTTATTATTGTTCAATTTTGACATAAATGTGAGAATATATAATTATAGCGTAACGATTTATTGACAACGTTTACCTTCTACACAAAGTTGAAGTTTAACGATTAATTAACAAAGTTTACCTCATATATAAAGTTATTTCTCATATATATGCATGCATGTGTGCAAATAGGACTTAACATTAGCTATCCATCAAAACTTTGATTTTACGATAGACGTTAGATTTAATTAAATTTAATGGACTTAATAATATTTATTATAAAGATATTAATGTAGCATGTATTGTTATTGAATTATTATCTTTATAATATAAATAAATACTTTTATTTAAGTGATATTAAATATTGTATAATTAAATATTATTAACTTATATAATTAAAAACAAATTAATACTTTATATATGCGATTAAGATGATTTAATTAAGTTGGTATTTAGAAAGAGTTATCAAACTCATTAGCAATTAAATTTACAACAATTCACAAACTCTACTCAACTAAGTACCAATTGAATTAAACCATCTTAATCTAGTGTATATACACACACGCGATATTATTACATTAAATTGCTTTTGTTAATTATATTTACTTCACATATATCAACATAACATGTTATGTGATTAGTATAGTATTTTTATCTTTAATGATATATAAAAGGATATCTTATATTGGTGTCTACTTTTCAAACACAATTATATCTCTATTATACTAGTAAAAAAAAAGACACTTTGTCTCTTCGTAAAAAAAATGATAAGTTTTAATGATATTTTTTACTATTTTAATATTTATAGCAATTTTTAACAATTCTTTTTAGAAGTTATTAAGGGTTAAATAGGTATAGAAATTATGGACATCAATGGAGTAATCTCCTTTATTATTAGTAAGTATAGATTTAATTTTCTTTCACCAATATATAATTAAGGATAAAATAAAAAAATTATATATAAAAATAAATAACTACCCCTTAAAAAATAATAACCACCTACTTCATTATTTTTTATCTTTTTATTATTTTTATTTTATTTTTAAATATAGAGAGATATGAAGTGTTTTTTTACACTAGTAAATATACAAATAAATATATTTATTTGAATATATATTAAATTAGTAATTAGCAACAAATTGTTGTCTGAATACAACTAGATTTTATTCATTTAAATAATATTTTAGGTTCAAATTTTGTATATCTATACTTATTATAAAGGATATATATTTTGATAATCACTCTTTTGATATCTACTTTTTAGTGGACTATTATACTTCTTAAAATAAAAAAAATAAAAAAAAATTCTTCTTATATTTTTTTAAAATAATTATTTTTAACTTTTAATATTTTTCTGCATGAAATTATTAAAGATACAAAGTGTTTCGGCTCCTCTAATAGAGAATAATGTAGATAATAGGAGAGACCCACTAACCCCTTGTTTTGATGATATGAAACAGGTGAGAAATAAAAAGGGGAGAATGAAAAAAAATATGATATTTTGGTTGGTGAGAAATGAGAGATGAAAATGCATTAGAGAAGACTAAAGTGCTGTATTTTGTAGCAGTTTTTTTTTTAGGTTATAAACCACCATAAAATGTATTGTTTTTATAATTTTAAAATTTTTCTAACGGTTTGTAACGGCCGCAATTATTTATTTATTTATTTTTGCATTCTTTAAATAAGTACTAGTGGTTGAAAACCACCCCTAACTATTAGAATCGATGATTAAAAAAATTTGTAGTCGATTAAACACTCCTGAGACATATATAACTTGCATAAAATTAATTTCATTATAATTTTTTTAATTCTCACCTATTTTTAAACCAAACAAATATATATATATATATATATATATATATATATATATATATATATATAAAGAATCTACCAAAAAATCAAACAATTAAATTTCTATTCTATACATACCTATTTTTACTCATTTATTTTTCTACTTTTTCACTCTATTTTTTATTTATTTCTTTCCTCACTACTAAATACACTTTAAAGATGGTCAGTCAAGTTTTCTAATAGATTATTTATCAATAAAATTGATGAAAAAAAGTAAAAGATAATGAAAGAAAAAATGATTGAGGTAATTATAGAAGTAAATTCCAAAATTTGTGTACAACAAAAGGAGATATCTTCTATATTGGTATTTGGTAGTCTATATTAAACTCTTTCAAGAATCTAACTAATAACATTTAGTAGAATTTATTTTCTTAGTCACATGTTTTTCATCTATAAGATTTAAATCGAAGACTTGTCAAAAGAATAAAACTTAGTTTTACTCATGCACGACACGTTAATGAAAAAAAAGTTAGTTAAATAAATATTATAATAATTTTTAAATTATTTTTAAAAATAATCACTTGAAAAATTATTGACAAATAATTTATATTATGTATAAATTAGTTACTTTATACATTAAAGTAATTAAGAGGTTAGGTAAATCGATGAAAACTTAAAGTTTGAATATCTTATTGTCCATTGTAATATTTTCTACTAAAAAAATAGTTACATAATTATATTTAATTAACATTTAATGATATTAAAAAATATTGATCGAGACTTGAGCTTTTCTCATAGTGATGGAGACTTGAACTTTTACGATAGTTATTAGATCTAATCAAAATTAAAAAAATTTAATCATATTTAATGATAAATTAAATTTCTCTAACGATACTCATTATAAATTTTGATGATTATATATTTTTAAACTAAAAATAATTATAAAAAAGTAGATGTATAAATATGATAATAATAAAATTGTGAGTTTATTGAGATAAATTTCTTCACACATATTAGTAGAAAAAAAATATGAAGAATAAATGAAATAATTATTCACAAAGGCTATGTTTGATAAAAGTATTTATAAAATTAGCTTAAAACTAAAAATTTTGTTAAAATTAGAGTTGTAAAATGGGTAGAGTTGTTTTTTATATATCAAAGACTAAGGTTATGTTTCTTAAACGTCACTTTTAAGTTGGCTTCTTGACTTAAGTCAAATTGACACATTTTATTTATTTTATATTTCATTTAAATTTTACAAAGTAAAATAAAAAATATAGGGTCAAATAGGCTTGAAAGACTTCAACCTTAGTCTATCAAATCAATTCAAATTGGCCTTATTATTTTTGGGTTTTTTTTTCCTATTGATTTGTCTTACCAAATTGTCTGGTTCAACTATTTTTGACTCCTTTAAATAAAGTTAACAAATTAGTTGATAGTTCTTGAAAATTATTAAGCTAACTTTTTTTTTTATAGTAATTATGTTATTCAAGTGAAATATTTAAAATTCAACTTATATCATTAGTTGAGTCTCCTTTTTCAACCACATTTTTTTTTCATCCATAAAATTTTAACTCGAAGCATTAAGGAGATTGGTTCCAATTTCATCTAAACCAACTTGTTGGTTGTTAAGATAACTTATTTAATTATAAGTATTGAATAAACTTATTTGTTGCAGTAACTAATAAAATGTAAAATGACATTAGGGTAGACCTCAAGTTTTTTTGTGTCAAATATTATTTATGCCCCAATTCTCAAACTTAAAAGTGTAAATATGCAAACAATTAAAAGTAGTTGAATAAAAATTGACTAAACCCATGGTACATTCGTTCAAAATTATGAGTTATTGTTAAAGATTATTATGCAATGGAACAATGGATTAGTTATGATGACACATTACAAAGAAGTTTGTAATTTTATATTTTTTTGTGCGTTGTAATTGTATTATACTAAGTGTAATGACTTGACGAGTTATTACATAAGTTACAAAAAATATATTTATCAAATAATATTAATAAAGTTAAATAAACATTTCAAATAATAATAGTAATAAAAAAATTTAACAATGCCACGTTGTTACCGTAAAAAAACTAATTACACACTTAATTAATCAAATTATAATTTGTATAACTTTTTAGATAAAGCCAACACACTTATCATTTTTTATGAATTATTTGATGACTGTGTAATTAAAATTGTTTTACATTATAGTATAACTAAATCACTATTAAGCTCTAAAAAAAATTTAATTACGTTTTTGATTTCTCAAGTACTACAATTGTATGGTTTTAGTCTCTAAAATTGCAATTTTGTCCCAAATTTTAATTACTCATGTATCGTATTGTATGACTTTAGTCTCTTTCATTAAAAATTTATATATATTATTAGTATTGATAAATTAATATCAACATTATTATTATTATTATATTTAGGGTACTAAGTCAGTAAGTCAAAGGTTAAATCGATGGATCATTAATTGAATCACATGACTGAATTTTTATTAATTTTTTTAAAAAATATTTATGCTAAATATATTTTATACTTCTAAATTTCAATAAATTCATATCCTATCTTAAATTTAAATTTTCATCTTATTTAAAATTATATTTATTTTTATTTTGTATAAAAAAATACATAAAAAAGATTGCATGTTAAACTGTATATCAATAAAAAATTAAAATATAAATAATATGTATATATATAATATACATGCAATTGATATCACAAAATAATATATGTAATATCTACATAGATATTATATTATTAAATATATAATTTAAAATTAGTAATATGCTATAAAAGTTATTTAAGTTGCATATATTACAAACAAATATATTAGAACAAGTGATCATTATTATGTTTGATAAGGCTGTTCTTGCATGAGCAAGGTTCAATTCTCATTTTGTGTTTTTCTTTGAATTTCTTACTTTAAAAGTGATAAAAAATATTTTTGTGATTGAACTTGCTTGGATCGACTAGACTACCGGTTCTTAGTTCGATCGGCCAATCCAAACCAATTTTTAAAACTCTATTTAGAAGAATGAAATTATACAATTATAATACTTAAAAAAAATAAATGTTATATCAACAAACGCATTATTCTATTGTTTGCCCTACCAATGTTTTTACAATCAATGAAATTTATGATACAATAATGATTATAGGTGGGGGTTGAAATTGAGATGTTAATATAATTGTATTGTACACTTTCCAAATATGTTAAAAAAAACAAGAAAAAAACACTTCAAATATTTTATTTTTTTAGTTTTTTTTATGTCGCGTAAAGTCTTTCTTACCCTTTATTTAAGTGAATGACTAATCCTTACTTTAAGCAATACGAATATTGTCTTTATAAAATACTACAAAATGAATATGCAAATAAATCCAACCACTAAACTCTACCGTATTTACTAATTAAGTTTATTATTATTATTATTATTATTATTATTATTATTATTATTTATGAATTCTTCGATGCTTATTCATTCTTTCTCTAATATGAGTATCATACACTTTTTTAATTAATTAATTTCTAGTTATTTTTAATTTATTGCAAGGGAAAATTTAAATCATTTATTATATCATTTAATAAATTTCAACAAGTTATATATAATTATGAAATTATTCAGAATCATCAAATGAAACAGTAGCATAATACAAATACAATATGTACAACATTTTATTATATGAGAAAAAAGTATTTAATAAATTTGTTAATTTTAATAATAAATATCTTAAAAATCACACAAAATATTTATCACTACTTTGTTTTATTTCTATAGCCTACTACGTGGGAGGACTAAACCAAACTATGCCATTCATCAATTTGATACCAATATACCATATCGGTCATTAATGTATTTTTTTTTTCATTTAATATTATATTCATTTATCGAAGGTTATAAAAATTTTATATATCACGTAATAATATATGACTCCGTCTTTAATAGTTTTACTTGACGTAAAAATATTGTTTTCACCACAAAATACTTATGATTTATAATTTTTTTTAATAATATATTAGCATAATATATAATAAAGTTTACGTATCATCTAATATAATTATTAAACTGATGAAATTCATTATGCATTAAAATCTTAATCGACAAAAGTATTAAAATTTTATTTTATTTTAATGAATTAGAGTATCACCCAGCAGTTGATAAAATACTAATCTTACCCTGTTAATAAAAAAAAATTATTAATATAATTTTTAAAATGATTATTAATACATAAGTGATATTATGTATACAGTCACGTTAAATCTTAGGAGCAGCTATTACATTTTTTAAAGTGTCTCTAATGTAAAGAGAAGATTAATCAGAACACACAAAAAAAATTGACGTCGACCGTTTCGAGTTTCAACTGAAGCGACATCGCACCGGTCACGGTCATTACAAATAATATTTTTAGAAATTTTCTTAACAATTAAGTCAATTAACTGTCCAATTTGCCAAATAAGTTTATCTGACTTCAATATTCCTACCAAAATCTAAAATAGTTATTACAAAATCTATAAATTTATTTAATAATTCCTCATAAAGGGATAAATTAAAATTAGAAAGAAAAAAAGAATTAATTTAAAAATATAAAGTTTATTTTAATTATTATGATTAGAATTGTAAATAGAGAAAGTAAAGTTTGACGAGTAGAGTGAACTCCTCACACGCTTTTTCTCTTATTCTGTTTTTCCATTAAGACGAACCCAAAGTTTTGAAAGAGAGGATTGGTGGCGTGAAACCAAAAATTTGAATAACCCTCTCATTTCTCTCTCGCTTCGATAACTCTAAGTCGCGCTTCACCGAGATCTAAACCACCGAACATTCTAGAACCATAACAGATCTAAACTCTTCTTCTTCTTCTTCTTCTTCTTCTTTTCTGAGTGCAGTAACTAACTCTTTCGAAGAAACACGGTGACGGTGATGGCGGAGGAGAGAGAAGCCGCTCCCGATAACGCTGCAGAGAGCGATAGTAAGAAGAAGGAGAAGAAGCGAGGCTTCGTTTCGCGGATTTGGAACGCGATTTTCAGGTCTAGCGGCGACGATTTCGAGAAGAGGCTTCAGTATATTTCCAAGGAGGAGAACGTTGTTGTGGCCAGAATGAGTGCCAGATCTCGCACCTGGAGGCGAACCTCGCGCCAGCTTATTTTGTTCTCTGTTCTGTTTGAGGTACGCACGTCGATTTCGCGCTGCTTTGTTTTTGTTCTTCTAGTGGAAATGGATTTTGCTCCTCGCTCTTCGCGTTTGGCGCTGTTGTGGCCGTGATTGCGGTGGTTTCGGAGGTTTGCAGAACTTTGTGGCTGCGGTTTGGTTTTTGGAGGCTTCGAAATCTCGACGTTGTTGCGCAATTTGAAATTTGAATCGAGTGGTGTTTGAAGGATTTGAGCGGAGCCTCGTTTTGGTGCTGTGAAGAAACGAGGATTTTGTGTGCTTTTGTTTTTCTGAAAGGTTTTTGTCATGGATTTGGCGCCTTCATGGTTTTTGAGGAGTTTTGGTGTTTTAGAGTTCTTTTGTTTTTGGATTTCGGATGAATTGACTAATTGAGGTTAATAGAAAGTGATTTGTCTTTGGGAATCATTTTTTTAATAATTTATTTTTTATGCAGTGTCAGCGGTGATATTTGATTCGGTATACTTTTACACTATCATTACATGATCGTTAAACTTTTTATTTATTTATTATTAATAAGATTTAACTATTTTACCACACTTGCTGCTACGATAGGGTGGATTTTGATAAGACGTCTGCGTAAAATAATAATAGATTGAACTCTATTTTAAAAGTTTGTTGAGGAGAACTGATTTTGTTCGGATGGAAAGTAGAACCACTGTTGGAGTGTAATTGTAAACGTGGTTTGGAGATTGTGCCATAGAACCTTTGAATAAAAGAATGAAATAAGTTTTTGATGGCTATGTGATGATGTTTCCGTCTTTGTAGAATGACAACGAGATTTTGACTCAAATTTTAATTTTCTCCACTGAAAAATTAATATTATCTGGCTTTTTTTCTAAAAGGGATTTTGCTTAAAATGGTTTCAACTTTCAGGTCATTGCTGTAGGTTATGCTATTATGACGACAAGATCAATGGATTTGAATTGGAAAACGAGAGCAATCCGAGTTTTGCCAATGTTTCTTCTGCCTGCTTTGTCATCTGTTACATATTCAACATTTGTCAGCTTCACAAGGATGTGTAAGTGTCCAAACTCAAGCTTTACAGTTAACATACATATCTCATAGAAGCTAGTTTATTTTTCTTTATTTTGTTGTAAATTGGAGCACAATATTTTTATCTTTTCTATTGAATTTGCAGCTGACTTGTAGGCCAATCGAACCTTTTTGTGTTCCCGTTTTTATTCTCAAATTTGAGCTTTTCAATTGTTATAGTCCTCTCATTCCCTTATATGAAGTTGTTTACAGTTGGAAATAGTTCTGACTTACTTCTCAGTCTGAGTGGAAAAGTCTTTAATTTTGTACTCTGATGAATTAATGCTTTTTGTTAAAAAATTCTCCATGCATCAAATCAATAGCTCTAGTTTTGCTGCAAATGCTGAAAACATGTTTGATTTTAACAAATATTTACATTCATTAAAAGTAGAATGTCCTAGAGATCATGCAATCTTGGTACCATTAGTAAACATAAGTTGTAAAAGCTATATCATTAACAACCCCGGTGATTGTATTTGTAACGTTGGATTCCAATTTATTGATGCAGTTTTTGGACTAGAAGCTAGTGTTTAGAGTTTGATATGCCAAGTGCAAAACTGGTTAAAATTTAAATATAAAGTGTGATTTTGTAGGTGATCGCAGGGACCAGAAAATTCTTGAAAAGCTTAGAGCTGAAAGGAAGGCAAAAATTGATGAGCTCAAAGAGAAGACAAATTATTACATTATTCAACAACTCATTCAGGTAATTGTTTAAAGCAAGTATTGTTACATGGCTTTCAATATCACCTTTGTTCCTTGTCATTTAGAGCAGACAAAATATACTTGGTTGTATTGTTCTGTTCATGATTCTTAATGTCAAAACCTTAAAGGTTTAGTTTGGTGCACTGTATAAAGTAGATCTTAAGCGTGAATAAATACTATTTTTTACTATGTGTTGGCACCTAATAGGGTAGTCAAATCTAGTCAAACATTTTGATTCCCTCACAATCACTCCCCTACCACTTGATATCACCTAACAGGACAAAAATTGGCCTCCTTCCTTGCACTAGTGTAATCCCAATGCTGCTGCCACCAACTTGCCAATGCCACTACCCCTACACACGAGTAATATCAGTCTATCAGAGGAGTCTTCAAGAAATAAGGCACCTAAAGGGGGCTTTTTATATAACCCAAACGTAATAAAAACTCTAATTAAACAAAAACTCCCGAAACCAAATCATCTGAAGATAAGATAAATCTCTTTATTACAAAAGTAGAAAGACAACTATTCCTAAAAGCAACACGTATAATTTTAATAATATTTTAAATCATCCTTTCTATAATTGCCCATTTTTAGCTCTTTCTGATTTCTGTTTAATGACTTTTTGCTTTGTCTATTTTCTCACTGAGGCCCAATTTTATTCCTATTTCATGTATCTTAATTCTCCATTTGGGTTAATAAAAATTTCTTCATTCCTTTGGTTTATTTTCATTCTACAGTTAACTAGCATCTTTTTGGCGTTAATAAATCAGGATTCATGATTAAAGTCCGTAACTTTTATTTGGGATTATAGTAATTGAATCATATATGTCATAAGTGCAAAGAAGGGCTTTCTGTATCAGTAAGTAATTCCAGATTATATTTTGCCTGACGACAAACATCTATTAGGGTAGCATCATGCTATCTTATTGTTTATGCAATTGGATAACAATGACGGTATAAGAGCTAAGCCTCTTTGTACTATCAGGCCATATCCCATTGTCTGTATTCAAGCCATATACGATCTAACACAACAAAATGGCCAAATAAAACAAAATGCATTATTTGTGTTATCAAACTCTTACTAGAATTTGATGAAATTGCTTATGTTTGGCATTCTTAAGCCAGTGCCTATCTTTTTGGGTTGGGAAGTATCAATGATTTGAACAAGTGTGGAGCTGCATTAAGACGGATTCCCATTTTAAATTTCTTTATATACTAACATTTTAGCATGTGCATCGTATAGGATAAATATTTATTTTTATATGATTAAATTTTATAAAAGATATTTTTGAACTTATAGATCACATGATAATTAAAATTTATAATAAATAAATATTTTTGAATATATAGATTTTGTGATAATTGGAATCCATAATAAATAAATATTTTTAATATATAAATTATATTTTGGATTTATGAATAACTTAAATTGTGATATAAGGTTATTTTTTAAGGAAAAGGCTATTTTTTAACTATTGACCATTTCTTTTCAAAAAATACTGAAATTCAATTTAAAAATAGAGATATAAGAGGGTAAAGGAATATAGGCGGTTAAGAAGATCAAATATAAAAAATAAAAGGATGGTAAGTTTGAAATGGTTAGCAAGGTGCGGGAGTAATATGTGAAATACACATCCAAAGAAGATTGAAGAACAACTATGGAGAATGTCTAATGGACCATATAAAAAATTACCCTAGTAGTGCTTGTTTATTATTTTACTAGTATTATTTGCTTATGTTAAGATGTAGGAACATGGTCAAAATACTATATGTAAGGCTTGGGAATCCTCTCCCTTGAGCTAGCTTTTGGATTGAGTTAAGGCATTCCATTTTATATTTTATACTAAAAAATTTATGTTTTGTTGGAGGCGAAATATTTTATCGTGAGATCTACTGATGAAAAAAAAAAAAAAAAAAAAAAAAAAAAAAATATATATATATATATATATATATATATATATATATATATATATATATATACAATTCTTAACAAATAGACTAATGAGCAAAACAAGGGAAACTTTTATACATTAAACATTCACTTTGGATTTTTCATCAAGCAGTCATTGAACTCGCGTCCATTATGTTAATTGTTTATATTAGGAACTTGTGCTTTGGGGAAGAAAATGCATCACGTATGATCAATTCTATCACTAGAATCCTAGTTTCGTTATTGCATTATGAGCGCAGTATTTCTTTACTTTGAAAGTGCATTATTAAAATTAAACTTGATGTATTTGTTTGCAAATAGCCAAATACTTTTAGGACGGAGGGAAATATGTGAGAAATAGGGGAAAAAAGAAAAAGGAAGAAATAGAAAAGAAATAAATAAAATTTAATTTTTAAATCCAAGTGTGTGTGTGTGTGTGTGTTTGGTAGGAAGGAGGGAAAAGAAAAAGGAAGAAATAGAAAAGAAATAAATAAAATTTAATTTTTAAATCCAAGTGTGTGTGTGTTTGGTAGGAAGGAGGGAAAAGAAAAAGGAAGAAATAGAAAAGAAATAAATAAAATTTAATTTTTAAATCCAAGTGTGAGTGTGGGTGTCTGTGTGTCCGTGTGTGTCTCTATTTGTGTGTTTAGGATTTAGGATTATATATTTAAATTATAGTATTAATTAAAAAATTGAAAGTAAAATGATTATTATACAAATATTTTTTAAAGAAAATATTTGAACAATAATTACAATTTTAAAAAATATTTTTTTATTATTTTAAGAAAATTAATTGTATAAAAAAAATAATGTTGTATAAGTTAGTTAAGTTGTTTTATAGAAAATTATTTGTAATTCTAACAAAATAATATTTTTTATCATATCCTTCTGGTTCATCACAGATATAGAAAAGACAATACAATAATGTTATGTGATTTATTATCTTGACATGCATAAAACATAAGATAGGATTATGTTTTTATCCTATTGTGATATCTTATTTTATTCTATCATATCCTGATTACTAATGAACTCTAATATTATTGTGAATTATACTTGGCTCTTCTGATCCACAGAGATATGACACAGATCCAGCCGCAAAGGCAGCAGCAGCTACTGTTTTAGCATCCAAGTTGGGCGCAGATTCGGGATTGAAAGTGTATGTGGGGGATGAATCTTCTGGTGCTCCAACAGGGAAGACCAGGGATGTTGAAGTTGTGCAGTCTAGTGGACTTCGAAATCGCAAACAAGTGAACTCGTCCACTAGTCCAGGGACAACTACACCAAATAATTCTGATCAACAATTGGTTGGTTCTGGGAAAATTGATCAAACTCAAACTTCTGAGCATAATCAGCTTGTAGTCGTTGAACATCACGATCCTCGAAGTTCAAAAATGAATGATGGAGGATGGATTGCCCGAATTGCAGCATTGCTTGTTGGTGAGGATCCAACGCAGTCTTATGCGCTCATATGCGGTAACTGCCGTATGCATAATGGTAAGTTGACTGCATTTGATGTTAATGTTTTTGTTCATCATTCATACACATTCATACACACAGTAATGGCTAATTTTCACTTCTGGATACGGTTTAAAGTGTGTTTTTTATCTACTTATTATTCAGGTCTTGCTCGGAAGGAGGATTTCTCATTTATTACTTATTACTGTCCACACTGTCACGCCCTTAACAAACCAAAGCAATCGGATGAGCGAATATCTGCTTTAAATTCCCCGAACACCGAGTCTCCAAAAACAGATGACAGTGAAGAAGTTAAAAATGCTAATGTTTCAGCAGCTGGCAGCGTAATCACAAGCAATAATCCCATAAAAGCTAGCCCTGAGATTGAAGAGGTATCTTCAAGGGAAGAAAGCTAGCTAGTTAAGAAAAAACGAGCCTCATTTGGGGATGGACTGTTTAGGTGACATGTCTTGCCCCTTGTTTCATGTCACGGACCAACTATAAGGAAAACAACTTTGCATATGGTTGGTTTCCTTGTTGTTGTTGTAACAGGAAGAGTTTTGATATAGTACTTTGAAACTCGTGATTTACAAATTATAATACATAAATTAGATGTCTCGTTTGTGAATTAAGGCAATTTTGATAATTTTTTTCCGTTTCTTTTTGGTTGGGATAGGCTTGGTTTCAAAATTGGACTGTATCTTGGAAATGTGGAGCAATTTATCGAATATGTAAAGGGTTTAAATGTTGCAGCCATAACTCCATTATGATCTTATACACAATGTTGAAAATAGATGGATCGGATTGAATCTGAAATATATCTTGATCTCATCAAATTCACTTTAATTAAATTGAATTAGTTTGATGTTTTATATTTTAATCTTTAATTCAATTCAATTATATTTAGTTTGGGATGGATAGATCCTGAATTTATTTGTAAAATTAAAAAAAAATCACAATAAAAACTAGTGAAATATATTTTCATGACATCAATTAATAAAATATTTAATATTATAGACTTCTTTTTTAACATTATAAAGTATTGTTTGTAAAGGTTGGTTTAGTTGATAAAAATTAAATTTATCTCAAAAAGTTATGGGTTCTATTTCTATTGATGTGAAAATTTTATTGATAGATGATTTGTAAGTACTTTTGCAAATACTTATAAAGTCTTGAGTCTCACGATTTAACTCATCTAAATTTTATTGTAAAAATAGAAATTATAAAATATTACCTTTTTTTTACATAAAATATGATACTACTTAAAACATTAAAAATTACAAATTTAAAAAGTAACATATTATTAAATTAAAAGTTAAATCTCAACTCCATAATCTACAAATTTATCGTATATCATTCTCAACATTACAAACTTAACAAAATATTTAAAGTTTTATAACCAACACTACAAAAATTTTAATACCTAACTTATCTCATCTTTATCTTTTATTAATAGTAAAAATTTGATAACTCAATAATAATAATAATAATAATAATTAAAAAAATAAACTTAATCGAATGAATCAATTTGATCAATTCTTATAACCCAAGTTCTAAGATATAAATCAAATTAATTGAATTTTCAATTTTTAAATCTAAATTAATCCGATTGTTCGAATCAATTCAATTTTTTCGATTTAAATTAGATTGAATTCATTGGATAATTCGATTCAATCCACGGCTACCTCTAATCAGCTCCCTAGTTAATTGTCAATGATTAGCACACCACATTTGGTTAGAAATAGAAAGTATTGAATGGGTAAAAAGAAATAAACGAAAAGTATGAAATAGGAAAAGTAACTCCATAATATTATTTATTTAAAGCAGAAAGTATGCCATTATCATCTTTAGGCGGATAAGTCAAGAACCAATGATGGTTTATAGTTTTTCTTTTAGTTGGAAAAGCTCTCATAATCTCATTGCTTATAAAATTAATATTTTTTAATGCTAAATGGAATATTCCTACTGTTGACAAAAGTCCTCGCATACGCATGCATGTCTAAAATGATTTTTATGTAAATTATAATCAGTAACTTTTTCCAATCCTAAGTATATAAAAAAATCACACTAAAAAAATTAGTTAACACTTCCTCTATTCTCTATTATAAGAAGAAGAAATTTTTTTTTTCGTATATTAAAAAAATTATTTATATTAAATTTTATTATTTCCATAAATTTTTTCTTAAATTATTTTTTTTATAAATACAAAAAAATTAAAATAACTAAAAGATCATGCATTAAAAAAATTATTTTATAAAAATATCATTAATTGATAAAAAATAATTAAATTTGATTATATTTTTAAAAAAATGTATGTTTTTTGTTTATAATAGAGGACAGAAAGAGTATCATTTAATTACACTAATTCTATTAAAAAAATAACCAAATTTTTCAAGTTACCTTTTTTAGAACTTGTTATTAAAAATAAAAGTATAAAAGATCATTGAAGATCGAATCTCAATGAAACGGAGAAGTTATTTTTTTTGATATGGCAGTTTTAAATAAAGTATATTTAGTTGAGATTTACTTATCTTTAAAACAAACATGAAGTTTTTTTTTTCTTTCCTTATATTAAGAACCGTAGAGAGTATGTGTGTAATAGAATAATGATATTAACAGAATATGTGGTGGCAAAGATAAAAAGAACAGGTCCATATGCACATATTGTATTAGAACACTAATGCTCTAGGATTTATATGCTTTCTTGAACCAAACTTTTTCTCAACCATATTGTACTATCTGCGTCGAGAAGCTGAACTTGAGCTCGGCACTAAAGTACTAAACGACATCGAATATACGCCACATGACATCGGTCAGAGCAAAGGCCACTATCTACAGGGCCGAGGTCAACCTCAGACCCAAATCAACGTTACCCTCGCCTAAGAAGAAAACTCTAATTCACATCAAGATACGTGTGCACTATATATATGAGACGATTACACTATCAAAGACTAATTTTAGCATCGAAGTCTCTTTTGCAAGTACCACCCCCACTTCGGAACAGCCGAGTACCCAGCAAGGAAGGCTTACCAATCTTGCCTAGTAGATCGTCCCTCCCGACCGATCTCCGGTAAAAACACATATATTTGTCAAACTTTACTATGTTCTTCAAATTTTCACTTGGCTCAAGTGAGGGATAATCCCTGTTTCATATTAATTAATCTCAAGTTTACTAGCATGTTGAGTGTGTCAATTGGAGAACACTGAGGTCTGTTAGTTAATTGGTAATACGTCCACTCATTGTAGTTGTTAGTGTCAGTTTAATTATGTAATGTTGAATACTAAAAGGCTGAACTTTATTACTAATTACTAATTACTATTACTAATTTGAAATAGAGAAAATTTGATGTTTAGTCAGCGTATGTCAAATTGGCAAAGGCAAAATCAACCATAAGTAAAGAAAGAAAGAAAAAAATCAAGTTTTTGTTCTAGTTGGCACTAAGGGGAATGCCATTGGTGTCGAATTTTCATGTCAGTATAGAAAGGGAAAAAATGAGTTAAACGTCACAAAATAAAAGGAGAGGAAAATATGAATAAATTTAATTTTTATTTTTAATACTAACATACAGTGTGATAGATCTGTTATGTTGTTGCAAATTCAAAACAATGAAAAAAAAAAGTTGCACTATGGTCATATATATAGCCTTACATAAAGACACATTAAAGAAAAATTGCAACCCACGTTTTACAACCTACTAACGTGGAGAATAACTAGGAAAACATTATCTAATTCCTAAAAGATAGGGATTCTTCAAAGCACTAAGTAACAGACTTGAAATCTAATCTAAATCTACAATCAGACTCAAATTAAAGACATAACAAACTTCAACATCCTTCCTTAAACTGAAAACCATGTCTTAGAATAGTGGATTAAGCCTAACTCAACCCTACAAAACCGGCTTGTAAGGTAAGGGTTACTTTCCACTTATATATTATTCAATTGCCTAATCTCTAGTCGATGTGGGACTTGGGTTTTTCCCAATACACCCCTCACGTCCAGCACTATTGGGCTTGGTACGTGGATAAATGGTGGGTGACCCTTTTTAATGATCTAGGATTGGCGGGACTTGGATTTTTCCCAATACACCCCCTCATGCCTGTGAGGCATGCATCAATGGTGGGTGGCCCATTTTTAAAGTGGATCTAAATGGCTCTGATACCATGTTAGAATAGTGGATTAAGCCTAACTCAACCCTACAAATACCATCTTAGAATAGTGGATTAAGCCTATGCCTAACTCAACCCTACAAAACCGGCTTGTAAGGTAAGGGTTACTTTCCACTTATATATTATTCAATTGCCTAATCTCTAGTCGATGTGGGACTTGGGTTTTTCCCAATACCATGTATTCAGTTTACATCAGAACAAACTCCTAATAGACCTCGAAGCTTCACAAATTGATCAAGCTTTAATGGCTTGGTCATTATGTCTGCAACTTGTTCTTGAGTATGACAGTGGACCAGCTTTACAATTCCATCCCTTGTGAGCTCCCGAAGAAAATGAAATCTGACATCTATATGCTTGCTATGACCATGAAGAACAGGATTCTTTGAGAGCTCAATAGCTGAGCTACTGTCGCAGAAAATCGTTGTGCCACTATTATGAGCATGATTAAAATCAATTAAAATTCTCCTTATCCAAATGGCTTGACAAGCTCAAGAAGTCACAGCTACAAACTCAGCTTCAGTGGTAGACAAAGTGACTATTGGTTGTTTCTTAGAAGACCAAGAAACAGCACCTGAACTTAATAGAAAAACAAACCTGAAGTACTCTTTGGTCATCCACATCTCCAGCATAATCACTGTCTGTATAAGCAACCAGCTCCTCATCTCTTCCCTTTCTGTAGAATATCCCAAATTTGGAAGTCCCTTTTATATATCTCAATACTTTCTTAGTAGCTTGGAGATGCATTTCTGTGGGACACTCCATATATCTGCTTAAAAGACTAACAACAAACATAATATCAGGGTGAGTAGTAGTTAGGTACATCAAGCTGCTAATTAGCTGCTTATATCGAGTGCTGTCCACTCTAATTCCATTCTCATCCCTCGTGAGTTTGCACCCTGGAACAATCGGATTATGGACTGGATTTCACTTATCCATATCAAACCTTTCTAACACCTCTTGGGCATATTTCTTTTGACAAATAAAAATACCTTCTTGACTTTGCAGAACTTCTATGCCAAGAAAGTGTCTCATTTGTCCAAGATCTGACATATCAATTTCATGCATCATAGAATTTCTAAATTCTTCAAACATGTGTTCATCATTGCCCATAAAAATAAGATCGTCAACATAGAGACATACAATCAAGATTTTACCCCCATCTCCTACTTTGGCAAACAGGGTATGCTCATAAGGACATCGCCTAAAACCTTCCTTGGCAAAGTACGACTATATCAGGCTCGTGGTGCCTGCTTTAGCCTGTATATTAGCCTGTATAAAGCCTTCTTTAGCTTGTAGACTTTCTGTTCATAACCCTTTTGTTGATAACCAGGTGGTTGCTCACCGAAGACCTCTTCACTAAGTTCTCCATGGAGAAAAGCTGACTTGACATCAAGCTGAAGATTTTTTCAAATTTTCTAAGTTGCAAAAGAAATTACCATTCAAATTGTTTCCAAACGTGCAACAGGTGCAAAAACTTCAGTGTAGTCTACACCATATTTTTGGGTGTAACCCTTTGTAACCAGACGTGCTTTGTACTTTGCCTAGAAACATAAGCTACTACCCTTCCTTCTTGCACCAACACTCCACCCAAACTCATCTTAGAAGCATCAACATATACCACAAAAGACTTAATAAGATCGACCAATGCTAACACTAGTGCACTAGTCGATCTTTCCTTAAGAATTTGGAACCTACTCTCGCATTTTCCATCCCACACAAAGGCAACTCCTATCCTAGTCAATCTAGTTAAAGGTATGACTATCTTATAAAGTTTCCCTGATGAACCTCCTATATTAATCAGCTAACCCAAGAAAACTCCTAGTTCTCACTAACTGACTTAGGTATCTCCCACTTAAGTACAACTTCTACCTTAGATAGATCTACATTATACCTCCGCTAGAAATTACAAGACCTAGAAAACTCACCTCATACAATAAAAAATCATACTTAGGTAACTTAGCATAAAGATGTCTTGGATATATCCTCATCCTCAACTCTAATATGATGATATCACTCTCTAAGGTCAATCTTACTAAACACACAAACACCCATTAATTAATCCATAAGGTCATTTATCCTCGTATCAACATACACGCATATCAAATCAAAATCTAAACAATATACAGTCAACAAAAGGAGTCTCAACTATGAAACAAGCACCTTGTATCCAATTTTCTGACCGAGTAGCTTCAGCACCACTAAGAGCAAATACTCTCCCTACAGCTTTTGGACACTCAGCTTGCGAACCCGATCCAGTAACACGTGGTCTTGGCAATTCAGGACATTGGGTACTAATGTGAACCTTACCATTGCAGTTGAAGCAGGTAACCTCCTTGTTATGACACTAGAACTGATTATGACCAGCACGTCCACACTTCCAACATTTGCCTGAAGGAGTTGACATAAACCCTCCAACACTTCCAGTAGCACTAATAATAGATCCTCTAGTAAATTACTTGCTTCCACTAGCAGCAGCTTTACTCCCTAGGAATCTAGCAAGAGCGGAGTAAGGATTACTCCTACTCGAAGCATTAGAACTTGTAGCACGGATAGGACCTCCAACTCCTTTGTAGAAAGCAGCACGAGCACGATTGTCACTATCATAAATGCTGCACTTATTGACCAGAGTAGGAAAGTGATAAATCTCCTGATAGTTAATTGCAGTCTTCACCTTAAGATGCAAACCATTTACAAACTTTATGCACTTAGCTCTTTCACCACCCTCACCATGGTAGTGAGTACAATAGCAAACCAAAGCATCAAATTTGGCAGCATACTCTGCCACTGTATCATTCCCTTACTTCAGCTCAAGGAATTCCACTTCCTTCTAACTCCTCACATCATCCGGAAAATACTTCTCAAGGAAGACCCTCTTGAAGTTGTCCTAATTCAAGTGCACCCTTCCATCAATCATCCTCTAAAGTGCTCCTTCCCACCAAAAGTGGGCATTAGCAGTCAACATGAAGGTGGCCCACATCACCTTCTGAGCGAGAGGACACTCCATGACATTGAAAATATTTTCGATCTCCGTTAACCAATTCATTCCATCATTCATCTACCAAACAAGCATAGTAGACTCATAACTCACGACTGATTGGATCGACCAGATCTGATACCACTAAATGTGACACCCTCTACCCCAACATACTTATACAATAATTATAAAATAAAATTCTTCATTACTAAAAACCAAATCTCCAACCACATAAGGGTAAAGAGTTCACATTCATAAACTTAATCCAAATAACATGTCAGCAAAATTACAAAGCAATAAAACTGATTTTTCAAATAGTTTAATGGAAATAACATCCTAAACTAAGCCTAGCTATGCCCCGATGTCACATATCCTATCAGAGCATGCCCAACTGAAGCCTAAGCCTCATCACCAACATCCTCATGCTAATGATCACCTGCAACATAATTTAACCACATACAAAGAACAACAAGGAAGTGAGAAACATCTCACTCAGGTTTAGGTGTAGAAATAAATGTTAGATAACACACACAACAAACATAAGTCACAAGCACAAATCACATGTAAAAAATATACATACACAATCAATATCGGATGCACACTTATTTATCATGCAATGATGTCATGGACTCAACTATAAATGCATGCATGTGGCGCTATACGGAAGTTTCACATTTCGTATCATTTCATCACTAGTGACCCAAGGTACACCTAAAATAGCTTGTTACATCACTGGTATGCAGCCTAAGCGGTACACCTAGAATAAATTATTTCATCAAATAGCTTGTTACATCACTAGTATGCAGCCTAAGCGGCACACCTGGAATAAGTCATTTCATCACATAGCTTGTTACATCACTAGTATGCGGCCTAAGTAGCACACCTGGAATAGGTCATTTCATCACATAGTTTGTTACATCACTGGTATGCGGCCTAAGCGACACACCTGGAATAAGTCATTTCATTACATAGCTTGTTACATCACTGGTATTAGAGCTGTGAAAATGGGCTTGGCCCGGTGAGCCAACCCGGCCCACCACGGGTTCGAGCCGGGTTGGGTTAAAAAAAATTTGAAAATTTTAATATGGGTCAAATTTGAACCCGACTCACTAACAACCCGGCTCACCCGGGTTGAACCCGTGATGAGCCGGGTTGGCCCACCAACCCGTGATTAATTTTTTTTTATATAAAAAATACAATAATTATTGGGCTATAGTGCAGCCCAACATGAGACAATAATGATTTAATGTTGGATTGTGATTTGTAATTTTTATGATTTTTGGATTGTATTTGAAATTTAAGATGACTTTGGATTATATTTAAAGTTTAAGATGATCTTGGATTATATTTATCTATTTGAGATTATTTAGATTTGACTTTATTGTATTTAAAATTATCATTTAATGTTTGGGATGAATGATTCATTTATGGATGTCTTAATTAAGAATCTCAGATTTTTAAAATAAGTTTAAATTTTTGGGCTTTAGTTGTGTATTAAGAAAAAAAAATGAAATTTTTTTTAAAGGTGAGCCAACCCGTTTAACCCACCAACTCGTGGTGGGCCGGGCTGGGCTTGATTTTTTTGAGCTCACTGATAAATGAGTCGGGTTGGGTTGGCCCACCAAATGGTCAACCCGTGGTGGGCTGGGCCAGGCTGGGCCGGGTTGCCCGTTTTGACAGCTCTAACTGGTATGCGGCCTAAGCAGCACACCTGGAATAGGTCATTTCATCACATATGTGACACCCTCTACCCCAACATACATATACAGTAATTATAAAAAAATAAATTTTTTCATCATTAAAAATCAAATTTCCAACCATGTAAGGGTAAGGAGTTCACATTCATAAACTTAATCCAAATAACATGCCGGTAAAATTACAAAGAAATAAAATTGAATTTTCCAAAATAATTTAATAAGAACATCTTAAACTAATCCTATCTATGTCCCGATGTCACATGTCCTATCAGAGCAAAACCCAACATAGAAGCCTAAGCTTCATCACCAACATCCTCACCCTCACGCTGATGATCACCTGTATAGTCAAGCAAAACAACACAAAAAAGGGAGTGAGAAACATCTCATTCTGGTTCACAGTGTAGAAATATACGCCAGATAGCCAAACACAAACAAAACAGATATAACATAGATAAATTAATAATAACATCACACTCATCCAAGACATAAACCATCACTTTATCATATAACATTAAAAATGCATAAGTATGGACACGGACTACATATTATCATGCATGTGGCGCCAATAAAACATCACATGGCATATTGCCGCTAGTAATACATGAAGAGTAGTCTAGGAGTACATGTCAGGTCACACCCTCTGCGCACTCTCACTAGAAGGATATACTACCAGAGTCTCGTCGGGATAGCTAAGCCGCGCAAGATACATCCCATGCACACAATGGGCGAGACTGGGACTTCCAAATCGAGCTATCCCCAAGGACTAATCCCCAAAGCTTTTACACTAGGGGGCCTTCTCTGGCGGTGTATTCCATATCGTACCCTTAAAAACATTTATGCATATGATGCATGTCAATCAAGACTCCATGCTTTTCTCATATCACATTTTCATGTCTCATTCTCATATCACATTATCATGTCTCAACACATCTCATCATCACATCTCCTCATTACATTTCATCATCACATTCGCATTATCACATCATATTCACAATTTTCACAGAGCACTTTTATTCATATCAGAACTCATCTATTTGCGATTTCATACAACAAGGAATACAATAGAACAATCAGAAGTTAAAACAGAAAATATTAGAAATATGTCTGTTTCTCATAGGGTTCTCACAGGAACCCACAGAGCACTCTAATTCATATCAAAACTTGTTTATTTAATAAATTAGACATATATTTACACTCAACAAATATCAAGAAACACAACAGAAAACTCAGAAGGTAAAACAGAAAACATTTAAAATTTGCCTCTTACAATTACCAATGCATTCCCTTAGGATTTCCCACAGGAAACCATAGAGATCTCAAATTATACATTTATATTTAAATATAGGAAAAATAATATAAGAAACATATATAATTAAGGAAAACCCCCCATACGTGAGCATATAACAACAACAACAAACAGGGGATTGAGGGTCAATCCCACTACCCAACATACATTCCCACACCCAGAGTAAGGTTTCTCACTCCTGCCTTACCTCGATAAACAGGGGTTGAAACTGAAGCAGGATCTCCTCCTCCGGGTTCTCCTTGGTCTCCATAAAGCGTAGAAGAAAAAGGGTCAAAAGCCAAAAAAATGCGTTTTTCTAGAGTGCCGGAACGCATTTATAGGCATCAAAATTTGGCCAGAACGGCCCGTTCTGAATCTGGAACGCCCCGTTCTGGGCACATAGAACATGTACAAAAGTCTCTCCCAGAACGGCCCGTTCCTAAACCAGAAGGCCCGTTCTGAGTCAAATATTTTTTTCTTTAAAACCACATCCGGAACGGCCGTTCCCAAATTGAAACGGCCTGTTCTGGGTTGAAACTTTACCCATGCTTGCACGAGTTGGAACGGCCCGTTCCCAAAGTGGAACGGCCCGTTCCAGGGCTATGAAAATCTAAAATTACTAATTAATAAATAAATAAATAACATATATATATATATCAAATTAAAATAAAATATCAATACAATTTAAAACATGATTTTCTTGAAATAATAATTATAACAAAATATCATAATTAATAATATTATACAAAATAATTTTCATAAATGATTATTATTAAAAACCTTTAAAAATTCAATCAAACCCATTTAATTAATCAAATTAATTATAAGGAAATAATCTTCATAAATACAAAAATAAATAATAATTATTCGTATTAGTAGAAAAAAATTCGGGATGTTACAACATATAGCTTGTTACATCACTGGTATGCGACCTAAGCGACACACTTGGAATAAGTCATATATGCACATGATGCATGTCACACATTCATTATTTCATTGACTCAACATTTCACTTGTCATGGAATTTCATGTCTTATCTCATTTCATCACATTTCACATTCTTATAGTCATAGCTCATCTCATTTCATCACGTTTCACATTCTCATAGACATAGCTTATCTCATTTCATCACATTTCACATTCTCATAGTCATAGTGTTCACATTAGCACATTCTCATTCACATCATGTCTCATGTTATTTGTTCATATTTTACATAGTCATACTCATAATTGTTCCTCATAGGGTTTCACACAGGAACCCACAGAACACTCTAATTCATATCAAAACTTGTTTATTTTCAAAATTAATCACATATTCACACATCACATCCAACAAGGATCACAACAGAACAATCAAAAGGCAAAATCGAAAACATTCATATTTTGCCTGTTCCTAGAAACATGCATCAGGCAAGGGATTGGAGGCTAATTCTACTACCCAACAATTATTCTCACACCCTCTGGCAAGGTTTCTCACTCCCCCTTACCTGGATAAGCAGAAGACGAAGCTAGAGCAAAATCTGGTTGATCTCTTTTTCTTGGTTCTCCTATTGGTCTTTAGAGAGTGTGTCCAGAAGCAGTTCTAGAGTCTGCTATTTATAGATGTTAGGAGCGGCCAGAACGACCCGTTTCAAATCTGGAATGGCCCGTTCTGGACTCATTCGTCATAGGTAAAATTCACATATGGAATGGCCCGTTCTCAAACCAGAACAGCCTATTCTGGGGTTGCGTTTTAACTCATAACGGTCATGTTTGGAACGACCCGTTCTTAAACCAGAACGGCCTGTTTCCAACTAGGGTTATAGGTCATTTTAGTAGTTTGGAACGGCTCGTTCCAGTTTGGGAACGACCCGTTCTGGACTACTAAATATCAAACTTTTTAATAGCTTGGAACGGCCCGTTCTGGGCTACTAAAATACCCTAAATAAATTTTATGAAAATTACTAAATCACCCTCAATAAAAAGTATGAAAACTGGGGTGTTACAATCTATCTATGTGTTTTGGAACCTTGTTTCGATTAAGACAGTTTTATTTACTCAAGAATGTACTTTATATTATTGTGTATTATGTATGTGGAGTAGAGGGTCTCACACAATTAAATTTACTCTTTGAAGTAAATTATTTGTCATACTTTTATTTTTTTTAATAATGTGGTATTTGTATGTATGTGGCTATAAAATTTTGAAATTTAACTTACTTTTTTTTACCTTATATATAAAATTATATTGCATATCATCTTGTATATTAAATGATTATCATAATTCTAAATTTATATAAAAAATTTATTAAATATATAAAATTTAAAAGAATTAAATATTTTTTATGGTTTATTTGGGTAAATTTATCTGAACTCAAAGTACATTTAGAAATAAATTTATCTATAGGAAAAATTATGCTAATTGTAGAATGTTTGTCTTACTAATTTTTTTTTCAAAATTTTGATGTTGAGTTATACATAAGTTAATTTAAATTTAAACCTGAACTTATGAAATTTTTTCCTCTGAGTATATTCTTAGAAAAACTTTTCCAAACGGACCTTAATCTATGCAAAACAAGCAAATTTTAATTTTAATTTTTGTAAAAATTTCATCTCTAAAATTTGAATTCATTATTTTTAATTTTATAAAATAAGAAAATTTAGTTTTGATCCATTTTAAATATTTTTTTATTTAATTTTTTGATCAATTTTTAATTTTTTATCAATCCCTACAAATTTTTATTTTACTATTTTCATATTTATTTATAAATTAAGTTTAAATATTAGTATTTAAAAATAATCATGTATAATAATATAAATTATTTATCTCTTCCAACTTATCATTTTCATCTTTATTTCTTAATTGAATTTCAATAATTTTTAAAATCTATTAACAATAAAAAATAATAATTTTATTATAATGTATTAAAAAACAATTTATTTGTTCAAAAAATTTATTTATTAATTTTAATATGATTTAATTGAATTTAATATAATAAAAATATATATTTATATTAAATTTTATTTTTAGTCTTTTATCTTATTTTTATTTTTATTTTAGTAATTTAGGTTTAAAATATTTAATTTAGTTTTTTATTTCCAAAGTTTAAGTCAATTTGGTCCTTTTAAAATAATATTTTTTTAAAATTATGGGACATGATTTTAAATTTTTTTAATAATTCAATAATTGAAACTTGCCTCATTAAATTTATTGCTATATTGCGCTTTTGGTCATTTTATTCTTATCTATTCACAATTTTAGAACCTCTATTTTAAAATAGAGATATTTATCCTTATTTTTTAAAATGTTGAAATTTTGTCTTCCTATCAATTTGATGTTTATTCATCGTTAAATTTTGATGTTGTCTAGTGATTTATCACCATTTAAATGATGTGATATTTAATGACATGATGCATAAGGATAAAAATTAAAAATAACATATATATGATTTTCATCTATATATATTTTTATGAGTTATTGATTTTAGTTCCTCAAATTTAAAATTGTTGTTTTTAGTTTCTTAATTTTCAAAAATCTTATTTTAGTCCCTCAAGTCACTAATAACATATCTGAAAGTAACGGTTTGAGACAATTATGCAGTATTAGTTGAGTTTAATGTAATGTTTTCACTAATAAGGATATTAATAGGTAGATTTTATACGATGATATTAAAAAGATTTTTAAACAAAATTTGAGTATAATGATTAAAATAAGTTTTTTTTTTAAATTATAGGGGCTAAGAATACTAATTTTAGATTTGAGGGATTAAAAATAAATTTATCTTAAATTTAAGGCATCAAAACATATTTAAGCCTTTATTTTATTAATTATTTATATTTTTTTTAGATTTTATTTCTAGATGTCATATTACTAAATATCATATAACTTAAGTATGAGTAAACATTAAAACTTAACAATTAGTATATGTCAATTTCATGGAATAAGGACCAAAATTTAATATTTTAAAATTAGAAAGATTAAATGCTTATATTTTAAAATAGATGAATCACAATTATAGATTTATAAAAATAAAGGACCAAAAGTGCAATTCAACCTAGATTTATTTATATGAAAATTATTGAATGCAAGTTCGCAACTCAAGCTCATACTATAAAATATTGTAAATATGATGAAAGTTGTATAAAAATAAGTTGAAAAAATAATCCAAAAATTCAAAAGATATAATTTCATAATATTTTTTAGTTACATGTGGAATATTTTCCACACAATTTTCATTATGCATATAAATCGTTAGATTCAAATGTTAATTGAATTTCATAATTCTTATATAGATAAATTTAATTTTAAAGTTTTACATGTTGGATCAATTAAAAATTGATTTAAAATCATGTTAATTTTTTTTTAAAATGATCATTATTTTAAATAACCAAATTGATTCAAATATAAAAGATAGATCACCAAAATAAATCTAAAAAATAGGATAAAAAATCAAAATTATAATTTAGTTAAATATTTTTTTACACCAATCTATTTATATATTTTAAAACACTTATTTATTATAAATTTTAATTATATAAAATAAATATTTATCTTATACTTTTATTAGTTATTTTTAACTCTATTTAAAAAAAAATTAATCAAACAAGTTAAATTTACATTTAGAGTAAGACTTTTCAAGTACGATAAGGTAGTCCATTTATAGATTATATTTTATCATATATAATTATATTATTAATTGCTTGAGATTGAAATAACTCAAATAAAAAATTCGAAATGCTTCCCTCGAATCCCTCCCACTTGGTGAGGCTATGAAAGTTCATCTTCCCGTCTATATGCGAATACTTTGCCTTTGTTCATCTAATTTTTTTTTCTATATTTTTTTTTCAATTTTTCATTCCCACTCACATACGGTTGCATGGTGTTTAGTTAACTTCCCATAATCCTCACAAAAACAATCTCATAATTTCACAATCATATTTCAAAGCAAAATATTTTGGAATTGTTATTAATGTTTTTAAGGCTCCACTCTCGATGTTTTGATTAGAGCCTAGACAAATAGTAATATTTTGACAGGTTGGACTATTTTAATTTGTTTAAATTTTGTAATAATTATTCATGTTTTAAACTCTTATGCAGGAAAAATGTAGGGACTAATAGCTGTCGTACAAGATTATTGTTTTATAAGAAGTTTCATGATTTTCGATTGATTTTTTACATGACTTTTTTGGATCTACACTAAGGAGGTAGAGTTTTTATTATATATACATTTTGGATCTACTTACGCAATTACACTAAAGAGATAATTTTCTTTTTATTTTTGTCATTGGATTTGTACGGAAAAAATATGAATAAGGAAATAAATTTTGAAATTTTGTGATTTTGGTATGTGTTAAGGAAGTCTGTCACAACTTACTTCTTAATCAACTTAAATTAACATCATATATCAACATATTACAAATTAGATTTAATTATTATCAATTTACATTCACAACTTAAGCACCACGAAATAAATCAACACTTGAAATATTATTCAATTCAACTTAAACAACTCAACATACTTCATTTCAACCTTTTACAACATGATTCATCAATTTTAAACAACATAATATAATATTGCTCCATAATTATTCAACTTGCAACAATAATATCATAGGTAAAAACATAAATATCTTGAATGTCCCAAAAATTGACCAGCCAAATAATTTTGCCCAACTAATTTGACTTTAAAATGACCTTTACCTTATTTTTGCCCAACCATAAAAATTTGGCTCACCAATTTGACTTCAAAATAGTTTCAACCATATTTTCACCATCTTCAACAATTAACTCAAAAACAACAAATTAAACCACCAATGGCAAGTTAATAACAAATACAACATGCAACAACTTCAATGAATCAAACAACAAACTTTTCTTATCTCAATTACTTCAGAAAACAAGGATGTAAGGGAGAAAATTTGAGTACTTGAATTCTCGTACAATGACTTCTCTTTAAGATTCTTAGCTCCTCAGCTTGAATCTGAGTTTCTACCACACCAACTAATGATTTGAAAGAGGTTTTTCGGTGCAATCTGATCAAAGATCATACTTCATTGGCACTAAAACACCTCTATGTAAGATTTTAAACCCTAAACCCTAAATCCTAATATACTTTGTCTTCCTTAACTCTCACACACTTAAACTATATCTTATATACTTTAAACTTAAAGTTATATCAATTCTAACTTTCAGCCTACAAAGGCTAAAAGTAATCAAATTAACAACATTAAATATAATTCTTAATTACATATATCACAAATCTACATAATTAAGAAAAAAATATGGTGCTACAAATTGCATAAAATCTTTTAATTAATTTCTTTATCTTTATATATATATATATATATATATATATATATATATATATATATTCTTTTATAAAATTAAGTTCAGTATCTAATAGCCCCGTAATATGTAATTATCTAGTAAGTAGTAGTAAGTGTATTTGTTCAAGGTAGAAGTGTTTAGTAAACGAAGCTTATTTTACTAACTTGTAATATCTTCAAACGCATTTAATTGTACCCTACTTATTTTAATAAAATGTTTTTAATATTACAATATTTATTTATAATTTTTAGTGAAATATTTTTTTTTCAGTAAAAAAATATAAGAGTTCGGAATCAACTTAAATAAATCAGAATAACCTGAAATATTTTTACTTGCAAAATAAAGGAAATTAAAAACAGTTTTAAATAAAATGATTGTCATTTTATACTTTGTTTTTAATTTAATAGTTATTTTTACTAAATTTTTTTTTTTACTTTAATGTTAATTTAACAAGATTTAATATTTAACTAAGTACCCCTCTAAAATTTATTTAACTCAGTACTTATCTTATCAAACATAACCTAAATTGTTATAATCATTTACAAATACTTGTGTTAAAATTTATTTTCTATAAGTGTTTTGATGAGAAATTTTAAAATAATAATTTATTTTTTTAAAAGAATTTCAAATACTTTTGGATGAAACACATTGTTTTGATAAAGAATGTGAAATTTTAACATTTGTAAAAACTTTTAAAATAGTAAAATTTTAAATTTTAAATTTTTTTTTTAAAATTCTTCATATTTTTTCTTTCTTATCTCAACTATAAATCTTTTATCTCTCTATCATTTTTCTCTCACCTCCTCATTGTCTTTCCTTTTTTTCTTCTCCTGGTCCCCGTCTCATTTCTTTCAATACTTATATTAAAAAATATCAATAATATTTTTAATTACCAAATATTAATTTTTAAAAATTATTAAATATTATCTAATATTTTTTTAAAAAAGTATTAAATATTTAAAAATTAGATAATATTTTTTTATAAAGTTTAATTTTTAAATTATAATATACATATATATATATAATTAATTTTTTAATGGTGTAAATTAAATTGTCCCATCTAAAATAAGAATTTAAAATTTGAAAAAATTGAATTGATTTATGCAAATAAAGTATTTAATAAATGATAAAAATTAAAATGAAAGTAATTTAAATTTCAAGAATTTTAAATTCTTTTGAATATCTAAAGTTCTGTATCAAAACCTTAAAAGATTTTGGATTTATTTTAGAGGATCTAAAAGATAGAATGAACGATAATATTTTGATGTGTATAATTTTGAAATGAAGAATAATCGTTGTAAATGATGATTTTATGTATTATATATGTGACACTCTCTACCCCAACATATATATACAGTAATTATAAAAATATAAAATTCTTCATTATTAAAAACCAAATCTCTAACAACATAAGGGTAAAGAGTTCACATTCATAAACTTAATCCAAATAACATGTCAGTTAAATTACAAAAAAATAAAACTGAGTTTTCCAAAATAATTTAATAAGAACAACATCCTAATCTAATCTTATCTATGTCCTGATGTCACATGTCATATCAAAGCAAAGTCCAACATAGAAGTCTAAGCTTTATCACCAACATCCTCAGCCTCATGCTGATAATCACATGTATAACAATCACATGAAAACAACATAAAAGAAAAGAGAGTGAGAAACATCTCACTCTGGCTCACGGTGTAGGATGTGACACCCTTACTACCCCAACACATATATTGTAATAATGTAAATAAACTAAGAAAATAAATTTTTTAAACGTTGGTAAAAGGGTTCACATGAAACCTTCATAATTATTTTTTAATAACCAAAATAATTGAAAATAAAACTTGGAAAGTTAAACTTGAGAGTTTACAAATTATTTTCGGAAGGTACAACTCCAAATACATAAAAAGTTCATATCCTAGAAATCTTCTGCCCCAATGTCACAATATTAGAGGATACCCATAATTCAATTGTTGGCATTCTAGATGCCACTCAAAACCGGATCTTCCTCACCTAAAACATCCACAAATTATATAGTGAGAAAAGAAAACATCTATATGTAAAGCACACAAGGAAAATCGCAACATAATCTTATCATAATTCATTACTTAATGAAATATTCACAAGCATTTCTATATATCATAACTCTATCAATCATGCATCATCTTCACGTCATAACTCACAATCACACCAATTCATCACAAATCTTGCAATTAACATTATCATTTTCACATCCATAATTCACACAAATTTTACAATTAACATTATGCCAAGGTCATGCCACAACTGACATAAGTGATACAGGTTAATTGTCTCACTCATCCCACACCATGCCAGGGGCATGCCCTCCCTGTAGCACCACTTACCTAGGGGTCGTCTCATCCCTAGTCATTAGTGTGAGGAACCACAATCACATCACAATTCACACAAATCTTACAATTAACCCTATGTCAAGGCCACGCCACATCTGACATAAGTGATACGTGTTAATTGCCTCACTCATCCCACACCATGCCAAGGGCACGCCCTCCCTGTAGCATCACTTACCTAGAGGCCGTCTCATCCCTGGTCATTAGTGTGAGGAACCACAATCATATCACATCAACATCTCATTTCATGTCAACATACTCACATCATGTTATCAATTCAATATTAAAACAGTAGATATAATGTATATATTTGTACGAAGGCAGCACACCACATTCCATGTTTAGATCATCAATTTTACCAAATAATGTAATAATAATATTTATAAGTTAATTTGACACCAAATAGAATCATCAATTTAGTAGAATCTTAACTCAAATAATAAAACCCCCAATTTTTCCAAAACCTAACTCACAGGCACTTTTCTACAATTTCGTTCTCTCTTCCAGATCATCATTCTTACAAATTAAATATATATTTCTAATCCTCAACACATACAGAATCTAATGGGATCATCAATTCCTCAAACATAAATAATCCAATGTTTCCAAAACCTAACTTACAGACACTTTTCTATAATTTCGTTCTCCCCCAAATCATCATTCTTACAAATTAAACATATATTTCTAATCCTCAATACATGTAAAATCTAATGGGATCATCAAGTCCTCAAACAGAAATAATTATAAAATTACTCATAATCTTATGGGACTCTTCCTCTACCTAATTCCCTCATGTAACTCTGCATACAAATAATCCCCTTTTCCCCCCATACCTCGATAAGTAGTAGCTGAAACTAAAACAGAGATCTCCTTGGTCTCCTCCTTTGTGTGCCCCTCGGTCTTTAGAGAGTGTAGAAGGAAAAAAAGAGAATGTAGAAGAAAGAAGTCAGAATTGAAAGAAGTCAGAACTAAAAAGTGTGATTTTTGGGAGTGCCAGAGTGCTCTATTTATAGGCATCAAGAGTGGTCGGAACGACCTGTTTCAAATCCGGAATGGCCCGTTCTAGACTCTGATGGCATGTGTAAAATTTCACATCCAAAACGGCCCGTTCTAAACCAGAACGGCCCGTTCTCAAACCAGAACGGCCCGTTCTGGGGTTGCACCTAACCCATAACGGCCATAATTGGAACGACCCGTTCCTAATTAAGGTTACAAGCCTTTTTGGTAATTTGGAACGCCCTGTTCCAATTTGGGAACGCTTCGTTCCCAACTAATATTTGTAGGCACTTTTAGTATTTTGGAACGGCCCGTTCTAATCTGGGAACAGCCCGTTCTGGTCTACTATATCACCCTCATTTTAGTAGTTTGGAACGGCCCGTTCCAATTTAGGAATGACCTGTTCTGGGCTACTAAATCACCCTTATTGGGCTTTGGATCCTCGTACAATCTGTGAAAATTGGGCTGTTACATAGGAATACACACCAGATAGCTAAACACAAGCAAGACATGTATATGTACAACAATATCACATTTCATTCATCAAAGACATAAAAATCACTTTAGTATATATAACATTAAAATGCACATGTAATGGACACGGACTACATACTATCATGTATGTGGCGCCAGTAACACATATCACATGATGTATTGTCACTAGCAATACACGAGAGTAGTTTAGGAGTACATGCCGGGTCACACCCTCTGCGCACTCTCATTAGAAGGACATACTACCAGGGTCTCGTCGGGATAGCTAAGCCACGTAAGATACATCCCATGCACACAATGGGCGAGACTGGGACTTCCAAACCGAGCTATCCCCAAGGACTAATCCCCAAGCTTTTACACAAGGGGGCCTTCCATGGCGGTGTATTCCATATCGTACCCATAAAAATATTTATGCAAATGATGCATGCCAATCAAGACTCTATGCATTCTCATATCACATTATCACATGACATTATCATCTCTCATTGTCTTATAACATTATCACATATCCTCATATCTCATGTCTCATATTCACATTTCACATTATCTTATCATATTCACATAGTTTCCACAGAGCACTTTAATTCATATCAAAACTTGTCTATTTGCGAAATTAAACACATATTCGTACATCTCATCCAACAAGGAACACAATAGAACAATCAAAGAGTAAACTAGAAAACATTCATATTTTGTCTGTTTCTCATAGGGTTCTTTCAGGAACCTACAAAGCACTCTAATTTATACAATAAACATTTAACACAATGCAATTTACTCATATAATTGTCTCTTCAAATAATCTCCTCTTACAATCACCAATGCATTCCCTTAGGGTTTCCCATAGGAACCCATAGGAATACCAAAGTCTGCAATTATAATCCAAACACTAACACTACTCATACATATACATACTAATTACATCAATTAGAACATTCAGGGAGAAACATGGATGAAACAGATACAATTTGGAAAAACCCCTCATACATGAGCACACAACAAACATAGGATTGGGGATCAATCCCACTACCCAACATACATTCCCACACCCAGAGTGAGGTTTCTCACTCCCCCCTTACCTGGATAAGCAAAAGATGAAGCTCGAGCAGAATCTGGTTGATCTCCTTCTTTTGGTTCTCCTTAGTCTCAGAGAGTGTGTCTAGAAGCAATGTCAGAGTCTGCTATTTATAAATGTTAGGAGTGGCCAGAACGGTCCGTTTTGAATCCGGAACGACCCGTTCTGGAGTCATTCGTCGTGTGTAAAATTCACATCTAGAACGGCCCGTTCTGGGGTTGCGTTTTAACACATAACAGTCATGTTTAGAACGACCCGTTCTTAAACCAGAATGACCCGTTCCCAACTAGGGTTATAGGCCTTTTTAGTAGTTTGGAACGACCCGTTCTAGTTTGGGAACGGCCCGTTCTAAGCTACCAAAAATAGGTCTTTTTAGTAGTTTGGAATGGCCTGCTCTGGATTACTAAATCACTCTTATTGAACTTTAAGCCTTCGTATAATTTATGAAAATCGGGATGTTACAATACATATACCTTGAAAGATTTTATAAGCTTTATTAATGATTAGGGAAAAAGAGACAATTCATGCCTTTCTTTATTTTAAAAATAATAAAAAATATATAAATACAAATATAATCAATGGTTTCTTATAAGAGTGTGGAGAAAAAAAAAGGCGAGATATTATTGATAAGATACCGAAATTTACACATAGTTAAAAAGATAAAATAGTTTAAATATTGTGTAAAAATAAATAAATCTTCTTTATTTATAATAATACAGATATATTGTTGAAAGGGTGAACTTATGGTCTTCGTGTGTTTTTTTTTTACATCATTACTCATTATTTTTCAATTTTATGCAAAAAAAAAAAATGAATTGTTTTGAACATAGCATGTAATAGGCCACATTGGCCATGGTTTTTAACTCATCCTATAGTACAATATTTGCATGTTTGGAAAAGATTTTAAAACATGGACCTATAATTCTGTCTAAATAGTAAAATACGTAGAAATAAGAAATATTGCTTCAATTGAACATGAAATTAAAAACCATGTTTTTATGTACTCTACATCTGTCGCCGTTGATATATTTATAAGTAAATTTCCAATCCCAAACATAAACTTGACATACGTTTGATATATGAAAAGATTTTAATCATTATGAGAAAATAGTTTCTTGGAAATAATTTTTTGCATAAGCTTCACACAAAATGATTATGATAAAAAAGGTGAGAAATTAACTTTGTTTAAGTAAAAATAGAATTTTAATGCGACAATAATATTATATTACTTTTATTTACTTATTTAATGCATTAAAAATTCTCTATTCTCGGATGACATTAAAAACATTCCTATAAATATTTATAATTAACCAAATAAATTTTCATAGTTTATAAGAATATTTTTAGAATTTATAATTATCGGTCATGAAAAAATTTGACATATAAATTCAATTTCTATATAAATCTCTTTAATTGTTGGAAATTTTGTGCAAATGGTATAACATTGTACAAGATATATCTGCAAGTAATTAGAATCTTTTGGAATATCTTGAGAATCTAAAGTGATTTAAACTCATTTAATCATTTTGGATCAATTTTTTTTAGTGTATATGTCAAACTCAACCCAACTCAAATTTATTTATGTTTTGGATTGGATGATAAGTTTTAATTTTCAAATTCAATCTAATTGTGCTCATTACATATTATTAAACTTATTATATATATATATATATATATATATATATATATATATATATATAAAAGAAGAGATTTGTTTACTCTAAGAGTAAGTATACCTAGACTTATTCCGTTCAATAACTCATGCTTTATATTAAATCTTAATGATCCAACCATTGATTTAAAGTTCTTAATGTATAGATCAAATTTGCAAATTTAAAAAAAAATTTGAAAACTATTTGATACTTTGTTTCATTAATTCAAATCAATGTATAAAATGATTTTATGATTATTTATCAATTTGAATTAATGAAACGAATAGTATCAAATAGTTTTCAAATTTTTTAAAAATTTGTAGACTTGATCTATGCATTAAGAACTTTAAATTCAATGGTTGGATTGTTGAAATTTGATGTAGAACATAAGTTATTGAGCGAAGTAAATTTACATGGACTTACTCCTAGAGTAAACAAATATCTCTTCTTATATATATATATAAATATGATTTTATAAATATCCGTCAATTTGAATTAATGAAACGAAATATCAAATGATTTTTAATTTTTTTAAAAATTTGCAAAATTGATCTATGCATTAAGAACTTTAAATTCAACGGTTGAATCGTTGAAATTTGATATAGAACATGAGTAATTGAATAGAGTAAGTGTAGATAGACTTACTCCTAGAGTAAACGGATCCATCTTCTCTCTCTTTATATATATATATATATATATATATTATATATATTATATATATTATATATATATATATATATATATATATATATATAATTACATATTTGAACGACACACAAATATAGAAAAAAAAAAAAAGAAGACATAATTCATTTTTTTTAAATTATAGTATTGGATAACATTTAATTTGGAGAATTTATTTTGTTGTTTAGTTGAGATTGTTCTTTTTAATAGATTCAACATGCACATACATGACCAATCTTGTGGGGAAGGCACTTTTTGATGGGTCTTAGCAAGTCAATCATACATATATATTGGTTCAAATTGTATGTATACACTGTATATTGTTTAACGTGTATGGTAGAAATATATTATATAGATACAAATAGAGTTTTTATATATAAAGATTAGCTAACATTTAGAAAGAAAAAAATTCTAATCTTTAAAAATATGAACATAATTTTAAATGCTCAGACTCAATTGACACAATTCAATCTAACTTTATGTTTAACTTAAATTTGACAAATAAAAAATTGCATAAACTCAACCTATACAATTTTTATCAAGTTAGGTGATGAAATCCGGCCCAAAAGGACACAGCATATTATGTGTTTGTTATTTCATCATCTTCAGACAGTTTTTTTTTTTTTTTGACTCTGTTATTATTGATAAAAATAATGCTAGCAAAATAAGTAAGAAAATAATGCTTCATCCTTAACTAATCGACTTAAAACTAGTGCAACAACTATCTAGTCATTGTTAACACAAATATGGCAAAACAAGAAATAAACAATGCTAGAAAAAAAGAAAAAACAAAACAAAACAAGTATCAAATAAAAATAATAAACAGCTAAGGAAGGAATTTTGATTCATATATAATCATTATGCTTTTCTTTTTCTGGAAAGAAAATCGAATCATTAAAAACTGAAAGAAAATAAAAATCATTTATCAATGTGTTACATTAGAGTGATCTCTCTCTTACTGGCAGGTAAATTTTAAATTTTCATAATTAACCCAAAAACATATAAATGCAAAAGGAAATATATCTAAATCCAACGTTTATGATTTCGAGAATGGTGGGCACCTCCGAACCATCGATCCCAACCAGCATCCACCGAACCTATAGTACTGCAAATTAAAATTTTACATATGTCATCAATTCATAAGTTAATTAAAAATATAAATACTATAATATATGCTTTCTTTATTATTTTACATTAAAAAACACACACAACGCAACATTGGATCCTTAAATGTAATATCAAGAGAATTTCTTACAAAGGAAGGAGAGGATCTGGAATGGATTCAACGCTTGAAATTACACTGCAAGAGCACAATGAAAGGATATGATGAACAATAGTTAAAATAAATTAACACTATTGTTTGTGGTATTTACATATTAATCATAACCATATATATATAAGAAGAAGAAGAAAAATATGTATAATTGTGTTATTTTGGGTTTGCTTACTCCTTGCAAACGGTGGAGGATTCACCTATTGTTTCAAGTTTTTCCAATTCTTCCTGCATCATTATCAAATTCTTCTTCTAAGTTAAGATATACTATGAAGGAACAAAATTCATGCAAATTAGATTAAACAAAATAAAATGGATGACCAAAAAAAAGAGAGATATGAGATTAGGGTTGACCTCCAAAATGGTAATTTGGTTATTGAGGTGGTTTATGGCAGCTTGCAACCTATGTTTCCCAATGAAGCCACTAGGGAGAGACCCAGTTCCAGTTTGTGGACCCTTTTCTCTGAAGTCCTCAGATTCTCTCTCATTTTCTTCTGCTGATAATTCTGAAGATTGTTGGTGTTGTTGTGCATCCATGGCCATGTACTCCAAAGAGAGATAGAGAACTAAAGAACCAAAATCACAAAGGGGTATTGGAATTGGAAGGGAGAAAAAGGTATAGGGTCAAAAAAGGAGGGAGGAACATGACTTGAAAGTGGGGTGGACCAAAGGATTAAATATCCAAATGATAGACACAAGAGGGGACCATGTGGGGTGGGTGTGGGGGTTTCATTATAGGTCATATGTGATTTGTGGAATTAGGTGTATTTTAAGTGCTGTGTGAAAAAGTAGTCATGTTAATATTGGATTGGTGGGTCCAAACCTAAATGGAGAAAATAGGTTGTGCAGAAATTAATGACTACAATATGTTACAATTAATGCATAATATGTTTGTTTACAGTTTATATCTTCTTTATAATAAAGTGAATAACCTCGTTATAAGTTTTTCATGTAATAATTTTTATTTTTTATGTTATTTGTGTGCAATAATCTTTTTTTCATAATATTATTTTTTACGAGACTTTTCACACAAAAAAAATATTAATTATAGCGAATTGAAACTGTAATGATATATTTAAATATTAATTATATTAAATAATTATTATTAATTATACTAATTATTATTCATTAACGGCTTTATAAAAAATATTTCATATATAAGAAATTGCAATAGAAATTCATGTAATATTTTTATGTAATATAAATAAAAAAATTATACTAAAGTTTCTTTCACAAAATTCACGTAAAGAATATATCACGTATATGAAGTTATAATAAAAATATGAGTAAAATATAATGTCATGTTCTTTCTTAACTAATATATTTATGATATATGTGATTAAAAATATAATTTTATGTTGTTTTTCTTATTTTAATTTATGTGGGGTAAAAGTTAGAGTCGAGATAACTCTAAATTTAAATTATAATAGATATAGCATAAATATGTGTAAGTTAGTCCAAGGAAGATTGAGGTATATAAGGCAGATTCTAAGGAATGAACCTCATAAGTTCATAACTCTAGAATATTATAGAGAAGTTAGACAATGGTGTTTTGGAGTCAACATGTTCGATTAGATTCCTTCAAAAGATCTCACTTCTTTTCTTGATTGTTAGTTGATGTGGTAAACGTTGAGATTCAAGTTGAAAAGTCAATAATTGAAGTTCAAAGTTTTTGTATGATGAGGATTCAAGATGTTTCGTTCTTCGTTGTTCTTCCTTTTTTTCCTCATTTTTGGAAATTTCGAGGTAAGAGAAGCTTTTAGCTAGATTATTGTTATATATTGAATGTGTTGATTGTTGCCTAAATTCATCCCTTTGTGGCTGTGCTGATTGAATCAAGAGGTGGAAAATCTTTATTTCTTAGGTTTGTGGTTGATTTGCATATCTTGAAGGAAAATTGATGGTCCCAGATTATATGGTTGTTGCATGTGGTTTATCTTGGTGATTTTAACTTGTTTTATATGTATATATGTCAATTTTTGGATTTCATGTTGATTTGGTTTGAATTGTTTGTTGAATTGGTTGAGCGAAATTGGATTTTATGGGTGTAGAAATGCCTTCACGCCAGGCTCAACCTCATGGCACTAGGTGTGATGCAAGTCATAGATTCTCTGCCTTAATGGTGTTGGATGTAGGATGAGTAGTGTTGAGCGTGAGTCAATTAAGGGTTCTCTAACTTGGTTGCGTTGGGTGTGGGATAAGAGGCACCATACATGATTATATTAGAGGCTCTTTGACTTGGTGACATCGGATGCATGATGAGTGGTGTCAAGCGTGAGCAAGTTAGAGACTTTTTGCCTTAATGATGTCAAGTGCAAGATGAGTAGCACCAAGCATGGGTAAGGTAGAGACTCATTGTCTCGTTGACCCTGGGTGTGGAAGGATTAATGCCTATTGTGAGTAATTCAAAGGCTCCCTATCACATTAACGTCAGACATGGGTTGATTATGTTGGGCGTGAGTGTGCTAAAATGAGTATGGGTAATATGTTGTTGTGTGTTGTGTTGTGTTGTGAATGCATGAGAAATATGTTTTTGTCTAGTATTGTGTTGTGAGATGCATGAGACATGTTGTAGTGTTGAATTATGTTGATAAGATGCATGATACATGATGTTAAGTTGTGTTGTGAACTTAGGACTAGTAGAGATATGTTGTTTTAAATGTTGAAAAACCGTTTTTGAGTGTTGTTGTCTCTTGAGATGAAGTGTTAAGTTTTCTCTAAGTCCTTAGTTGATATGATATAAGGATAGGTCAAGTCATACTATTAATGTTGTGACCTATTGAGTAAGGTATGAAGTTTAGGGATAAACCTTAACTAATTTCTAGAAAGGTGTGTAATATCACAAGTATAATTAGTAGACTAACCCTTATGTGACTTGATTAATACATGTTAATGTCGTGACGAACCTATACCCAAGGTATACTATACCCAATGACGGGTATTGGACTTTCCTAGTAGAAGAAATTTGAGAAATCACCTTATGTTGTAGATTGATATCCAACTTTATCATTGATCTAGGAAGCCAAAAAGATAGAGTTGTTATATTTGCTTTGGTAGAGTCAAACCACTTAGCCTATTAACCTATGTTGTAAAAGATCTCTTAATTGAAATATAAAACATTGCATAGAGTAGATTTGTTGTTAGTATACTATGTTGATAAACTGTTTAGCTAAATTATTTTGTTGATACGTTGATGAGTTATATGATGTGTTGTATGACATGTTACCAAGTTGCTATGTGAAATAGTTGAATTGTTGTATGTTGTTAAATTGTTGAATGTTTAGTTTATAAGTTGTTTAACTACGTTGATTTGTTGTGAAATTGATAAATTGATTTGTGTTGTTAAGTTGAGCATATGATTGTCTACTAGAGTAGTTGATGTTGATGATGTTTATATAATTGACTATTTGCTTTTATATTATGTTGATTTCTTTCGCATACAATCTTACCTTTACTTTTTTATATTGTTGGATTGCAATAATCATATCTTTACAGGAGTAAGCCAGGATTAGGTTTGGAGTGCTTGTTGTAAATTTTCCAAGCAAGAGATGGCATGTTCTTTAGTTGCTCTAACGCAATGTGTTTATAGTTATTGCTTGACTGATAACCTAAGACTTTTATGCTTTGTAGTTTGATATTTGTATATGTATATGTAAAAGATTTGGTTGTAAGCTGCTAAGAGAATTTTATGTTTTCAATCGTCTCTTCCCTACATATACATTGTTGCATGAATACTCATGAACTGCTCACATGATAATCTCAAGTTAGATTATATTTATATTTTTCATTGCTTAGTTGTTGAATTGTAGAAAATGTAGCGACCTATTCTGTCATTATATAAGAAAACTAATTATAAGAAATTGAAATTGTAACAATATAATAAACATTAATTTTATTAATTATGGACAATTTTAATGTAAATATAAATATACAAAAAATAACAATTTTTTATGTATTTTTTTTCAAACAACTTCTAAAGCATTATTTTTTGAGTTAATCACCTATACACTGCCAGTTTAAAGTTTTTTACACTGGCATTCAATCAGAGTCGTTAATAGTGCTTTTTTTTATTATTTTAATTTAATTAAATGAGCAGATGAAGACACTATTAACAGCTCTGATTGACTACCAGTGTAAAATTTTTTTACAGTAACAGTGTATATGTGATTAACTCTTATTTTTTCTTGAGATTTCTGGAAAAAAAAATAATTAGAGGCGATTGAAACTGTAACAGCATAAAAAAAATAAAACATTAATTATATTAATTAATAATTATGAGAAATTTAAAATAAATGAAATAAATAAACAAAATTAAAAGGAAACAACTTCTGAAGTATTATTTCTCTAAATAAACAATTTCTGAATTATTTTTCTTTTGAAATTTTCCTAAAAAAAGAGCATTAATTATAGGAAACTAAAAATATAATGAAATAATAAAATATTAATTATATTAATATGGAGAAAAATTAATAGTTGTTGAATAGTGTCAATAAAAGTTCATCATTTTTTTTAAATAGTGAAAGTCTTAAAGAATGTAGAGAAAACAAAAATATAAAACAAATTGTGTTTTCATACTAGTTCGTCTTAATCACTGAGACTACATCTAATTCTTGATCAAGTTTCACTATTTTTTATAAAGATACAAGTATTAATCCACTTTTGACTCAATATAAGTGTTCTTTGATTTGTCTCTTCAAACAAACTACTCAAGTATTCTTTTAACAAGAAAGTCTCTCTAGGCAATATATATTAAGTATTCTTTAAACAACAGTCTCTCAAAACTTTAATATAAAGTATTCTTTAAACAAACATCTCATAGTTAACACACAAGGCTAAAATAGGGGAAAGATAAAAATTGATTCGTTTTTCTCAATGATTTTATACAAAAAGAAAGAATGAATAAATGGTTGAAGTTGTTTTCTTCCTAAGTTCTTCCAACTTCTTTATATAAGTGCATGAAGAAGATAATTGTTGTAAATCTTTGAGCTTCCTTCATGGACTTTTTTCATCTTCCTCCCTCATAAAGTAAGATGTTTGTTAGTGTATTAAATGAGTGCATTAAATACATTTTTATCAAATTATTACTTATTTAATCAAGGAAATTACTTACCACCTTTTTAATACAAAACAAGATGAATTGTCACGTCTAATAGTAAGAAATGACATTTTAGATAACTTTGCACACTTGGAGATATCTAATTATCCTTTCTCTAAAGAAAAGTGAATTTTTCATTCTTTTATGAAGTCCAAGTACCAAAAAAACTTTTATTTCTTTTATCTGTTGAGAAATAACACAGAAACAAGTGATATGGTCATTATACATAATAAATGTTATATTTAATGCATCCGTTTTAGACACACAAAGTGTTCTGTTTGAGAGAATCCTAAAAAGATATATAATCACATAAAATCGTGTTATGTCATCATTTTATTTATATGATCTTAAAAATCTTTCTTTATTAAAATCATTTAAATTTATTATCACTGAAATATATATTGATGAGGAATCTAAGACTATAGTTTGATTTAACAATTAATTATTGACTAATTATTTCTATAATTAACCCAAAATTGTCCATAATCAATTGTGACGAAGTTGTCGTAACTTAGATTTAAAATCTTGGTACAAGTTAACGTATAATTAATATATTATTTATTTATATGAAAATCGAATTGTTTCTATTATAGACAGTTAATTTAATAATTTGAATCACTAAAATCTTTCTGTAGTTAAAAATAAAAATAAAAATACGAAGATTTAAATTGGATCTGCATCGTTATTGCTGTAATATTTTTTTACCATAAAAATTAATAGTTAGACTTGCAATAACTTGTTTTTATAGAAATAAACAGTCTGAATTCCACACCACACATACTTAAAAAAGATTAAAATATATTTTAGGTCCTTTAATGTGAAGTTATAATTAATTTTAATTCTTATATTAATATTCTAAAAGTAATGATTTTAGTCCTCATTTTTTTATAATTAATAAATTCCGTCTATCACTTTAATATCTTAAGTTTCTTAAAGAAATATAAAAAATAAAATTATTATTTAAAAAACATAAAGAAGGAAGCAATTGAGTAAAAATTAAAGAACCTAAAACATATTTTATAATATAATTTTGTTTAGAATTGTGAGATTGGGATAGTGGACAGCACTGCATTGGCATTGCGGCGACAACCCACAAAGACACGCCATGTGAAGAGAGGAAAACGTGACACAACGCCATTTCTTTTGTCAACTCACTTATCAAATTGCTTAATTTACTAAATTTTCTTCCATAACATGTCCCAATCATCCAATCAAAATGCCTCACTATAATGTGTAACATTTTGCTAATAATCTTATTATTTAAATACATAGGTAAATAGATAGTTTGATATTTGATTTCAAATTTGTAGAATGTAAGTGAGTATTGATCATCTACAAATTAATTTGAAATGATCTAAATTGATTCGGTAAGTTTAGGTGAGATTTTTTTAGTGTTTAGCTTAGATTCAATTCGACCCGGTAAAACTCGACACTATATGAATAGGATAATAGGTTTTGTAATTTTTTATTCGTGATCTAACATGACTTTATTATTATTATTATTATAAGTTAGTGTTTAATAATAATAATATTTAGGTTGCTCAATACAATAATAAATTTTGTATTTTTAGGTTAATAACATTGTAACAATATAATATATTTATTTTAAATTTTATTTAGTATTAATGTTAGTCATTTGAGTTGATTTGATAACAATGCATATCAAATAATCAACAAATTTATTTTGAAATGTAATTTATATCATTATTTACTTTATGAGTTGATAACATTACATTTGTAATAAGATATTGAATGATTACGTCTATTATAAATATTTAAATTTTTCTAAAAAAAATACATAAATTTAATTATGTTTGACTTGATTGACTTAACCCAATCTAACCTGTCTGTGATCAAGTTGAGTTGGATTGGATTTCAAAAAAATAAAATGTCTAAACTCAACTTAATTAGTTTGATCAAGTCAAATAATAGATTTATCTAAATTTGACTTAATTCGATTTGTTTACACCATTTCTAATTTTTGTATAAAAAAATATTTATTAAAAAAGATAAAATCTTTAAATGAATATCAGTATTTTAAAGAATTAATCTTTAATTTTCAACTAGAAAAAATCCGGTTAAAAAAATGTCTCACTTCTCATGCTTGAGTTGACAAATTACAATAATTCCAAGAGTTGAAAAATGAGACTCGATTATTTTATTATTAATAAAAATATAAAACGGGGAGCACCTCCAAATCTAATATTGGTCAAGTGTTAATAAGGAGGATTGTTCATCAAAAAATATTTTAATAGCGTTAGAAAGAGATGAATTCACGTTCATAGAGAAGATGAGACCTACCTAACTCATCAAGAAAAATTTAACTAGTGCATATCTTAAATCGTTGAAAAGGGTTCTTTACTATTTTAATAATATTGTGTGATGAAATGTAGTGAAAAAAAGTCTATTAAAAATATATAAATAAAGAGTTTAGAGTTTAAAAGATAATAAAAAAATGATTTAGAAGTAATTATATAAATTACTCCAAAATTTATATACATCAAAAGGAGCTATCTCTTTATTAATCGTATATATATTGAAATTGATTGGATTTTATATATATGATTAAATTAGCGGCAATTTTGTTTAAAAGTGATTTTTTTGTATTATAGATACTAAATTATCTCATGCTTTATTGTTTAACATGTTAGTAATCTATCATTTTCACACACACTCACAAGTCTCCTCTCATAAATGTGTATAAGCTTAAATTTTTTTTGGCAAATTTTCTCATTCTATTTAATGTCTCTGCGCGTGACCTCTTACTTTCATAATAAAAGCTCATATATAACTTGGTAGATTACCTCATCAAACACAAACTTAGCTACCCCATTACTAATATTTAATTTATGGTAAAATCGAAGTTCTAAGGCTTATGAAAAGATTTATAGTACCTATGAATGATTAGGGGACCAAGACCATTGGCCTCCCTGCTAGCCCATTCCTTTTTATATCCTTGAATTTAACTTCTAGTGATACAAAGTGACATCAATTTGTTTCTCCGAAGAAACTTGCATTTTTTTTATCTTAATTTTAGTAATAAAAAAATGGTAGCAACTCAATCATAAAAGGGAACCATGGACTAAAATGAGTGTACAACTCAACTATGATTTCCTAGTAGTTGGAGGAGGATTTGGAATAGATGAACATAAATTTGATCTTTATTGTTGTTTCTATAATCTTTGCTATGGATGATTTTTTTTTAATTATGATTCTATCAACAAAATCAATTGAGTCAATCAATTAAATCATTGCAAGAAAGTTTTTACCACTTTAATCTCTAATTCTATTGAAATATGGTGCAATGTATATTAAATCAAAGAGCTGGTACAAATATTTATAGTAGCAATACTGCATAACAAAACAGTAACAAAAAGATAAATAAAAATTATTTCATCTAACAAAATTTCATATTTTATCTCTAGCTACTTTATCATCTATCTATTTAATTTGTTACAAACTTTATCTACAACTATTTTATCATTTATCTCTTCAATTTGTTATAATTTGAGTTTTGAAACTCGTCTATCCTCTAATACTCCTCTTTAAGTTGGAGTGTGGGGATTATGAATACCCAATTTGATTGTAAGTTCTTGGGATTGCTTTACTAGTAATGCCTCCGTGAATATGTTAACTTGTTGCTTCTTAGTATGGATGTAACTAGTAGAAACTATATCATTCTATAGGTGTGTGTGCAACGAAAGATCTACATATTGAATTGTGGGGGCAGTTACTCCCACTAACTTATTATTTTTTTTAATAATATATAATATTATATTATCTCCATTTAAAATCTAAAAACAAAAGAAAAAAATTTAAAAATTGAAAAAGTTACAAAATTAAAACTGAATTTGAATCTTATTGCATTTATCTTTATGTGAAAAGGAAGATTTAAAAAAAATATATTTTAATATATCATAAAAATTAACAACAAAATACATGTTTCAGAAGAAAAAAAAGTTGTTATGCATTTAGATTATAAATCAAGACAAAAAATTTAAATTAATAATGTATGTATTTTAAGTATAAAAAAAATTGTTATTAACCTCTCTTTGGATATTTTATATCTTTTTTCTATTTTATTTTTACTTTTTTCAATTCTATTCATATTTTGAGGTTCCCCTCTACCTCTAACATATTTTAAAGTGTAGAAGAGTGAAATTGAAAAAATAAAAATAAAAACAAACTTCTTCCTCCATCTCTACTCCTTCATGTTTCAATAGCTAAACTATACATTTAAAGTGATCTTTGAAGTTAGTGTATTTAAAGTTATTGTTTTTATATTACTTTATTTGAATTTTTTTTTTAATTTTCAATGAGAAATTCAGTATTTTAGTTTTTATTTACTCATTCTATTTTTATGATTAGAAGAAACATTGTATGTTATGAATATTACTTTAATTAAAATTATATTGCTTTTAGTTGCAGCAATGGAAAGGTATTTTAAAAGAAAACATCTTTAGAGCAACCATCTTCTCCTCAAATACATGTTGAAAAAGAAGTCAAATTGGGTCCATCAACCAAAAAAATATTTTTAGAATGTGATTTGGAAAGGCTTCCTGGTAATCCTTGTCTAAGGCCAAAAATTTCAGATTATCATCCAAGTGATAGAGATGAAGTTAGAAGATATTATTTGTAAAAGGGTCCTTGTCAATCAAAAGAGATAAATTTTCCAGAAAGACAATTTGGAGATACCATTCTTAAATATTTAATCCGGATTGGTTTAAAATATAGAAGTTGGTTAGAAATAGTCAAAAGAAGGATGTAACATATTGCTTATATTGTTATCTTATCAGATCACATGTTGGGGAACATAAAGGTAGTGGTGATGTATTCATAACAGAAGGTTTTACAAATTGGAAAAAAAAAAGTGAGAGATTTCAAGTTCATGTTGGAGGTCCAAATAGTTTTCATAATCAAGCTTAGAGGAATTGTCAATCTTTGATGAAACAAAAGCAACATATTGAAGTTACAATGTGTAAGTAGTCTAATCAAACTAAAAAGGAATATCGAATTCATTTGACTGCAATAATTGATTGCATTCGATTCTTATTATGCCAATGATTAGCTTTCCGTGGTAATGATGAGTCAATGTCATCAAGTAATAAGGGAAATTATCTTGAACTTTTAGATTTTCTTGTTGACCATAATGAGGTTATTCATAAAGTGGTAAAAAATGCTCGTGGAAATCTTAAGTTGATAGCTCCTACAATACAAAAATACACTATTACATGTGTTGCTAGTGAAACTACTAAAGCTATATTTGACGATCTAGGAGATAATTTGTTTGCTATTTTGATTGATGAATCTCGAGATATCTCAATGAACGAGCAAATGATTATGGTTTTACATTATGTTAATAAAAAGGGACAAGTTATAGAGTGTTTTCTTGGTCTTGTTCATGTTTTTAATACTAATGCTTTATCATTAAAAATAGCTTTGGATTCATTGTTTTCAAAATATGGATTAAGTTTATCAAGTTTGCATGGACAAGGATATGATGGAGCAAGTAATATGCAAGGTGAATTTAATGGTCTCAAGAGCTTGATATTAAAAGAGAATTGTTCCGTATTTTATATTCATTTTTTTTCCCATCAACTTCAATTAGCTCTTGTTACACTGGCAAAAAAACATGTTGGAGTTGCATTATTTTTTAACTTGGTTACTAATATTTCTAATGTTGTTGGAGCATCATGTAAGCGTCGGATATTCTTCGAGAAAGTCAAATTGTAAAGGTGAAAGAAGCATTGCAAAAAGGAGAAATATCTAGTGGACATGGCTTGAATCAAGAAACTACAATCAGGAGGGCAAGAGATACTAGATGGAGCTCACATTATGATACATTACTTAGTCTACTTTCCTTGTTCCCTTCCATGATTGATATGCTTGAAATAGTTGAGGAAGATGGCATAAGTTTGGTAGAAAAAGGTGAAGCATGTGCTTTATTAAATTCTATGCAAACTTTTGAATTTGTTTTCACCTTGTACTTGATAAAAAATATTTTAGGGATTACTCATGATTTATCTCAAGCATTGCAAAGAAGTGATCAAGATATTGTAAATGCTATGAAATTAGTTTCAGTGTCCAAACAAAAATTACAAGCAATGACAGATGATGGTTGGTCTTCTTTGCTCAATAATGTTTCATCATTTTGTGAAAAACATAACATTGTGATTCTAAATATGAATGAAACTTTTCAAACACAAGGAAGGTCAAGGCGTAGGGTAGAGCAAGTTTCTAATCTACATCATTTTCAAGTTGAATTATTTTTTCAAGTGATTGATCAACAACTTCAAGAGTTAAACAACCGTTTCACAGAACCAAATACTGAGTTGCTTCTTTGTGTAGCATGTTTAAATCCAAAAGATTCATTTTCTGCATTTGACAAAGAGAAGTTGATTCGTTTTGCTCAATTTTATTCTTTTGAATTTTCTCTAATTGAACTTTTGGCATTAGATAACCAACTTGAAAATTATTTCACAAATGTATGTTTTTGACAGTGTTTTTTCAAAATTAGAAGGGATTGGTGATCTTTTGATGAATCTTGTGGAGATAAGAAAACATGTTGTATATCCATTGGTGTATTTGCTTTTAGAGCTAGCCTTGATGCTACTAGTGGCAACTTTATCAGTTGAAAGAGCTTTGTCTGCTATGAATATCATCAAGAATCGGATGCGAAATCGTATGGGAGACGAATGATTTAATGATTGTTTAGTTACTTATATAAAGAGAGAGGTTTTTGATAGTATTGAAAATAAGCAAATCATTCAATATTTTCAAACTATGAAAACTCGTAGAGAACAATTATGATATGTATTTATCTTTATAGAAATTTTATTTTATATTTGACAAATTTATGTATTTAAATATTTCCCCCACTACCTAAAATTTCTGGATTCGTCATTGTGTGTGCAGATAAAATGACAATCCACTTTGATATGCTTTGTCCGCTCGTGATAAACTAGATTAGCTACAAGATGGGTTTCCGCTTGATTATCACAATGCAAAACAGTAGGTGAATAATAATGAATCTATAAATTAGATAATAAGTTATGCAACCAAATAATTTTGCTAACAGCTTGTCCCATGGCTTTATATTCTCCCTTGCTTGATGACTTTGACACAGTAGAGTGTTTCTTTGTTTTCTAAGATATTGGAGTTGATCCCAACTTCATTAAGTATCCTAAAGTTGATATTCGAGTTAATGGACATGATCCCCATTTTGAATTGCCATAGTTCACTAATTGAAGGTCATTCTCCTTGGGTAAAATAATGCCTTGTCCGAGTGAAAATTTCAAATACATTAACACATGCATAGCAGTATCCAATGAGCTTGGTGTGGAGACTGCATGGATTGACTTAATATGTGAACAAGTTAAGAGATCTTTGGTGAGTAATGGTCAAGTAAATTAAATGACCAATAAGCCTTTGATAGCGAGGAGGGTTTGAAAAGGCAGGTCTTGTGTCTAAATCCAATTTTTGGTTTTGCTCCATTAGGAAGGGAAATGGTTTGCAATCGAGTATTTTACATTCACTTAAGATATCTATAGTGTACTTGCGTTGGCAAATGAATAACCCACCTGTTCCTTATGCTAGCTCAAGACCTAGGAAAAATTTGAAAGGCCTAAGGTCTTTCATGTGAAAACATCTTATATATTGTTTGAAATTGTTGCATGTGAGGCTGTCATTTCCTTCAACTACAAGATCATCAATGTATATCAACACAATCATGAAGACACCTCCCATGGAGTAAATAAATAGACTATGATCTGCATGAGATTCTTAAAAGCCATAATCTATAAGTGATTATGAAAACTTGGAGTACCAATTCCATGAAAATTGTTTTAGCCTGTATAGTGATTTTTTTAAATGGCACACCATTCCTTTTCCTAGGATCTCATATCCATATAGAACTTGCATGTAGATTTCTTCTTCTAGTTCACCTATAGGAAGGCATTGTTCACTTTCAATTGGTGGAGCTCCCACCCTTTTGCCATTACCATTGTAAGGAAACAACAAAAGGTAGTCATCTTTGCTACAAATGCAAAAGTTTCATTGAAATCTTCTCCTACCACCTATGTGAACCTCTATGCTATTAGGTGTGTTTTGTATTTTTCAACTTCTCCCAAATGCTTATACTTCACTTTGTAAATCTATCTACATCCTATAATCTTCTTCTTGATTGGAGGCAATGTTATCTCTCAAGTTCCATTGTCTTCCAAGGCCTTGAGTTCTATTGCCATAGCTTTTTGCCATTCGTAACTTTTAGTTGCTTCTTGGTAACATTTTGGCTCTTGAATGTTGTTGATTATTATGAGATAGGCTTAATGCTTGTGGGAGAAACAACCATCATTGATAAAATTAGTAGGGGTGTTCATGGATCAGTTTTTTGAAAAATCCAAACCGAACCGAACCAATCTGTTTATAAAAGTGGATCGATTAACTGATCCATTTTTTTATAAAGTGTATCGATTTGATTTTTTTAAAATATGGATCGGTTCTTTTGAAATTAGATCGGATTGGTGCAGTGTGATTATCCATTTTTTACTCATACATGGATCGATTTTTTAAAAAAATCAAATCAAACCGAATCAACCCACTTTGTAAAAATGGATCGGATAATTGAACTGATTTTATAAAGTGGATTGGTTCAGATTTTTTTCAATATGGATCGAATTGGTTATGGATCAATTTGGATTTTTTGCACACCCCTAAAAATTAGTGACAAGATAAACCTTACTTGAGGAGTGTGATTGTTTCGGCTTCATGCTTATGGGTTTATGTGTTGCGTGACAAAAAAATATTTCAAATATGAAGGTGGTTGTCTAGTGTGCGGCAAAAGGATTGCAATTTTGCTTTCTTGATGAGTCTCCCTCTCATTCTACACCTCAAGTTATACCATACTTGAATCCTCTTTTCTTTAACTTTCAACATTGACATCATTTTTCTCCTCTTCATGATCCCCTTCCTCTTGTAGTTTAGAAACATCACGGAAGTTGTGAGTAGGTACTTCTTTGGTTATGTTTCCTTGATGCATAACATATGGCAATGTATGCTCATAGAATACCACATCATGTGAAGTATAAATTTCATGAGTTTTAGGATTATAAACTCTCCAAGCTTTTTGCCCTTGTGGGTAACGCACAAAGATGCACCTTTTTGCTCTTAGGCCAAATTTATCTCTTTGTTTCGATTTTTTTCCAACCAAATGCAAACACTAAAAAACTTTAAGGTGATCATAAGTTGGTGATCTCCCAAAAAGCATTTCAAATGGTGTGACTCCTTTATTGGCCACGATAGGAGTCCTATTTATAATGTGGGTTGCTACAAGTATGCACTCACTCCCAAATTGGATGGTCAGGTTTTCTTGGAACCTTAGGGCCTTTGCAATATTTAAAATATACCTATGCTTTCGTTCCATGCACACATTTTATTGTGGTGTGGTTACACATGATGTTTCTTCCAATATTCCTTTTTGCTTGAAAAATGCTTGCACTTTCAAATTGATGAATTCAGTTCCATTATCAATGCAAATCTTCTTGATTTTGGCACCAAATTGTGTTTCTATTATTTTGTAGAAGTTCATGAAGATATCGAAAGTTTGAGTCTTGTGTTTAATTAGATATACCTAAATTTCACGACTATGATCATCAACCAAAGTTAGAAAATAATGGGAACCATCATTTGAGGGAGCATCATATCTCCCACATAAAACATAATGTATTAAATTAAAAGGTCCATCAACTTTATTAATATTATGAGGAAATGAAAGTATGCATTGCTATGACCTATGACATATATCATAATAGTTTATTTTATTGAAATCAAAACTATAATTAATCAAGATAGCAAGTTGTTGAAGAGACTTGATTAAGGGATGCCCCATTCTGTTGTGCCAAAGGACCGTGTTGTTTTTGTGACTAGTTGCATAAACAACTCCTTGTCTTATCCCTTTGTACACATAAACCCCATTTTGTAAGTTACCCGATCCAATCATCCAACTTTTGGCTAGGTCCTATATCACACAAGAATTAGATTGATAAAAGTGACCACACGCTTTAAATCTCGTGTCAATTTGTGTATGGAAATTATATTGTAGTTAAGATCAAGAATAATTAATACATTGATCATTTTAACATTTTTATCGAGGCTTAGACTTCCAACTCTCTCTACAAGTATAACATCTTCAGTTGGCACTATGATGTTAAAAGGTTTATTAAGTGTTTGTATATCTTCTAAAATTGAGGAAAGGGGAGTTATATGATAAGATGCGCCACTATCCAAGATCCATCGGATCTCTTTATTACCAGCCATGGTTGACAATCCAGTATTTTTTAGTCGTATTCCATGTAAAGCGTGGCCTATATTATCCATCTCCACATCTTTTTTGCCTCTTTGATCTTCATCAACTTGAATTACAACATCATTTCCTCCCAATTTGTTGTTTTCGTGTTGTGTCCTACATGTGTCCCAATTAGAAAGATAGTTGACTATTTCAAAGCATTTTGCATTGATGTGTCCAATCTTCCCACAGTGATCACACTTGGGCCTTGGCCTGTCTCTTCTTTGTCTGTTTCTAAAATTTGAATAAAAGGCAACTCCTTGTTCCATCTCATTGTTTCCTTTCTCTCTCACAACTGTGAAACATGCCTCTCCCTTCAAGACATGATTAAAGGCACACTTGAGTGATGGTAATGGCTTTAAGTTCATAATAGAGGTTTCTACATGCCTATACTATTTTTTGTCTAAGCTTCCTAAGTTCATCAAATAGACTATTGAATTGAGTGTAAAGTTTTGTTACACTCAAGTCATCTCCTTTTGGATCCTAGGTGCATTTGTTTAAGCAAAACGTTCTTCAAGATCAAGCCAAATATCCTTGTGGTTGTTGCATGTGAGATACTACCATGAACCTTTAGATCAATTGCATTTATGATCCCAGCCATAACCATCGAATCTACCTTCTCCCAATATTGATAATCTACAATTTGCCTTGTTCCATCAATGAAACCCAGTCATTTTTGCATGAAGTGCTATCTTCATCAAATGCGACCACATTCAATAATTTTTTTCATTGAGAATCGCCACGACTAAGGGTGTTCTTGGATTATCTGATGAATTAAGATAATATGGCAAAATTTTGTTATCGTCATAGGTATACATCTTGGTCTTCGTATTGGTTTTCTCAAGATCTTTTAACTTTGATACCATATTGAAATATGATGCAATGTATATTTAATTAAAGAGCTTATACAAATATTTATAACAACAATACTGCATAACAAACCATCAATAGAAAGATAAACAAAAATCATCTTATTTAACAAAATATCATATCTCATTTCTAACTACATTATCATTTATCTATTTAATTTGTTACAACCTTTATCTACAATTACTTTATCATTTATCTCTTTAACATGTTATAATTTGAGTTTTGAAAATCATTTGTTCTCTAATAAATTCAATTTTAAACATATTTATTTATTGTAAACTTACTTGTAAATAAATACTACTAAGAAAAAAACATTTCAACTTTGCAACAACAAAGTTTATATTGTGATGAGATGTATCTTTGACAAATATCTTAAGCTAATTTCAAGTTTTTTTTATTAGTTAAAAAGTTTGTTTCACCATAATATATATTAGTAGTATTTGCTAAATAATCATTTTAATAGGTTGTAATATTTTGTGATAAATTACTTCAATAAGATAAATTACTTCAACAAGATATTATATTTTATCCTTTTAACTTCTTATCTTTTTCTCTTATATATTTTTATCTTTTTTTTTACATAGAGTAGGAATTTATACTTCCTTTATGGATAATAGGAATTTTTAAATTTAATTCATGCTATTTTATTTTCATATATTTTATATTATATTATTTATTTTAAACATGATTACACTGTTTATGCTATTTATTTTATTATTTTAGCATTATACTTCAAAATATTGATAATTGATTAATATGACAATAGAAATGGTATTTAAAAACACATAATATTATTATCAAACTAACCAACATATATAATAAAAGTATGACTTTAACTCAATTGTAAATTATTTTTTATTTTATTTTAAACTCAGTCGAAGTGTTTTTAGATATAATAACATAAGATTAAAGTATAATACACAATATGAAAAAAAATTGAAACTAAAAAGTGTAATTAAAGTATTTTCACTAAAAATATAATTATAAGAGTTCAAAATTAGTTAAAAAAAACATATGAATATTTTTTATAAGCAAACAAATTAATAATTATCCAAAAATATATTTGTATGTAGGGGTGAAACTAGCTTAATTTTTATGAGGGGGTCAAGTTACATGTAAATATATTTTTTAAAATTAATAAATTTAAACTAGCTAATTGATAATAAAAATTAAAATATAAATTAAACAGAAAAAAAGTTATAAAAAAAAAGTAATTTATGAACAGAAAAAAGTTATAAAAGAAAAAAGTTTAACTAGTAGCCATTGCAAGTCTGGAACTAAGACTCTAAGAGTAACACAAAGAAGCAACAAAACAATTCATCAAAATGAATAAATGGGTCTCTCAAGTATAGAATTATGGAACTGCTAAACTGCAAAACTGGCGAATTGCAAAATTGGTGAATTGTTGAACTGTGAAACTGGTGAACTACCGATTTGTGACTAATTGATTGTCAAGTCATGGACAATGGACTCGTGGTGGCCTGGAAACTGTAATTATAATTTTAATATGTCTGGAAACTTGTTTTCGTAATTATAATTCTATCAACATCTTTTTAATTATTTCATTTTTATTTTAATTAACTTAAAATATAAGAAAATAAAATTATATATATATATATATATATATATATATATATAATTTATTCACATTTTTATGGGGTAGTCATGGCCCCTGCATTATACCACAAGCATCCGCCCCTGTTTGTATGTATAAATGTTTTTTATAAAAAAAAATATTATATAAACATATTTATTTATTTTATCTAACATTCATCAACTATAAATGGTTTTACTAAATATTTATTATTCAATAAGTTAGCTTAACAATATTCAAATAATAAATTTCACGGTTAACTTTTTCGATTTTTAACTACTTACATATCAAATATAGTCAAATTCACTGGAATCAAAATATATTAAGAAAGTGCTTAATTATGTTTATTTTTTATTCTATAAAATAATTTTTAAACTAAAATTAGGTTAGGAGAGATTTCGCTCCTCATTCCTTTTAAAATTTGAACCAAATAAGAAAAAATTTAAACAAACTTCTCCTTTCATCTTCATTTACCTTCAAACAAACACTATGTTAGAGAGTAGAAGAGACAAAATATGACTTTTAGACAGTGTTTTAAAACCCGGACCGACCCGGCCGGTCGGACCGGTTGGACCGGGAACCGGTGGTTCAGCCGGTCCGAATCTGAAGTTGGATCGGTTATGCAGTCGACCCGTTTCAAACCGGATTGAACCGGTCAATTTTCTGGTTCAACCGGTGAACCGGTGGGTCAAACCGGTTCAACCACTTTTTTTTCTTTTTTTTTTTAAATTTTTTAAGGGACCATAAATCACAAAAATAATAATGAAAATTGAATCTCTTAATGAAAAAGCAAGGAGTCTTATTAAATATAACAATGACTACTTGTTCTAATATATTTGTTTGCAATATATACAACTTAAATAACTTTTATAGTATATTATTAATTTTAAATTATATATTTAATAATGCAATATCTATGTAAATATTACATATATTATTTTGTGATATTAATTGCAAGTATATTATATATGTACATATTATTTATATTTTTAATTTGTATTAATATATCGTTTAACATGTAATTTTTTTATGTATTTTTTTACAAAATAAAAATAAAAATAATTTTAAATAAGATAGAAAAATTGAAATTTAAAATAAGATATGAATTTATTAAAATTTATAAGTATAAAATATATTTAATATGAATATTTTTTTAATAAAAATAAATAAAAATCGAGTCATGCGGTTCAACTAGTGACCCACCGGTTCAACCTTTGACCCACTGACCCAGTACCTTAACCGGTTCGATGACCGGTCCGGTTTTTAAAACTATGCTTTTAGAATGTAAGAAAACTATGAATAATAGAAAATAAATGTAAAAAAACTAAAATAATTTTAAAGCGTATCAACATTGGCTAGCACAAGTGGTAGTAGTTTGTATCTCTTAACCATAATTCCCCACAGAGATTAAGCATTGTTTCTGGCAGTGAATACTTTGTACTTAAATCATGGTTACAAAAAAAAAACTTAAAAATGTTCTAATTTTTATTTAAAAATTAAAATAATATTATTTTAAATGATTTGCATAAAATATTTTTATTAAAATAATTATTTTTATTTATAAAAAAAATAAAACCAAACAATCCTAATTCTCCATTAGTTACTTTACGGTAGGACAATTTCTTTTCAAATAATTTTTAATTACTCTTTTGGTATTTATAATTTCATAAACTTTATCTTTTAGTTTCTATAATTGAAAATAGTTCATTTTCATCTACATATATACCATTTTTGTTTATTTTCGATCCTTATAATTTCATAAATTTTATCATTTAAGTCCTATAAAAATAGACATCAAGGACTACAAAAGAACAAAAATGTGATGTATAAAAACTAAATTGACACGTCTTTAATTATAGAAAATAAAAGATAAAATTTATGAAACTATAAAGACTAAAAATATAATTAAACATTCATGTAATTATCATTGTTGAATACTACTCATTTTGTTGGATCCACCATTAGACTTTCATAAATATAAAGACAAGCATGCTCTCGAGGCAAAAATAAAATAAAATACAATAAATTACACTTTTTGTTGTCTATCTTGCATGATTTTGTAAATTTTGGTAAATAATTTTTAAATTTGTACATTTTGTCATACAACTTGCAAAATTTTACAAATTTTATTATCTCATTAATTGGTCATCTACCATCGCTAATTAACTACTCATGTAACATGTTAATTGATGGTATTACACAATAATTATTGATGTGGATTAATGATGTGACATATATATGATGATATGATATACGTGTTTGTTAACAATTAACATATTATGTCAACCGTCAACATGTTATGTTAACGATCAACAAACAATGTTAGATGGACAACTAAAAGAGTAATAAAATTTACAAAATTTTGAAAGTTAGAAGGTAAAGTTGAAAGGTATAATGCGCAAATATGAAAGTTATGTAACAAAATTTTCATAAACATAAAAAATGAGTGACAAAAAGTATAATGAAGAAAAAAATAAAATTTTCTAAAATTGTGTTTAGCACAACTAAAATTATTATATTTCAGTTATTTTTTTTATAAAAGAAAGTTGTTTGAAAAATAATTTACTTAATTATTTTTTTCTCGTAAAAATTTTACCCGTAAATTACTTTCAAATTTATCACTAGTTTTTTTTTCTATCTTTTTTCAATAGTATAATACTATAACACTCTTAGCATCCTTATGTGTTTTTCCAATCTCGAGTCTTGTTTTTTTAAATCACATCTTGTTTCTATACTTGGTTTTCTTAAATTACTACTTCCTTGGTCGAGGGAAACATCGACATCAACATATATCTTCCCACATTTGTATGTTATTCAAAGTCAATAAAACTAACATCCATTGCATAGTATGATTCAGCTAGTGGAGGAGAAGCTTTGAGTTTCTTTTCAACTAGCTCCATTGATGCTCTGATCTTTATTTATGGAACTCAAAGCTTGAAATAAATTCAAAAATGGTGGAGAGACAAGAGAGGATGACATCCCACTTCAAGTTGAGGATGACCAAGTGGTGAAGAGCTTGCTACAAGGAGAAATTTCTTGATAAAAGTTTAAAAGGAGTAGATTCTCCTAAGAAAAAACTTAGAGCTTTTAAGAGAGAAATTTGAAATTAATTTCATTCACAACTCAAAATTGACAAAAATGTATGTGGAGGAAGCTACATATAGAGTTTGTTAGCTTGTGGTACAAGTTAAACTAACCATGATTACATGTAATCGAGGTTAGTTTAAATTGTAGTTAAGACTACTAACTCTAGTTACAATTTGAAATTTGAATTTTCATCCAAAAAAATTTCACTATCCTAGATCTAGAAGAGTCAATAGAAGCATGTCACATGAAAAGGTGCAAGAAGTGTGACTTATGTCAATATCCTAAATCTAGAAGAGCCAATGAGGGCTTGTCACATGGCAAAGTGCCAAAAGTGTGACTAGGTGTGACACATGTGACTTGGAGTTTGAATGGCTATGAGAACATATTATCCACCATATGGATGTCTAAACATGATGCCTTACATGTCCAATGATGTTCTCATGGATCATCTAAGACCAATAAGCACATATATCATTTTCTAGTTACATCTTCCTAAAATATTATTTACACCCCTAAAATAAAAAATTATAAAGAAATAAATTATTACACTAATTGACCCAAAAGTACAAGGTAAAAATTAAGAAAATATTTACAATAAAAAATATATAAATAAGAGAAATTAGACTACTAAAAATAACCCACTCCTCTTGGTTCTTTTTAGACTTGGCCATAGGCATGATGTCATCATGGTATTCTCCATCTGTCTCACTTAGATCATATTCATCACTTGGTTCATCATCTAAATCGCACTCAACTTGTTCACCAACATCGGGTTGCACAACTGGACCACTTAGCCCACAATACTCACCAACTAGATCAACTTATTCATCCTCCTTATTTGGCTCGCATTACTCACCAATCGGTATCCTTAATTGGACTATCCTCCATATTTAACCCATTTTTCTTACTAACATGGGCTTGCTCAATTGGATTGTCCTCCATATTTTTCCCACACTACTCACCAACATGGGCTTGCTCAATTGGATCAGGTGGCCCATTAACTATTTCAGGATGCTAAAATATTGGATGCAGAACTAACTACATTTCTACTAGTCTTTTCCAAATCAACCATATCCATTGCTCATTTGTCACCAACCAACACCCTAGCCCAAATATGATAATTCATGTGATTCACTTGGATCATGATATCAAATGCTAATAACTTTCACATAACCCATCTCCTTCAAAATGTCTAAAATCTCAAAATAATTCCACTTGTTGAAGTCACATTTCCATGTGGTCACATGATCTAAATAGTCTAAGGTTTCTCTATTAACAAAATTTCCCCATAGTGGACAAAAACATCAAAATAACTATTCATAATAACTAACAATTCTATCCCAAATTATTAAACCAATTTAACACATTGGACTTAAACTAATTAAATAATCCATAAACCACACATATTAATTTCACAATCCCTTAACCAACCATAAAATTAGTTAAAACATTAGGGTCAAAGTCCTTAATAATTTCATAACTACACTAATTACACAAAGACTAAATCATATCAAACATATTAATTCAAGATAATATATGCACAAAAATTAGGGTATGAATCAATGCGATAAAAAATAATCAAGTCAAAACACTAGGTTTAACTTGTTCACAAAAATAATGTTAGAATAGGAAAACATAAAGAATACAACCCATATATTATGCTTTGGGTCAAAAAATAATGGCATCTTCAATATAACCATGGACACAAGGTCAAAAATAAAGAAACAAAAAGAAAGCAACAACATAAGCAAAATTCACATACCCTTAACATTAAAAAAAAAGTAAGGTTAAAACAACAATTTGCATAAGGTCATAAATAAATAAACAAGCAAATAAGCAAATGGGTCTACCTCAAAGTGAAGCCTTAAACCCCACAACACACATATCTCAAACATGTATGAATATCACATACCCACAACATGCATAGGGTATTCATATACACAACTTTGTCATGAGACTAGAGATATAAAGTAGAATCAAACAAATATATCCTTTACCCACCATGTGTTAGATCACACACTCAAAGCCCAATATAAATGTGGCAACATGTGATTGCAAACCCCAAAATATTAAACATGGTAACAATGTGTGACCAAAAATCCCAAAACATCAAAATATAAAAATCTTACCTTCAAAAGCACCAACCCTAGTCACGGATATGTGAAAGTAGTACTATATTTATGAACGATTGTTGTGTCTATGTATCAAATACATTTTTAAATAACCAAATAAATTTCTTAATAACCAAGACACTCAAGGGACATTTGGTATATGAAAATTTTTTTTATACTTGAGAATTATGAATCTCAAGAATCATGATTCTTAAGAATGATGAAAAATTGTTTGATTAGTCATAAATATTTCTATGAATGTTTATAAATTTTACATGGAAATCAAGGATCTTTTACTAAATTAAATAACCAAATAAAGGTAACATGACACATTTATCACATTAAAACTTTATTTTTATCTTGAAAAAGTTAGTTTCCCACCTTTTCATGAGAATATTTTCGTGGAAAATTATGCAAAAACCACTCATAGGAAATAATGTTTCCTACAAATATTATTTTTTTAAATAACAAACCAAATGCGATAAACTAATATTCTTGACATTAGATTCTCGAAAAAGTAAAAAAATTTCGTGTACCAAATGTCCCCTTAGCCTAGTGGTTGTAAGGCTTGTCTTGAGACACAAAGGACCGACCTTATGCTTCTAGTATTCATTATAATGCTTGGTTAATGAAAGTCACACTACATGAGCACAAATTAATCCTCATCTTTAGTGATGGATTTTGAGCTCCTTTTATATAATAATAATAGACTCAAATATATAAGCTCATTATATTCCACTTGATCAAGTGATAAAAGTCAATTAGGTTTGTATGAGTGACTTATTATTAAGAGAGAGCAACAATAAACACAGAGAGAAAATCATTATGCCTTTTCTCATTCCCAGCAAGCAACAATTTTTAGATTGCAACCAGAGATTATTTCAAACTTAAAATTATACTTTGAATTAAATATGTAATTTAATTCTTAATTTTTCTATTTATAATTTATTTCTTTTTTTATCTTATTTATATAATTATTGAAATATAATATAATTTATTTATTAATATAATTATGGGTTGATTCGGATGGCAAAAGCAGGTGTTATGAGGAAGGAGTGAAAGCAGAGAGGGAAGCAAAAGACAGTGAAGAAGTGTGTGATAGAAATGGCGTTGCTTTCCAAGGTATCATCCTCACTTCTACTATCTCCCAAACGCACCATCACCAACGCGTTTCTGCGTTCTCCTTCTCGTTCGTCCGCCACCACCGTCACAAAGAACAAGAACGCAAAAGCTGCGTTGGCCAAGGAGAAGCGCAGGACGCGTTCCGACAAGCAATTCGCCCTAAATGAGATGACCACCAACTCCTCTCACATTCCCGTCATGCTCGCCGAGGTCCTCGACGTCTTCTCCGCCGCCCCCCTAACCTCCTTCGTCGACTGCACCCTCGGCGCCGCCGCCCACTCTGCCGCCGTCATTAGGGCCCATCCCGAGTTGAGCTTTTTCCTCGGAATGGACGTCGACTCTGCCGCGCACCACCTCGCGCAGCCTCGCCTCGACGCCGTTTTAAGCGGCGCTGAGGTCAAAGCGGTCACCGTTTTGAGGAATTTCAGACATGTCAAGTCTGTGTTGAGAGAAAGCGGTGAGATGCAATTGGGGGTTGATGGCATCTTAATGGACTTGGGAATGTCCTCTATGCAGGTTCATTCCACAACTTTATAGCCTTCACTTATTTACCTGCAATATCTTTTTGGGTTATGTTATTGGGATTTATTTGAAGGATATATGTTGGGATGCAAGCAAAGTCTCATGTCGTTCAAACAAGAAGATGTACGTGAATTTATATACACACAATTGTTTCTATTGGTATAGAGGCTTTTTGGATGGTGTCCAAAAACAAAACCGTGAGGGCTTGGTTCAAAGCGGACAATATCTTACTAATGTGGAGACATGTGTATGTGTGTGGTAACACCCCCGATGCACAATAATATACTTATGAGATATTGTTCGCTTTAAGCTTAAGCTCCACAAAGATTGTTTATGTTTTATAAACTGATAGTTGGTGCTAACATGATTAATAAAGGATTTCATTAAATGACATCAAGTATTATTGAGGTAAAACCCTATTTTCGATTAAAGAAAACACCAATAACATTTTTAGTACTATGTAAATTTTGGGTCTGTTTGAATAAATTTTTCCAAAACAAAAATACTACCAGGAGAATAAAATAGGAAGAAAAGTTGAAAGAAGTTTATTTACTAGCTAATAAAATTAGCTTATGAATAAATTAAAAATAAGATTTGAAGAAGCTAATAGAAGAGAGCTTCTACAAATTATGTTATACCAAAGCTAATTTTAGCTTAAGGAGAGGTTTATTTCATTTTTCTTTCTATTTTTGTCTACTAAAAGTGTTTTCAGAGAAACTTACCTAAACAAGTCATTCGTCCTACTCGTCTGGACTGGTTCAACTATCTAAGTCACATCGGTTCATACAAGTACCATATATTTCTGATTTAGTTATATCACCAGTTCCAACCGGTTGATTCAAGCTAATTTTTATACCATTGGTTCCATTCATCATGGTTTTAAATTGCAGTTGCATTAGTTGTTAAATTATAAGGTTATGGATCAAAATTTAGAACTATGATATGATGCTATCAAATGGCACTAGAATTCATGGTTGACTGTTTTGAATCTTTGGTCAAGTCTGGATAAAGTTTTGTTTTTTTTTTTCTGTGTATTTTTTGTTTTAGGTGGACGATCCTGCAAGAGGATTCAGTGTGCTCAATGATGGACCCCTTGATATGCGGATGGATCCTCAGGTATAGTATAAGGCATTTTGGTCTCGGTGTGAAATTTGTACTCTTTTGAGGAAGAATAGAGTCAATAGATATGATCGTAACTGTTGATTGTTTCTAAATTATATGTAATGTTGTTGAAAGTTGCCGGTATGACATCAGACAAATTTTATTTAACATTGTCTGGTGATTTTCTTTGTAGTCTCTTTGTTTAGTTAGGGTGGTTAAATCCAAGACGTACACTGCTACTCTAGAGAGAGGGATTCATTTTAGAGGGAAAGTGTGGAGTTATAACCATCGATTGGAATTCAGTGTCTTACATGGCTTTCTTTAGTCTTTCTTATTAACGAAATGTGCCTAGTTCCTCTTATACCACACAAATACTTTTGGTAATTAAGGAACACAAGTTTCTTGTGTAATGATATCCAGTTGTCCGTTTGCTGCAGAGTAATACATAATTTTTCTTTCCTATTGAACTGATGGACAGGCCTGTGACAGGCAAGTCTTAAAGCAGAAGACATATTAAATTCCTGGCCAGATTCTGAAGTGGGACGCATCCTAAGGGAGTATGGGGAAGAAAGTAATTGGCGAACTCTGCAAAAGAAAATTGTTGATGCCCGGTTACATGGCGGGTTGCATTCGACAAGTGACTTGCTAGATCTCGTTCGGCGTGTTACACCTCCAATGAGAGGTAGCTCCTTCTCCAGTTTTCTTTTGCAGTTCTGTTTTCTGGTTCTCTTACACTAAAACTATCATTTCTATTGCATGTCATTAATTGACTCTCACATATGTTCCTGTTATGTTCTCTACAATGCCATTCCTTATCTATTTGCCAACATTTGAAGAGGATTTATAACATGACTTTGCACTTGCTTACATTTTTCTTCATTGTAATTATCTATATACAAATTTTAATTACTTTGTAATAGGTGGAAGGCAAGGTTGGATAAAGACAGCAACGCGGGTGTTTCAAGCTCTGAGAATCGCTGTTAATGATGAACTGAAGACACTTGAGGATTCCCTCTATTCTTGTTTTGATTGCCTTGCACCTGGGGGTAGGCTTGCTGTCATATCTTTTCATAGTCTAGAGGACAGAATTGTGAAGCAGACATTTCTTGATATCATTAAAGGGAGCGAAGATGTGGACGGAAGGGATTTGAAGAAGACTAGTGATGAAATCAAAGAAAAAGAAACATGGATAAAACAAGTAATACATGGATCAAATGGAATAATTCTCACAAAAAGACCAATCACGCCGTCAGGAGAAGAAGAAAAACTGAACCGCAGAAGTAGAAGTGCAAAGCTTAGAGTTATTCAGAAGCATTGAAGTTAAAACATGACAATTGTTGTCTGGTGTAGAGCCCCTAGAAATATTTGTATTCAGTCCTACATTTCAACCTTTAGAGAAAATAGTATTCACAACTTTTCATTAAAAGAAAAAAGATCAAAGGCGATCTGCACATAGGTTGCAAATTGCCTAATGACTGTCTGTATTTATGATTTCTAGCAAATTATTAACTAAAGATTTAAATTTAGTAATTCATCTGGTGAAATTTTGAATATTGAAGCAGTTTATATGCACGTATTTCTTGAAGTCTTAATAATAATTGTAGCATAAGTGTCGTGTGAGTTTTAACTAATGCTATATGAAGTGTTTGGTTTGACGGGGGAAGTCTAATATGTTTGAGATTTACATTGTAAAGAAAAAAATTGTTACCATGATTTTTTTTATCCACTATAATTACATTAAAAATATTAGGGCTTGAACATAGAATTATGAACATTTTATGTTCCAATCTTATCGATAGATCGATTTTAATGATTTTGTTACAATGAATTTTAAATATTTTAATTCTAATTTCAAGTTCAATCAGATGATTTACTAATTGTAATTTATAAAACTTTAAAAATAGAGTGGACTCATTTATATTTTTTATTTTTTTAATAAAGTTATCAAAAGTCATTACCTCAAGTAGTCTAGTACTTGTTTTTTTTAATTAAAGACTAAATATCGTCTTGAGTATAAAGTTATGACTAGAGATATCACTTTATTCTTATAAAGATTGATTAGATGAGAAAAATTTAAATATCTTTATCAAAAAAAAAAAAAATTACATTGACTTTTTATGAGGTCTTTTTAAATGATACACATCTCTTTTATTTATTTATTTATTTATTTAAGTGATACATACAAACACTTATATAAAATAAAATTATTTGTGCATTATTAAGAAAAAAATTATTAATACAAGTGCCAACAATTAAATGAGCTCAATTTTAATTTCCAAATTATGTTCTAAATATTATGTGCATGTTGTAATTTAAAAAATATACTAACTTCATTAAACAATTTTAAAAGAATGGACTAAGAGATTATTATTTTCAAAATTGAAGAATAATGAAAATTTTCATAAAGAGAAATAACATACATGATCATAAATAGATGATAGATACCTATATGAGGTGAATTGACTTTTTTTTTTCTCATACTTTAACTAATAACATTATTATAAGGGAGGCAATTGATTTTTAAAAAATTAGAGAAGAGATATGTATTTTTTAAAATAGATCTCAAGAAAAGTTAGTACAATTTATAAAAAAAAACAAATAATAAAAGTTAGAACCTATGACCAATATATATATATATATATATATATATATATATATATATATATATATATATATATATATATATATATATATATATGATTTGGTTTTAAGATTGGTGGTTATTACGAGGCGTTACGTGTAGTGAAAAGTATTATTTCTCATGTCTATGTTTAGTTTTCTGAATTACTTTAAGTAGAATTATAATAGATATTTAATTATTTACGATAAAAAAACTTTTTTTTACATCTTTAATAACAAGAATAAGGATTAAATTAGAATGTAATAATATACTATTTAGCTATGAATTGTCGAATAGAATAAATAATAATATAAAGATATAAAGTGTGTATATATATAATAATAATAATAATAATAATAATAATAAAAATAATAATAATAATAATAATAAATTTGTGGATATTTATAATAACTATTTTAAAAGTTTTATTACAAATATCTTTTATTAATTGAAAATAAAAATTGATATCGAGGGTAAATGTTTATTAAACTCTTATTATATATAAGATGTTTGTTAACTTCAATAATTATTATTTTAAAAATCCGTACATTCAACCTAAAAATATATGAAAGTTAAATAATAACAGTAATAAGAAAAACTAAGAAAAAGGAAGTATTTTCTACTTTTATATATTTAGTTAAAATAATTAAATTTGTGGGTTGGGAGTGAGTGATTCGTGGATAGTTATAAAGTAAAAAATGTCTTGCCCAAAAAACATTATAGATTATAGGAAACAATAAAATAAAAAAAAAAAACATTAAAAAGTGTCTCCTTTAAGATAAAGAAGTGATTGATGTCTCTTCCAAACAAATGGCAAGAGTAGAGTTTTTGCGGTTAAATAGGAACCTGTAGTTCCCGTTACAGGTAGCTCTCAATCATCACTGACACAATTCCTTTCCTTTCATCTTGATCTTACAAACCCAACAACACATTAATAATGGGTCACTTCCTCTCTCAGTTCTCTTTCTCTCTCTTTTTAGCCAAATTAGACTTTCTATTAATCCTTCATCCTTGAATTTTGCAGCAAAAGCAATCCTTTTGAGCACCAAATGGTACGCACACCAACAACACTCCTCCACCATGCAAAAATTCACCCACGGGTTAGCCTAATAACTCTCTCCCATACTAGTGCCAATACCATTGTATTAATATTAGTATTAGTATCTTAACATTGTTGGAATAGTGACTTGTGTTTCTTAATCAAATTGTTCAATTTCGAATCCTCAACTTCAGAATGAAATAGACTATGTTGGAAAAGAAATACTTACTTTTGTGTGCCCTTATAATCTTTGATGTAGATTAATCACTTCTTTAGGCAGTTGTAATAAGTGTTGATTTTATATGCTTCTTATGTATACGTTTCTTTTTCTTTGTGTGGGAGACCCTCCTTATCCGTGAACCACATTGACCTTCAACTCATCCCAGTTCAATTTCGTTAACTAGGGATAAACTTTTCTTTTTACTATCATCAAATCTTGTATTACATCTTGTTTGTGCTTTGTTAAAGAGGTTAGACAAGCAATTGTTTGGTTATTGAGAAAATGGGCTATGCTATGAGAGTGTAAAATACTGTCATCTTGTCATAATCAGCATGTATGATGAATTTATTGATTTTTACAATAAATGAATAAAATTTAATGCCAACGGTAAATCATAATTGGTTGACAGTGTAGCGTATAGCCATTAAAAACATTACAATAGCATCCCTTGTAGTTTCTTGAGATTGCACACTACCATTTTAACAACTAGATTAATTCTCCTTATAGAGGTACACAGTATAATGTTTCTTGAGTAGTAGAGTAGTGGAGTATCGGTGTCGGTGTGATTTATTTCAAATAATTAGGAGTGTTAATATAGGAATTAAAAAGACCAGGATATTGTGTGCAATCTCAAGAAATCACATGGAGTGTTAGTGTAATTTGCTTCTTTTTTTTTATGCTTTTTTTTTCAGTTGGTTGTGTACCTCAAATGTAGTAAATTGTGATCTTCTCTAAGAATTGTTAGTTCTGGCTATGAATTTTAACTTTTAGGAAGAAAATGGACATCAAGGTGAAGGCAGTAACTTCCTTAGATTCAAATGCAAAGAGGGCAAATTTGTTTGCAGCAAAAAAGGAGAGAATCACGCTGCCAACATATAGTGATGATCTTGAAGGCAAGAAATATCACATCAGTAAATTTCTGAGCCACCCTAGTGGAATTGCAGCTGTGTTGAACACGAAGGCCTTGCAATCATTTCAACCTCTTGATGCTAACACATACAGGTCTGCCACCTCCTTAATTCTGTTTTGGTGCCTTGAGTAGTTCTTTCAATGGTTTGGATAATGCAAATATTGTTACTCATCTTGATCGGGACATAAAATTAGATTTAAGGGCCAGATTACAAGCTATGGTGCTCACCTAATTCTGCTAAATTTAGCACTAACGATACAAATGAACATAACAGATCATGCATTGAATTTTGCTCAAAGGGAACTACCCAAAATTATTAGATCTTTTATAAATTTGAAGTATTTATTATTTATGAAGAACATGTGTAGATAAGCAGCTGATTTGCATGAGTCCACAAGAAAGTGGAGCTGTTTCTTAAATTTTGGTGCTTACACACTACCTACCCTTAAATGAAATGGTTCAGCTGATGAAATCAGTTGCACTATATTCAAAATCGGTTGAAAATACTAAGCGTAATATTGCAGTGCATGATTATATAAAAAACTGTCATAAGCTCCTGAATTTTAGACACAAATACTTCCTTTTCCGAATGCTTTTATGAAATTTGGTACATATCTTAATGCACTTGGTTTGAAGCAGAAGTATGAATCTGGAATCAAACAATTATTCTTGTATGTGTAGGTGTGAACTGCCTAAACTTCAATTTTTAAACTTTGAAGCTGCCCCATCGCTGGATCTGCGGGTTACCTCAACAGATGAAGATTGCTTGGTTGAGATGCTTTCTTGTAAGGTGTGCCCCCCTCCTCAACCCTAAAGTAACAAAATGTTTGGTTCATGATGTAACAGCTTTATTTTTTCGTGAGATAAAGCCCCTAAAAACACATTGCTGTCATGTATACATTGTGTTACTCTCCCACCACTTTTAATCCTTACACCTAACTGCATTTGTATTTCTCCTCTCATAAACCTTGGCCCAACACTCCAACCCATTCTCCTTTTCCCCCTTATCTTATACATGTTTCAAAGACACATCAATCTTATACCCTATCCACTTCCAGATTAATGAGTATTCATTATGCACAAGGTAGTCAAAATCGAGATCTTACTCAAGATCGCAAAGGGAAGTATGGATCGTAAAATGGAAGATCGTAACATGGATCGTAAGATCCTACAAAGCTTATGAAATTCATATATGCATTGTAGTAAAAAAAAAACAGCTTCATCTTAGTAAAAAAACAGTAAAAATTCAACTAGATAAACAAAAACCAATGATATTTATATAATATAAAGTAGTAACTAGTAAGCCAAATTGCTAATATATATTAAAAAGTAAAAATCCCATCCTAGTTATAAAACTGTAACTCTTTCCCATTGTTCCCAATTACAAAATAGTGGCTCCATCCTAGTTATCAAATAGAGATTCTATCTTAGTTACAAAAAGATAATCTATCTAAACTCTAAAGCAAATAATCTTGCAAGTTAAAATCATAATCGCTTAAGATATCTTCAACTCCATCATGGTAGTCAAAATCGCGGTTTGCCGCGTAAGATCGGACGAGTTTACGATCGTCTTCACCAATTTCGTGCTCGTGCTTGCTTTGGATCGCAAAATGTGCGGATCGTACTGGATCGTCGTGCTCGTGCATGTCATGCTTATAAAATTTTACGTTGAAGTTACATGTGTGATTGTTTAAAGTTTCTAAGAATTTGTTGCATGAAGTGAATATATTAATCAAGTGTAATTCAATAAATGGATTTCTTAAAGTAAATTTTCCAGTAGTTATCACATAGTGCCAGTATGTAAGTTTTTAAATTGATTTCCACAGATCCTAACTGCATGTGTTTGTGTATGTGAGAGAGTCAATGAATACACACACAGTTGTAAAGTTTCTTAATTTCTAAGTTTGCATGCACTTTTCAAAAAGATAGTTTTTTTTTTTTTTTTTTGCTAAACAAAGTCAATATTATAAAGGAAAAACACAGCACAAGATGTGCCTGAAAAGAGTTAAAAGTTTACAAAGCTGATATAAAACACCCTCTCTCAAGTAGGAAAAACAAATGATACCCCAACTCTTGACCTCCTTAAACACACCTATCTCTTACCTAAAATTCTTCATATGGTATTGCCAAAGAGCCTTTTGGAATTGAAAAAATTGCTGCACAAATGTGTTGTTGCTGCACAACAGGCAAAGAAACAGAAAATTCTGGTTTAAAAAACAGGCACTTGATGGAGCAGAATAGATCCCACATACTGTAGAAGCTATAAAAGTTTCTAAGATTGTTATCCTTCTGTGCAGCCTAAAAAAGTTTCTAAAACTATATTCCACTTATTTATGGAGACGGAAAAAAAAGGTAGTTAATAATACGCCTAAAACATGCATATTAATTAATGCCCTAAGATTCAATAAATGCATATAAACCTTAGTTTGATTGAAATGAATCTTTGTAACATTCCTTTTGTCACTTATCATCCCATTTGATTGTTGGATACTTTTCTATATCATCAACAGTTTGAGGGTTCAGAAGTTGTGAAAGAACAAAACAACCACTTTTCAGGTATCAATAATGTACTGTGTACAGAGTCATACTTTGTTTATGAGATATAAATTCTTTCTTGTTAAATTGAATAATAAAAATGTTTATTTTCTATCAGAAGCCTTGAGCAAAGAAACTGATCAATCTTCTCTAGTATAGAGAGAACGGTGTTTGGTTCTCCGTACAGCACAAGCCATTACTATCTTTTATAATATTTCCTACCCCGTGATCTTAAAAATGCTGGAAAGGACTTGAGATGGTTGCAAAGAGAGAAAATTGTGAAACTGTGATGCAAAACCATTTAGTTGGCCTCCTAATGAAAAAAACAAACTGCTTTTTAGATTCTTTGTTGAATAATGAAGGCTTCAAATGGAAATTTCTTCGGATATCCAGAGAAATTTGCTCAAGAACCTTGAAAATTATTATTTTTCTAATAGCTAGTCTTTCAACACATATTTCTGCTGAAATCAAGATTATCAGCAATACATGTTTTGTGCGATATTTTTTGTTCTTTAAGTGTTTTTAAGAATTGTGATGGTAATGTTTGTTAATAATTTCTATGGATTTGCAGCATTCATGATAAACCACATGACATGGGGTGTTGCTGGTGCCGAATCATTTTTAGAAGTTGACGTTAAGTTGAATCTCACACTTGAGGTTTGTCTTATCTTCAAAATATATAAATATTACATGTACTGTTACATCCGTTTCTGTTTCTCTTTCTTGGGATGGAAGAGTTGTAATCCTGAACTTTATGATGATTGAATCCATTTTCAAGGATCATGAAGGCGTGATCTTCCTTACTTGGACCAACCTCATTTAAATTATATTGTAGCCTCATGGGAAAGAAAGTCCAGGGTTTCGGTTGAATTTTATTGTTGTGAATGTGCAATTTCTGGTTTGTTTCTTCTCAAAGAAAGTGACGAGTTAAGCTGACCTATTCCTCCTTAATTCTTACTAATTCATTTTCTGTAGCTGCATATGCTAAAAGGTCAATGGTTTTGAATTAAAATTTGTTGCTATTACTATATTAACTGTATTTCAGTTTGATATTACTGATTTTTGCATTTGCCTCTCATCTGTAAAAGAATGATCTCTGTCTGCAGATTTACACACGTCCATTTACCATGATGCCTACTTCAGCTGTTGAGGGTCCTGGAAATATGTGAGTTGTTTGGTAAATAGTATTAATTTTATCCTTTTAGGTTTTGTACTCTACATGGTCAAGTTCTCGGATGATACATAAAGTATTGCATATATATTCTCAATTTAAAATTACCAACTACCAACTATTGTAGGCCATAGATGTTGATGTTGTGTCTAATTTTAATTTTGGCCTCTACTTCATGGGAAAAAGGAAGATATACAAAAGCCACTTGTTGGAAATTTAAAGATTCTATAACACTAGAAGATAAAGTTAATATGCGGAGTTGAACACTAACATTGTAGTTAACTAGCTGTCTATTCCTTCGAATTTTATTGTGGACTAAATTTAGGGAGAAATCTTCAGCCACTATTTTTCTGATTGATGGCTTAGTTTCTCCTCTTCCTCCTTACTGATGTAGCCTTTGTGAAACCATAGAGGTTTATTATCACCAAGTAAATCTTTCACCTAAACAGTGCTCTTACAGATCTGCCAGGTTGAATAAGCTTCCTAATTCAGTATTGATATTATGACATTAGATATTATATTAGTAAATATTGATATGAATTTCCAGAAGATTTTTCAGGATGTGCACCAAAGTTCTATTTTGCTATGGATTCTGTTTTAACATAAATGATAAGAACTCAAAAGTTTATGCAAGGTGATTGGAAGCATATTCAGCAATTAACTTACGTATATGGTGTACTCTCTGGGCTCCATACATGAGGCCCTACGGAAAAAAAAAAGAAAAAAAAAAAAAGCTTTTATAATTGGATTTTGAATGAGAAATTAAAGGTTGGGGTTTAGAAGACAAAAGAACATGGAACTCTTAAGGGAATTTGGTGAATTTTATTTTCCTTTCAACTTTCTATATACTTTATTTATGCTTTTGTGTTCAATGATTTTTTTCTTTTAGAGGGTTAATTAGGGGCCTATTTAAATTTATGACCCTCCTATTTAGCTTGTTCCAAGAAGTTTCACTCTCAAACTTATTCATAAGTTTCATTTGATAAGAACTTATTGAATAAAATATAACACGTCTTTAAGTATGAAAAATAAGCAGATTTTTTTCCCTTTTTTTTCTTTTTTTGTGTGTGGTCTCCTTGTACTCAAAGTATGTCTTACTTTTGTCTATTACTTTTTAATTAGTTTAGGAAGATTAATCTCTTTTGGCTATGTACAGAATGATGCAAGTTTTGATGGACAAGCTCGTGCCACTGCTACTTCAGCAGATGCTACAAGATTATGATGAATGGGTTAAAAACCAATCATACTCTCTAAAATCAGGATTCTAGGTTGGAGAAGTTAAATGTACAAAATTTTTGGTAGAGGAAGAACTGTTGGTGTGTGGTGAGAATTTGATTTAAAAGAGACCTGTATTAAAAACTGCATCCATGTAAAAATCGATGGATTATTTTATATTTATCTTTTGTAAAAATATATTTTTTATTAGAAGAGCATAATCAAATTTTATTCATAAAATCTCTATTTATAAAAAAAAAAAAAAAAATTGTGATACAAAATAAGGAAATAAATCTTAAAATAATCAAAATAATTAAATATAAATATTTTAAACATAAATAAAATATTTATTTTTTCTAAAAATATTTAAACATATTTCCAACAAAAATTACTCTCAGAAGCGGCTCTTTGTTTGTTCTATTTTTTAATATTCTATCTAGTTTGGCAAGAAATGGTACTGGTACAAACTTTTCAAGTATTATAGCAACGTTGGGATGCACGAATAAAAGCATAATGAAGAAGAGTGTGTAAATAACAATAAAATATTTTTTTTTTCATTACAAGGCGTTTTTATCAAATGTATTAGTCGGAAAATCCGGTAAAACCGAATTTGTACGAATTATTATATAATGTATTTACATTAGTTTAATTTTTTTTCTATTTTATTTTTTAAAAAACAAAATAACTTTTTAAAATGAATATTAACAATTCAGCAATAAAAATTATATCAATAATGTGTAAATGTATATAATTGATATCTACATTAAAAATAAATATATATTATTAAGATTAAACTTTAATTTTAATTGGATAATAATATCAACAATATCTAAAAGAAAATTATACCTAAGTTTTGTCATATTAAAAATTGCATTCATTGTATTAACATCTTAATGAAAAAATAATTAGAATTAACCCGAACATGATGCGGATACTCGGGTATCTCTATAGATAGCATTTCATACAGAAATTTGATGGCTAAAAATTGATTACAATATAAAATTCACTTGAGTTATCAAAACAATGTATTTAATATCATATTTTACTCTTAAGAACATAACACATTTTTTCCATTTAACCAGCAAATGATGCAAAAGTATTTACAAAAACTTATTAATACCAAAGAGGATACTCACACTGTGATAGATATCGGCTTCCTATTTGGAGGGTGTACAGTAGGAGAAAGTAGGGGATTAAATTGTATCAAAATAACTGAATGTATTAATTAGAGAGTTATGTGATGTATAAAAAGGGGAATAATGGTCTGTATAGGAATCTTTGGAAGGATCATTGAATGGAGGATAGTTGAGGTCTCTCGAATACCTGAAAACAGTTGCTGAAATAAAATTCATATTTCATTGTTTTCCCTTCTTTTCTCCATTTCTGGATCAGTTCTATCACACTGATAGTCTCATAGCTTTCCGTCAGACACTGTCATGAGTCATTTTATTTTATCAGGTTGCAACTGCAGAAGGCGCCGAATTACTAAATAAATAAATAAAAATAAAAAGTAGTTGAAAATGATTGATAAAGCATGGGAAAGGTCATGTCTTCAGATCCAAAATCTGTGTCCATGTCACTCCAATTGTCATTCCATTTTTAATGACACATTTACACATTTGTCAGTACTAATTTCAGTACACAAGGGAAACCTCAGAAGAATTTCCCCAAATCAAGTTTTCTTGAACTCCAACAGTAGTGGTGAATCTTTCAATTGCAGGAAATTTGCACACAATTGATACACATTCACCAGATCAGATGATACGTATAAAAGAAATGTTATGTATTTTACTAAAAATATTAACCGATTAATTCAAAAACTTGAGATTTTGATTGTAACCAACATACTGAGTTCTTTGGAAGGACCAATTGTTGGATCAATGTTGTTAATTGCATTAAGGAATTCCTTGAATCCACAATCATGACTACATCCACTCTGGTTCATGCTGACAGCATGTATCCTACATCCTCTAGTAATCTCTGCCGAGTCTCCAATTAATTGAACTTGAGTTAATATTATGCAATTTTTATGCATTTTATTTTTATTTGCATACAACTAACATTTTTATACATATATAAAATTGTTACATGTCATATATTTTAACTGCTATGCAACTCCCGCTGTTTGTCCGAGACACTATCCGCTATGATATAACAGATTATTGGCTTTCTACCATTTTCCGCAATTCGCGATTGATAACAGTTTTTGATTCAGGCACAAAGGATAAGTAATCTTATAATTTGAGTAATTCATTTCAAAAGGTAATAAAAGGGAAGGGAGGGGAATTTCTTGTGCTTACTAGACAAATTGGTTAGTAAAGTAACAGGAATATAGGAAGGAGTGTCTGACAAGCATGCCTGGACAATCAGTTATTGACAGAATAGTTTTCTATAAGTAGGCAAGGGCTCTGGTTGTCTCTTTTGCAAGAGCTTTGGATCAGTACCTTTCTGGAATTGAATAACACTCAGTAGTTTTTGTTCCTGGTCTTCTATTAGTTAGAGTCCTAATTCTATAATTACATCAGTAACAAGGACACACAAAGTGTCAAATGCAACAACCAAAAAAAAATCTTAAAACTGAGGGGTCAGACACGGTCCGTTAAAACTAAACACAAAAGAAAAATCATTGTCTTTCATGCATATAACAGCCACACTATTCCACTCTTGCAAATATACAACACCTGCAGTAGATTTTTCTTTTTTTAAATATTACCAGTCATAGTCTCATCGCATAACACAATTTGAAACAAGCACGCATGAAAAATATTTCAAACACATTACATCCTTCAAAAGCAAAGTACAAGACAACTGACACATCTAATTCAAAAAACATTAAAGCAGCAAATAAGCATTCTCAACGTTTGGATCACAGTTCATGAGTCACTATCATCGCCTCTCTCACTTGAACAGAGAACCTAGTATCTGGCTCTTTTGGAGTAATCTCCACGGCTATCCCTCTCATAACCTTTATTTCCCCGCTCTTCCTCCTCCCTCCTGTGCTTTCTTTCTCCACGACCATAATCATCCCTTCTGTTCTGTTTTCTTTCTTCATGATCATCATCATCCATTCTGCGCTGCTTTCTTTCTTCATGATCATCATCATCCCTTCTGCGCTGCTTTCTTTCTTTGTCACCATCATCATCCCTTCTGTGCTTCCTTTCACCACGACCATCTTCATCCTTTGAGTGATTTTTTTCCTTATGATCATCCTCCCTTAAGTTCTTTTGTTCTACATGCCCATCCTCATCCCTTGAGCGCTTTCTTCCTATATAGTCATCTCCATGTCCATCCTCATCTCTTTTGTGTTTCCCTTCTTTAGAATCATCTTCATCCCTTGAATGCTTTCTTTCTCCAAGATCATCCCCACCCCTAGAGTACTTTCTTCCTGTAAGATCATATTCATCCCTTCCACGCTTTCTTTCTCCACGGTCATCCTTATCCCTTCTATGCTCATGCTCCCTATGATTATCATCTCTTTTGTGCCTCCTTGCTTCATGATCCTCAGCATAGCGAGCAGTTCGACCAACAAAATGTGATTCAACATCCTTATTATAATTTCTACCTCTCTTCTCAGAGGCATCATCATCACGCCCTGCATGCCTAGCTGATTTAGAATAACCATCTCTTTCTTGATCATCATTTCGGTACATTCTAGATTTAGATTCAGACTCAATTTTCCTATCATCTCCATCATGCTTGGCCAATGTGAAAGGCTCCCTGTCTCTGTCTCCGTCAATTTTCCTGTTACCTTGTGTCATTTCTCGGCTTCTCCTATTTGATCCCTCAGTAAAATCTCTGCCATATGACTTTTTTAGTGAGTCCAATGCATCAACATTAGCACCATTCCCTTTTTCAGCACCACTACCTCTGGCTTCATCTCTGAATTTATTTTCTTCCATGCCATATCCTTTACCTTTCTTTGATACAGCATCCCCCCCTTTTCTCGTTTTTTCATATCTGTGATCACTAGAATCGCTGTATGAATCACTGTCACTGCTACTCTTGTCAGAAGAAGAGTATGACCCCCTTCTAACAAATCTGTCCTTTCCCAAAACACGCCTACCACCACCTTTACCAGAGTCCTCATCATCAGAATTACGCTTCATTGCCTTCTCCTTCTCAAGTCTACTATATTTCTTTTCTTCATTATCATCAGATTCCTCCTCAGAATCACGACGTTTGCTCAGTTTTGAATGTCGCTTCCCTTCTCGTGTCTTATTCTTGGAGTAGTCTTTATGATAATCAGAATCATCATCTGAAGCATGCCTCTTACGAGACTTTTCTGTCTTGTTATGACTTTTTCTTACAATATTGCTGTCATCAGAATCATAAGTAGAATCAGTATCATCACTATCCTCCACCCTACCTTTCTTGTGATGCTTAGTTATCTTCCGTTTCTTTTCAGCCTTGAACTTCCTATTAACATCACTATCAGAATCAGATTCATCACTACTACTTGAATACTCTTTACTGTGTTTTCTTCTACCTCCCCCCTTCTTATCATACAAACTGCTGTCTGAATCAGATGAATCAGATGAATCAAATTCATACTTTTTCTGCCGAGTTTCAACCTTCTTGTGGTGCCTTGTATCTTTAACACCCTTCTTCTTAGCATTTTCATCCTTTTGATCTTCAACCACTTGTTTCTTCCGACTGAAATCTCTGTCCAAAAAGGCATGTTCAGGCTTTGAATTGTGTTTCCCCTCTGCATTAGAATCATTTTTCCCATCATTTCCAAGCCCATCATTCCCATCTGCATTTATTTCATTGACTTCAGATGATACTATGCCAAGAGCAGCTTTCATTGCTTCCATCTGCTTTTCCTTTCTAGCAGCAATTTGATGAGTCTGTGTGTCCGAAACCCTGAAAAATTCCCAAGAGAGCTATTATTATTGATTTCTAGGCATCAACTTTAGACACATTATTCACAGTTCACACAAAAATGTGACATATATAAGTCTCCATTACCATGCAGACACAGGGCAATTAGCATCACATTAATCTGCATCTAACAGCATCCATGCATCCAAAACATCCATCAACAACAAGCAACCTCTAAAATAATTTAAACAATCTTACATCCCATGTATTCATCAAGCATGTATTCATCATGCCATTAACAAACCACCAAAAACAAGTAAACCTCATTATAGTCCTTTTTATATTTGAATACATCAATCATTTTAGTTCCAAGACAATTTGTTGCATGAAGTGAATATATTAATCAAGTGTTATTCAATAACTGGATTTTTCTTAAAGTAATTCTCTTGTAGTTATCATATAGTGCCAGTATGTAAGTTTTTAAATTGATGTTCACAGATCTAACTGCATGTGTTTGTGTTCATGTGAGAGACAGAATCAATGAATATACACACAGTAGTATATTTGATATATTGTTGGATACTTTGCTATATTATTCATAGTTTGAGGATTCAGAAGTTGTGAAAGAACAAACCAACCACTTTTCAGGTATCTATATGTGTATAATCATACCTTGTTTATGGGATATAAATTCTTCCTTGTAAAATTGAACTATAAATTTTTTTATTTTCTATCAGAAGCCTTGTGCAAAGAAACTGATCATTATTCCCTAGTATAGAGAGAAAGATGTTTGCTTCTCCTTAGTGCAAAGGCCATACTATCTTTTTTATATTCCCACCCGGTGATGTTGAAATTTGAAAATACTGGAAAGGACTTAAGATGAGAGCTAAGAGAGAAAATTGTGAAAATACTGATCAACTACATAAATCCCATCTGAAAGAACTGGAAGGGACTTAAGATGGGTGCTAACAGAGAAAATTGTGAAAATGTGATGGGATTCATGTAGTTGATCAGATGCAAAACCATTTAGTTGGCCTCTTAAAGAAAAGAACAAAATGTCTTTTAGACTCTTTGTTGACTAATAAAGGCTTAAAATGGAAGTTTCCCCAGATATCTGGAGAAATTTGCTCAAGAGCCTTTGAAATTATTATCTTTCTAATAGCTAGTCTTTCGACACAGTTTTCTGCTGAAATCAATATTATCGGCAATACATATTTAATGTGATATTTTTTGTTCTTTAAGTATTTTTAAGAATAGTCAGGGTAAAGTTGGTTAGTAATTTCTATGGATTTGCAGCATTCATGATAAACCACATGACATGGGGTGGAGCTGGTTCTGTATCATTTTTAGAAGTTGATGTTAAGTTAAATCTCACACTTGAGGTGCATCTTATCCTTAAAATATATCAATATTACATATACTACTGTTACATCCGTATTTGTTTCTCTTTCTCTTGTACTTCATGATGATTGAATCTGTTCTCTAGGACCATGAAAGCATGAACTGCCTTACTTGAATCAATCTCGTATAAATTATATGGTAGCCTCATTGGAAAGAAAGTCCATGGATTCGGTTGAATTTTATTTTTGTGAAAGTGAAATTTCTGGTTTGTTTCTTTTCAAGAAAAGTGATGAGTTAACCGACCTATTACTCCTTAATTCTTACTAATTCATTTCCTGTATCTGCAAATGCTAAAAGGTCAATGTTTTGAATCAAAATTTGTAGCTATTATATTACTATTGTAACTGTATTTCAGTTTGATATTACTGGTTTTTGCATTTGCCTCTCATCTATAGAAGAATGATCTCTGTTTGCAGATTTACACATCCATTTACCATGATGCGTACTTCAGCTGTTGAGGGTCCTGGAAATATGTGAGTTATTTGGTAAATAGTATCAATTTTATCCTTTTAGGTTATGTGCTCTGCATGGTCAAGTTCTCTGATGATATATTTTTACATAAAGTATTGAATGTATATTCTCAATTTAAAATTACCAATTATTGCTGACTATAAATGTGTCTAATTTTTTTAAATAATCTTTCACTAAAGTCTCTGTACTTCATTGGAAAGAGGAAGATATACAAAAGTCACTTCTTGAAAATAGAAAGATTCTAGAACACTGGAAGATAAAGTTAATATGAGGAGTAGAATACTAACATATTGTAGTTCACTGGTTATCAATTCTATCAAGTTTTATTGGGGACTAAATTTAGGGAGAAATCTTCAGCCACTATTTTTCTGATTGATGGGTTAGTGTCTGCTCCTTCTCCTTACTGATGTAGCCTTTGTGAAACATTAGAGGTTTATCATCAAGTAAATCTTTCACCTAAACAGTGCTTTTTCAGATCTGTCAAGTTGAATAAGCTTCCTAATTCAATATTGATATTACCAATTATGACATTAGATATTATATTAGTAAGTATTGATATGAATTTCCTAGTGATTTTTCAGGATGTGCACCAAAGTTCCACTTAGCTATGGATTCTGTTTTAACATAAATGATAAGAACTCAAAGTTTATGCAAGGTGATTGGAGGCATATTCAGCAATTAACTTACGTATGTGGTGTACTATCTGGGCTATATACCTTAAGTCCTCTGGGAAAAACTTTTATAATTGGATTTTGAATGAGAAATTAAAGGTTGGGGTTTAGAAGACAAAAGAACATGAAACTCTCCAGGGAATTTGGTGAATTTTAATTTCCTTTCAACGTTCTATATACTTTATTTATGCTTTTGTTTTAAATGATTTTTTCTTTAATAGAGTTAATTAGGGGCCTATTTAGACTTGTGACCCTCCTATTTAGCTTGTTTCAAGAATTTTCACTGTTAAACTTATGAATAAGTTTCATTTGATTAGAACTTGTTGAATAAATATAAACATGCCTTTAAGTATGAAAAATAAGCCGATTTTTTTTTTCCTTTTTTTTCTTTTTTTGTGTGTTGAAAATATGCATTAAAAGCTATAACTTGTATTGGATAATTTAATCTTTTGGAGTTTGTTAATTATGCTTCTAACTTTAAGGATGTTGTTGAGGTGAAGATAAGGATCGTGTTCCTATCAACTAAACTTAATGATGTTATCAGTTTGTTTTTAAGATAAGGATGTTGTTAACTATTTGAATTTTGTGTAACTCTTTAATTTATAGTCCGTCAATAAAAGTTTTAGTGATCCTCCACATAACACTTTTTCTTTGTTATCAGATAAATCTTTCTGCTCTTAGAAAAGCTAACAGTGAAGTTAAGGACAAACTATGATGATAGACACAAACAATACATAAGGAATGCAAACACATGCAAACATTAATTGAAACAATTTTTCAAAATCCTAACATAAGCATCAGAATTCAAAATTAATGAGCGACCCTCTTTGGGCAACACAAACATACTTCTTATCTGTTGCAGATACAGAAGCAGATCCGTCATTTTCCTCAGTGGCAGCAGCCTCCAAATTCTGGCGAGCCTCCTCAAGTTTCTCGGCAATCTCAGCATCAGTGTAGCCCTGATCAATGAGCTTGTCTTCCAGAATGACAAGCTTGAGCTGAATCTGACGCTTGCGATCATGCTCGAGGATCTCTTTGTTGGGCTTCCTGGTAACACCAGCAGTGCCCTGATCTGCCTCAAACCCCTTCGTGTTCTCAGCAACCTTTGAAATCTTCGGCTTCACAAAGAACTTGTTGCTCTGAATGTACCCATTCGTACCCGACCCCCTTGGGGTCTGTAATCCTATTCCGTTGTACATATCAACCCACTGAAATTAAAACTGGAAAAAATAGAGAAGGAACAAAAAGATTAGAAACACTAAGTTCAAAGTTAGTTTAGAGATCCCGAGAGTTATCACAGCTAGAAAAATATATCTGATGTATTCAACAAGTTGAACACAGCAAAAAAATTGTGTCTATTGTGATAAAAAAAAAATGACCAAAGGTTCGTTGCTGTATGCTAACACATAACAAGTGAAGTATCAAGAAGAACATAATAACAGAAGTAGAAACACAAAGAGGCACAAACCTTTATAACTTTAAAGAAAAAAAAAAACCGAAAAATCAGCATAATTTGAAATCTCTTGCAAGGAAAAAAAAACATATTTTACCCAGAATTCACAACAATTTGCATTAAAAACAATAATAATTAGGCGAAGCCTTTTCAAGTTGCATGGAAGAAAAACCCAAAGCCAATATTAAGTGCATAAATGGCCAACACCTTCGGACACCAAACTTTTCAGACGAATCAGATGCAGCACTCAAAACAACCAAGCGATCGATACTTAATAGAAGAAGCGTGTATATAATGGAAGCATCGAGAATGGGAAAGGTAGCCATTGGATGAAAGCAGAGAAGAGAGAATTAGCGATTATACCTCCAAACACGCCAGAGAGAGGTCTGTGATTGAAGACAGAGAGATCTAGGACGCGAGTTAGGGTTTGTGATTGTAACGATGTTCCTCGAAACGAAAAGCGCCTTCCAAATTCAGAATTTGGTTTTACTCGCAGCGACTTTGATTATTGGGTGAAAACAAGACTATAAATAGATAAAATAAAATAAAATAAGTCGGAAAACATTTTTTTTATTTGTGGGCTGAATCTATTTGAAACGCTAAGAAAGCAAGACTATTCTTAAGACACTTTATGTTTTTATTAAAGATAAAATAAAAATTAAATAATAAAAATATATTGATTTAATTAATATTATAATTAGTTTATTAATTTTAAGTATTTGAATTTGATTAAAATATATTTTTTTAATTTTTTTAAATAAAAGGATATAATAGTTAATAAATATGAAGATTAAGATGATTACTAAAAAAAAGTATTTCATTTATATATTATTATAGATTTTTTTTATATATTAGTATAAATTTTTTTCTCTTCTCACTTTTACTTCTTTGAAAATTATTTTTATATTCTAAAAATTACTTTTCAACATATAAAAAAGGGAAATCCAAAGAGAATACACATAAAATTATAAATATATAATATTATTTTTGTTGAATTGTACTTTTAATCTTCTTATTTTTTGGTAATCCATAATTTTGGTCCCACTATTTTATAATAGAGATCTTTAGTTCATCTAATATAATATATATATATATATATATATATATATATATATGAAATATGTAAATAAGATTTATTAACAAAATAAATACTTAGGTACAAACAAGAAATTTTGTATGTTATTTTTTTTTTATTTTTATCCTTATATCACGTCTATTAAGTGATGATAAATTAGTAGATAATATCAAAATTTAACGATAGACGAACACTAAATTGAATGTAGGACCAAAATTATGTATTTTTAAAAATAAGGAGAATAAATATATCTATTTTAAAATAAAGAGGCCAAAATTACTTGATAAAGATAATGAGACTAAAAGTTCAATTTAGTCTATTATTTTGTATACTATATATATATATATATATATATATATATATATATATAAATTTATTATTAAAAAAGTACGTTGATAACTATAACATATTATATACAAGATTTATATATAATATTTAGTAATTTATATAGAGAGTAAATTACTTTTGATCTCTCCATATAAAAACTTGTTAAACTAATCACAGTTATAGTGCAAGTGAAATTAACCCCTTGTAGAAAATAGCACACGCCCAGTGATCATGGTCATAAATCCTACACTTGTTGACAAGCGTTTGATAGTAATAGATCTCTTAATAGTTTATTGTCATCTTCACCTTAGGACGAAATTCGTTCACGAATTTAATATACTTAGCATTTTCACCACTCTCATCATAGTAGCGAGAGCAATAACGAATAAGCTCATCAAACTTAGCAGCATATTATGCAACCGTACCATCCTTTTGCTTCAGGTCAAGGAATTCTACCTCCTTTTGACTTCTCACGTCATTAGGAAAATACTTCTCAAAAAACATCTTTGGAATTTATCCTAATTAATCATCATTGCTTCAACCATCATCCTTTGTAAAGCTCCTTCCCACGAAAAGTAAGTGCCAGATGTCAACATGAAAGTAGTCAGATTTACCTTCTGAGCAATAGGACACTCCATAGCCTTAAAGATTTTTTTAATATTAGTCAACCAAATCATCACGCCTTCTAGGTCATATCCTCCCTTGAAAGAGGGCGGGTGGTAACGCTAAAATTGCTCCAACCAACTAAGAGCAATTCCAACCCCGTTAGTCTTTGTAGCTCTTATTAATGCTTGAAGAGCAATACCAATAGCATGGTTATTCCTATCAACCATAATTTTGATACATAACAACAAAATTAATAATTAATTATCACATCAAACACAACAAATACATAATTAGAGAAAGAAAACGCAAATAAACACACAATACACACGTCCGTTTTTAATCAATCTAGCTTTGATACTACTATATATGATACACTCTACCCCATATTTCATAACATATGAATAATAGAAAAATGAAATAACCTCAATCTAATAAATGAACTCAAAAGTCATACAAGTAGAGAGGATCACATTTTGACATAAACTAGACTTGCGAAAATAAAAAATTACAAAGGAAATAAAATCAACTACTCAATTTAAATAAACCAAATCCTAACTAGTCTTAACTAATCATTGGGGTCATGTATCCTATCAGAGCAAAATCTAACATTGAGGTCTAGGCCTCATCACCAACATCCCCAGCACCGTGTTGATGATCACCTACAAAAATCACAAGGGAACAATAAAAAAGGAAAAGGAGTGAGAAATATCTCACTCTATCTCATGGTGCAAGAATGTAAATCGACTAGTCAAACACAAATAACACATATAACAAGGTATAACATACGCAATTACGCATCATCCTATTTAACTCATTCATAGCATAATAAGAAACAATAAATAAGATTATAATGCAAATGTAATGGACACGGACTACATGTTATCATGTATGTAGTGCTAGTAAAAATATCACATTTGTGCATTATCACTAACAATATACTAAGGTAGTCTACGAATACATGTTGGGTCATATACTCTACGCACTCTCACTAGAAGATGATAGAAAGAGTAGGAGAAGTGAAGATTGAAACTCCTCCAAAGCTCCTCCTAAGCTCGGATCAACTTCAATGGAGATAAACCGATTGTATCAACACCTTAGGAGAAGGAGAACTCTCGGATGGAAGGCCAAAGCCTTAGAGGGAAGTATCCAAGCTCAAAACTCAAGGGATTGCTCACTTCAAAGATAAGGAAACTAGGTTTTCCTAAAGGATTTTTGAAGGCACTCTCTAGGGTTTTCTCTTGGAATTCGGTGACTCTTGAAAGATGGCTGAAATGTGTTCAGAAATCTCATATATTCAAAAGTGTTTACAATAGGTGGGAAAAGATACACTTATAGGAAGAAACTAGGTTAACTTGGGCGACAATTTAAAACCAATCAAATTGGCGCCAAGTTTGAATTTCAAATTTGAATTTGAAATTCAAACTTTGGCTTCCAACGTGACTAATTCAGATGCTACCCTCATTTAGGAGTCATTTAGAAGTGATTTGAGTTGCATTTGAAGCTCACATGGCCGGAACCACACCATGCCATCCATGTGACTCAAATTCAACTCAAATTACTTCTAAATGATGCATAAATGAAGCCTAATTTTCCTATTAATGTATTCTTCATATAACCCTAATCTAATGACTGAAATACATTGGTCTAATGAATACAATGAATAGGAAAAATTATAAGAAGAAGAATGAGCCCAATATTGGGTATCAAAAGCCTAAAGCCCAAGAAGCCCAAAATTAAGCCCAAGACACCTAAACCCTAATCTATGGTCAAAATACAAGACCAACATCAAAGTAAATTCCTATACTAAGAAAATACAATTAATCATGGTGTTCAATCAATCAAATCCCAAGTGAGAAGCACCCTAGGCCCACCAAGCCCATTGGACCCACTAAGCTCTGAAGCAGTCAAATCTTCAAGTAACCTCCTGGCCATAGCTCTAGTGGTTGGGCCTTTAGCCCATGCTCTTCCATCATTCCCTCCCTCTTGAGAAGGATTCGTCCTCGAATCTGAAGATTCTTCCTCATCATCACTAGCACCTACAAAAGGTTTAAGATCACTAACATTAAAAGTGGTGCTGACTCCATAATCAGAGGGTAAATCAAGTCTATAAGCGTTATCATTGATACGTTGTAAGACCTGAAAGGGACCATCTCCTCTAGGACTGAGTTTGGACTTCCTTTGATTTGGAAAACGTTCTTTTCTTAAATGAAGCCAAACCCAATGACCTTCCTCGAAGATCATAGACTTCTTGCCTTTACTTCCTTGTTTTGCATATTTCTCATTTTGATTTTGAATATGAGTTTTAATCCTTTCATGAAGTTTCTTAACAAAATCAGCCTTTGAAGCTCCTTCCTTATGAATGAAATGTTCAACATTAGGAAGAGGTATCAAATCTAAAGGGGTTAAAGGATTAAACCCATATACAGCCTCAAAAGGAGAAATATTGGTAGTTTTGTGAACTACCCTATTGTAGGCAAATTCAATGTGTGGCAAAAACTCATCCCAAGATTTGTGATTACCCTTTAGGACTGCCCTAAGCATAGTAGACAGAGATCTATTCACTACCTCAGTTTAGCCATCTGTTTGAGGATGACAAGTAGTTGAAAAGAGGAGTTTGGTTCCTAGTCTTGACCACAAGACACGCCAAAAGTGGCTTAGGAACTTTGTATCTCTATCTGAAACTATAGTCCTAGGAAGCCCATGTAGTTTAACCACATCTTTAAAGAAGAGTTTTGCAATGTTGCTTGCATCATCTACTTTGTGGCAAGGAATAAAATGAGCCATTTTACTGAAACGGTCCACTACCACAAAGATAGAATCCATTCCCCTTTGGGTTCTAGGCAAACCTAGCACAAAATCCATGCTAATATCTACCCAAGGAGAAGAAGCAACAGGCAAAGGTGTGTATGTACCATGAGGCATTACTTTAGACTTAGCTTGTAAACAAGCTAAACATCTAAAACAATGCCTTTGGACATCTTTTCGCATATGGGGCCAATAAAATTTTTCTTTTAACAAACTAAGGGTTTTCTCAACACCAAAGTGCCCCATAAGCCCACCTTCATGACTCTCTTTAATTAATAATTTTCTAATGGATCCTTGGGGTATGCATAACCTTCCTTCTTTATACAAGTACCCCTCAACCATATAGAAACCATCAAAAGCTTTTTGTTGACATTTTTTATAATTATCACTAAACTCAAGATCTTCCTCATACAACTCCCTAATATTATCAAATCCAAGAATTTGAGTACCTAGAGACACAAGCAAAGTATGTCTTCTAGATAAAGCATCAGCTACAATATTTGATTTTCCTTTCTTGAATTTAATAATATATGGAAATTGTTCAAGGAACTCTAGCCATTTGCATGCCTCTTATTTAGCTTACCTTGACCTCTTAAATATTTAAGTGACTCATGGTCACTATGGATGACAAACTCTTTGGACACAAGATAGTGTTCCCAAGTTTGTAAAGCTCTAACCAATGCATACAACTCCTTGTCATAGGTTGGGTAATTGAGGGAGGCACCTTTTAGTTTTTCACTAAAATAGGCAATGGGGTGTCCTCCTTGCAATAACACAGCTCCTATGCCAACTCCTGATGCATCACATTCTAGCTCAAAAGTCTTTTCAAAATTGGGTAGAGCTAAAATGGGTGCATTAGTAAGTTGATCTTTAAGTAATTGAAATGCTTGGTCATGCTTTGAAGTCCAATCAAATAAAATATCTTTTTTGACTAGCTCATTCAAGGGTGAAGCAATGCTAGAGAAGTTAGGCACAAATCTTCTATAAAAACTTGCTAGTCCATGAAAACTCCTAACTTCACTAACATTTTTAGGCTTGGGCCACTCTTGAATGGCTTTGATTTTCTCGGGGTCCACTTGAACCCCATTTTTGCTTATAATGAACCCTAGGAAAACCACATGATCTACACAAAAAGTACATTTTTCAAGATTTGCAAATAATTGGTTTTCCCTAAGGATCATCATCACTTCTCTAAGATGTCCTAAGTGATCATCTTGAGAACTACTATAGATTAATATGTCATCAAAATAAACAACAACAAATTTTCCTATACACTCTCTCAAGACATGATTCATAAGCCTCATGAATGTACTTGGTGCATTAGTTAAACCAAAAGGCATAACTAGCCACTCATACAATCCAAATTTGGTCTTAAAAGCAGTTTTCCACTCATCACCCTTTTTAATTCTTATTTGGTGATAACCACTTTTAAGATCAATTTTAGAAAATATAGAGGCACCATGTAATTCATCAAGCATATCATCAAGTCTAGGGATTGGGTGCCTGTACTTGATTGTGATATTGTTAATGGCCCTACAATCACAACACATTCTCCATTTTCCATCTTTTTTGGGCACTAACAATACAGGCACAGCACAGGGACTCAAACTCTTTTGCACCCACCCCTTATTCAATAATTCATGGACTTGATTCTCTATCTCCTTAGTTTCTTGAGGATTTGTCCTATAGGCTGGTCTATTGGGTAGACTAACCCCAGGCACAAAATCAATTTGATGTTCTATACCCCTAAAAGGAGGAAGGCCTTTTGGACCTTCACTAGGGAATATATCATCAAATTCTTTTAATAAATGAGAAAATTGAGGAGGTAAAGAACTAAGCTCAATGCTTAAATTATGACACTGAAGCACACTTCTACAAAGAAGAAGGTAAGAAGGTTTTTCAACAATAAGGGTTTGTTTTAATGTTTCTTTTTGAATACCTTCTAATGAAAGAGATTTCTCTTCCTTCTTCTTTGAAGCTTTATGCTTCTTTTCTTCTTTGTTTTTTTTTTTTAACCAAGTTTTTTTTTCTTCTTCTCTTTTCATTTTCATTTGTACTTGATCCTCTATCACTTGTGAAGGAGACAAAGGATGAAGTACAAACTTTTTTTCTTTATGGGTGAAAGTAATTTCATTGGTAAGGCCATTGTGCATGGTTTTCTTGTCAAATTGCCAAGGCCTTCCCAACAAAATATGGAAAGCCTCCATTGGAACTATGTCACAAACCACTTGATCTTCATAGTTACCAATAGAAAACTTGACTTTCACTTGTTTTTCAACATTGATATCCCCATCTTCATTAATCCAATGAAGTTGATAAGGTTTCGGATGGGGAATAGGAGTTAACCCAAGCTTCTCTACCAACCTTGTGCTACAACAATTGCAACAAGACCCACTATCCACAATGAGAGAACAAGCATTATCCAAAATTTTACACCTTGTGTGAAAAATATTCTCTCTTTGTGAAAGGTGAGACTCATGAGGTTGGCTTCCTAGAAATCTTCTAATCATTAGAAGTTGACCATCACAAGGATATGCATTCTCAATTGGATGGTCTTCCTCACTTGATTCACTATCACTTGAAGTATTAGAATTAGTTTCATCAACACTACTATAAACATCTTGCCCTCTTAAAATCATTACTTTTTTTGTTGGGCATTGAGAAGCTATGTGGCCTCTCCCAAGACATTTAAAGCATTTGATGTCACTAGTCTTACTACTAGAAGTGACAACATTTTTATTTTTCTCTTTTTCATTTTCAAGACCCTTGCCAAATTTCTTAGAGGCATCATATTGACCCTCCTTCTTGTAATCCTTCTTAACATAAGAGCTAGATTGAGTTTTGCCTTTAAAAAAGCTTTTTCTCAAATTTTGTTGTTCCACCCTTATACAAAGTTGGACCAAATCATCAAGGTCCCTATAAGGGAGTAACTCAACTCTATCTCTTATGTCAAAATTAAGACCACTTAGAAATCTAGCAATGGTCAATCTTTCTTCCTCCCTTATCCCAGCCCTCATGAGATACAACTCCATCTTTTGTCTATACTCCTCAACACTCATACTCTTTTGTTGGAGTCTTTGGAGCTTATCCATAAGCTCCCTACTATAATAAGAAGGTATGTGCCTTCTTCTCATAGCACTCCTCAACTCATTCCAATAAGTGATGGGAGGATCATTGTGAAGTCTTCTCTCTCTTTCCAAGGATGTCCACCAATACATGGCTTGTCCTTGAAAAGCTAGGGTGGCTAGAGGAACTCTTCTTTCCTCACCTACTTGATGACAAGTGAAGATTTGCTCCACTTTCATCTCCCAATCCAAGTAGGTGTCCACATTATCTTTTCCATGAAAGTAAGGGAGATCAATCCTTGATTCCCTCACTTTGTGTTCTTTAATGACTCTCCTAGGTGTGGGTTGATAGTAAGCATCCATATGTATACTACCATCATTATCTTGGCTTTGAGAATCATTGGAGCTCTTGGTTGAGCTCCTTGAAGAATTTTTTTGACTTTTATTTTTATTTAATTTTTTTAAAAGTTTTTCTTCTCGTTGCTTAATCTTTTGAATCTCTTGTTCTAAAGCCATGATTTGTACTTCCTTTTCAAGCTTTTCTTTTTGTTTTAGAAGTATCTCATCATTTTGCCAAAGTTTTAGTTCTTCAATCTCCTTTACAATTTTTTTAAAACTTTTAGGAGTATCAAAATCACTACTACTTGGAGAATGGTGACTCATGATTAAGCAATGAGATGTTATATGCTATGCAAAAAGTTATAAAATGTTTTTGGGATTTTCTAGGAATGAAAATAGCACTTGGAAGTCTAAGTGTACAAGTTGCAATATCAAGGGAGGTGAGCTACAAAGAACCACTTAATAACCAAGCCTTTTCAAGTGGAAATCACTAAACTCCTTTGTGGTACTTCCAATTCCCCAAAACTTTTCACAAAAATTTTTGTATGATTTTCACAATTTGTTTGTTTTTGAGATTAAACTAAAGCGTGAGCAATTAAACTACACAATACTAGACGTTTTAGGGCAACAAAGTAAGCACAAATATGAATAAGAAATTTAAAGGAAGCAAGAACAAGTAGCTAGTCGGATAACCCTAAGTGAAAGCTTGAAACATATGAAATTTCCAAGCCACTTCCACTAGTACTACACGTGAGATGCTATCAAGGATGTAGATATACCTGACCAGCTTCTTAATACTCCCTCCAAGCTTTACAAATTGGTTTAAAAAATACAAGACAATTGACAAAAATTAAACTAAACTAGAAAGCAAATATTGGCGGCTTTGTGACCAATTAGTGACGGTTTTTTTTTGTTCAACTTTTCTAACACTTGTTTAAGTGTCTTAACCCGCCACTAATCCTTCAAATTTGATGCTCCTGGACCTGCAAAGAATCACAACAAAAGAGGTTAATGGTGGCTGCCTTACAAGGTGAAAGGAATGGTCACTCAAGTGAAGGAAGTTTAGGAAAAGCTAGGTCACTAAATTAGGTCAAATTTTTGTGGTATTAGTGTCCAAACTTTTCCTACACTTTGTTGAGCAATGCTTGATCCTTGAGCAAGGATTTGAGGCCACTTCCAGCACATGAAAATTATTGAAAGAAAACTAGACAAGCAATAAAGCACAATTTGGAAAGCTTATACCAAAAGTAAAGAGTAATAGGTGTATATGACAAGACACAAAGAAGTTCAACAAGTAAAACTGAAAATTAAGACTCCAAAATAAAGCTAGCACTCAGTTAGGAATGTTCCTAGATAGGTACTAGAGTAGATAAACAAAACAAAAGAAAATTGAAAGCAATTGGATGAGTATAGAACAAGTAGTAGCCAAAACAAGCTAAGGAATCAAGTAGATTTTCACCAATGTACACCTCTCGGCTTTTTCCTTTTAATTTGTTTTCTCTATATTTTTTTTTAATTCTTTCTTTTTCCAGTATCAAGTTAAGAGTCCAAAGAGTATATTTGCCTTTTGTTTCAAATTTTTCTATGATTCCAAGCTATAGAAACCGAGACTACAAGTTAGCCAAAAATTAGGTCAAAATTCAAGTAAATTTGAGAAACTAGTGCACTAGTCTTTAGGTTTTGGTTTGGATTCCTTTTGAACTCTTTTTCTTTTGAACTTTAGGTCTTTAGGCTCTGTTTTAAACTCTGTTTTCCAGCCTCTTAACTCACTTTTTTTTTTTAAATTTGAATCCACAAAATTAGTGCACTAGAAGTAGGATTACACTTGAAATTTTGAGTCAAAACATTTTATAAGATTTTCAATGGAATGTGATTTGAAAACTTAAAAACACAAAGGAAACCTAACTCTAAGGAAACTTGCTAGGACTAATAGCAAATTATGAACACAATAAGGTAAAAGAAAAAGCACATATAGGTAAGCACAAATGAACAATGACCGAGAGCAAAAAATGATGAACAATGTACTAAAAAACAATTAGGTCAACATGCTATTCAAGGAGTTTTTGAACATATAAGAACTAAACACAAACTCTAAGACAAAACATGGATTAAAAACCAAAATCTAATGCAAATGCATGAAGTCCAATCACGGACACATACAAGAATGGAGAGACTCAAATTAAATCAAAACAAGCACAAGCTAATAGGTCCTAAACATGTTGATTGTGGAAGAAAATTCAAAAACAATCAACCAATGGATCTATGGAACAAAAAGTGATTCAAAACATATAGATCCGAAAATGAAACTCAAATTAAGACACAAGAACACACAAGAACAGCACAAAACACAGACACAAAAATGGAAGCAAATTATCTCCTTGAAGAACCTTGCTCTTGATACCAAAATTGATAGAAAGAGTAGGAGAAGTGAAGATTGAAACTCCTCCAAAGCTCCTCCTAAGCTAGGATCAACTTCAATGGAGATAAACCGATTGTATCAACACCTTAGGAGAAGGATAACTCTCGGATGGAAGGCCAAAGCCTTAGAGGGAAGTATCCAAGCTCAAAACTCAAGGGATTGCTCACTTCAAAGATAAGGAAACTAGGTTTTCCTAAAGGATTTTTGAAGGCACTCTCTAGGGTTTTCTCTTGGAATTCGGTGACTCTTGAAAGATGGCTGAAATGTATTCAGAAATCTCATATATTCAAAAGTGTTTACAATAGGTGGGAAAAGATACACTTATAGGAAGAAACTAGGTTAACTTGGGCGGCAATTTCAAACCAATCAAATTGGCGCCAAGTTTGAATTTCAAATTTGAATTTGAAATTCAAACTTTGGCTTCCAATGTGACTAATTCAGATGCTACCCTCATTTAGGAGTCATTTAGAAGTGATTTGAGTTGCATTTGAAGCTCACATGGCCGGAACCACACCATGCCATCCATGTGACTCAAATTCAACTCAAATTACTTCTAAATGATGCATAAATGAAGCCTAATTTTCCTATTAATGTATTCTCCATATAACCCTAATCTAATGACCGAAATACATTGGTCTAATGAAAACAATGAATAGGAAAAATTATAAGAAGAAGAATGAGCCCAATATTGGGTATCAAAAGCCCAAAACCCAAGAAGTCCAAAATTAAGCCCAAGACACCTAAACCCTAATCTATGGTCAAAATACAAGACCAACATCAAAGTAAATTCCTATACTAAGAAAATACAATTAATCATGGTGTTCAATCAATCAAATCCCAAGTGAGAAGCACCCTAGGCCCACCAAGCCCATTGGACCCACTAAGCTCTGAAGCAGTCAAATCTTCAAGTAACCTTCTGGCCATAGCTCTAGTGGTTGGGCCTTTAGCCCATGCTCTTCCATCAGAAGAACATATTATCAGGTTTGGTTGGGATAGCTAAGTTGCATAAGATACATCCCATACTCACGAAAGTAGGATTGGGACTTCAATATCGAGCTATCTCCAAGGTTGGTTCCTAAGCTTTTACCCAAAGGACCTTCCCTAGTAGTGTATTTCATATTGTACCATTACAAAAACATTTTTATGCATATGATGCATGGCACATAGACTCTATGTATTACATTCACGTGACCTCATAGTTTCACATATCACATTACTCATCATTCATATTCATACATTCATATACAGATATCAGATCATATCTACATCAATATCACAACACTTAACTATAGCAATGGAATTTAACAAAAGAATAATAAAGAATTCATAGGCAGCATGATGCCGAGCACATTCTTTAGAGGACCACACTAGTCTCTATTTGAATTGTGCTCGGCGTGACCGAGTTCACACCCAATAAGAACACCACCAAGAGCTCTCTAGAGTGTCCATGCCTAGCGATAGTCAGCTCACACTTGACGAAAGTGTCACAAGGAACCCTTGAAGCTTTTACGCTCAACGAGGGTCATCCCACACCCGACGTGAGAGACCCTAAGAGCAAACTTTGCTCTTGGCCTTGACAACACTCAGTACCCCCCATCTGGCGCCTGACAAAGTATTAGAAACGACACGCAACAAAAAATACAGAATTACGAATCACACATCAATTCATCAAAACACCCAATTCAATCGGTAAACACATTCTACAGTAGGGATGGCAACGGGGCGGGGCGGGTACAGGTTTCATGATACCCGTCCCCGTCCCCGCGAGTTAAACTCATCCCCGTCCCCGTCCCCATACCCGTCGGGTATAGATTTTCATTCTCATCCCCATCCACGTCGGGTATCGGGTATACCCGTACCCGTACCCGTACCCGTCAATTTTTTTATTTTTTGTAAAAAAATGATATTTTTAAATTATCTTTTTTATTATATTATAATTATAATTAAATTATTTCTTTATCTTATATTATAATAAATAATCATACATAAAAAAATATTAAATTTTTTTAATATAATTAAATTGAAAGTGAGTATTAAATTAAATATAAGAACGGGAACGGGTACGGGTATGGGTACGGGGCGGGTAAGTACATACCCGTACCCGTACTCGTACCCGATTTAATATATCGGGTTTTACCCATACCTGTACCCGTACCCAATCAAACCGGGTATTCCCCGACAAAGTCGGGACGGGTTCGGGTATTACCCGCGGGTACGGGTATGTTTGCCATCCCTATTCTACAGCAATAATTAAACATTCAATATCACCCAATTTACACATACAACCAATATCTTTACTCAAAATCACATCAAGTTCCCTTAGAATTTTCCATGGGAACCCACAAGGACCTCAAATCATACAATTACCTTCCAAAACATAAAATTAATCATACATTCAAACAATTCATGTCATCAATTATGAGTAAGAAGAATAAGGAGCAAAATAGAAATATTAGGAAAAATCCCTCGTACATAAGCAAACAAACACAAGATTAAAGTCAATTTCACTACAAGACATACAAACTCACTCCTAGAGCAAGATTTCACACACCCCATACTTGGATATGCTATAAACAATAGGTGAACAGCTCCGGGTGATTTCCTTTCTACTCTTGCTTTTCATGCTCTGAAACACATGTGAATTAATGGCATAAGAGGGTTTGATCAAAAAATTGTTCTTTAAAAAATTCCTAACCACCATTTAACCCTCTAGTTAAAATATATTAACCAAGTTATAAATTCTTTTTCCTTTTAATAAAATATTATAATATTCTTCAATAAAATACCATATATTATACTCTAAAATATATTAAATAATTGAATAAATATTTAACAACCCCTATTAATAAAATAAAAACACCAAAATTATTATAAAATATTTATGTTATATTTTATGAAAAAATTGGGTGTTACAAAAATAACTAAAAAAATACTAAAAATACTTTTTAATAATCCCAAATTTTACTTAGTTAGATGATTATTGGAGTGAGTCAAGATGTTGAAATATGTATTTTAACGAGGGAAAAAATCTAGAAGAAAATCTTATTAAACCAATCAATCTATAAAACACCCCAAATAGAAACCTTAAAATAAAGATTTATTAAACTCTATCAAAAAAGTTGAGAAGAACAAAAAATATATCAAATTCATTGACCAAATCAAATATAAAAAAAAAGTATATTTTTTACACTATATCTAGTGATAAAGCAAAAAATAAACGCTAAAACCATCAAACACAAACCTATGTGTGTCTTTGTGTGCCCTATAAAAAAATGAAATACATGAACAAAAAGTGAACATAAGATAAACATGGAGATGAAGACAAAAACAAAATAAAAATAAAAAGATTGAAAATAAAGAAATTGAAAAACAAAGAATATATTAATCTCTTTGCCAAATCAAATAAGAAAAAATTATATGTTTTATCTATGTGATAGTGTGCCGCATAAAGAATGGAATATATGAACATAAAATAAACATGGAGATGGAGATGAAAATAAAATAGATAGAAAGATTGAGAATAAAGAAAAGTGAGAGAATAAATAAGAAGAAAAATAAAAATAGAATATATATATATATATATATATATATATATATATATATATATATATATGGAAGAAGGTGGAAGAAAGAAAATAATATATCATTAAAATTAGATAATGATGATTTTGAGAATGGTGGTGGTGACTTTAAATGAAGCAAAGGTTAAATGATTAGATTATGAGTTTAGTTACAAAATAAAAAATATATATTTTTATTATAATTTAAGTTAGAATTTAAAATAACTTTATTTTTTAAATTAGAAAAAGATTAAAAATAACTAAAAATTAAGTATTACTAAAAATATTTAATTAACCCAAATTTTTACACGTCAAAATTTAAAGAAGTCTAATAATATAAATTTGGTATGCTATTCCATTTATATATATATATATATAGAGAGAGAGAGAGAGAGAGAGAAGGAGTAGGGTTCAAACGATACCAGTGTAACTTTTACTAAGTGTTACACTGTTTAATAACTTTATATTAAATGTGAATTTTGAAAATCCAACCGTTAGATTGAAAGTTCATATCTCTTAGATCATATATGTCAAATTTTGTTAAAATTGAACAACAACTTAAGGGTAATCAAAGTGTTCATATTTTAGTATATTTTGAAATAAATATATTACGTCAATTTTGTTTTATAAGAATGAAGTATCAAATCATCTTGGATTAATATAAAATTTTGTATATATGATCTAAGAGTAAAGAACTTTCAATCTAACGGTTGGATTTGCAAAATTCACATTTAATGTAAAGTTATTAAGCAGTGTAACACTTAGTAAAAGTTACACTAGTGTCGTTTAAACCCTCCTCATATATATATATATATATATATATATATCAAATTTCATATCTCTTAGATTGAAAGTTCATATCTCTTAGATCATATATATCAAATTTTATATTAATATAAGATGATTTGATACTTGATTCTTATAAAATAAAATTGAACTAATATATATATATTTCAAAATATACTAATATATTAGTTCAATTTTATTTTATAAGAATCAAGTATCAAATCATCTTATATTAATATAAAATTTGATATATATGATCTAAGAGATATGAACTTTCAATCTAACGGTTAGATTTTGAAAATTCACATTTAATATAAAGTTATTGAGCGGTATAACACTTAGTAAAAGTTACACCGGTATCGTTTGAACTCTCCTCTCTCTCTCTCTCTATAGATATATATATATATATATATATATATATATATATATATATATATAAGGGGTTATAATAATAGCGGTGTAACTTTTACTAAGTATTACACCGCTTAATAACTTTATATTAAATGTGAATTTTGTAAATCCAACCGTTAGATTGAAAGTTCATATCTCTTAGATCATATATACAAAATTTTATATTAATCCATGATGATTTGATATTTCATTTTTATAAAACAAAATTGACATAACATATTCATTTCAAAATACACTAAAATATGAATACTTTGATTACCTTCAAGTTGTTGTTCAATTTTAAAAAAATTTGATATACACGTATAAAGTGATATGAACTTTCAATCTAACGGTTGAATTTACAAAATTCACAATTAATATAAAGTTATTAAGCAGTATAATACTTAATATAAGTTACACCGGTGTAATTATAATCCATCATATATATATATATATATATATATATATATATATATATAATAGACTTCAACATTTATCGTGTCATCCATATCTTTGAGCATCACAAACTTACATGTCATTTTCAATAACTATGCGACAATGAAAATAAAAATGAATAGTACTTGGATGAGAATAGAAAAAAGATTAATATCAATGTGAAAGAAAAAAAACCCATAATGTGCTCTTTAAATAAAATAATTAATTTACATTTGTTTAATTTTTCTATTCTCTACTTTTCTGGTTTATTTTCAAACAAAATATTTGTTTAAAATGAATGTTACGAATTTAGCAACTAAACCCATAAATAGATAAAGGGGGCATTTTGTTTCGTAATTAAATCCATAAATAATTAGGATGTAATTATAAAAAAAAAACTAGAAGTACAAAAATGATTTAAAAGATTTACTAAATTTGTATCAACTTTAAAAAGTATGTGTAGTTAACAGTTAAAGTTTAAAATTAAGATAAATTTCGTAAAAAGAAATGAAATATGATGGTAAGTTTAAATAGAAGATCATTTAAAATGACTTAAACAAAAATGTCTAATTTATCCTAAAAGATTTTTAATTCTTGTTACTATTTCATTTTCTTTTTTTCATTATTATTGTTTCAAAATTAGTGTTTAATTAAAAAATACAATTAAACATTTTTTTAATCATTCAAAATTAGTGTTTAATTAAAAAGAAACACACGAACACTAGCTCCTAATAAAAGTAATTTGCATAACGTTTGTCATCATTAACTGCAAAAAACCAACAAGAATTCCAAATAAATAAAGATGTATTCTTGGAGACTCCATATTTTACCATCCAATCCACACACTGATTTCCCTTTCTTAAAATATGTAGAAAAGAAAGTTGTCATTTTTTATCTATAAACAAGCGAATAAAATTTTCGAGTATATCATGAGGATGTCAAATAGAAATAGGTTCTAAGAAGAGTTTGATAGATGCTAAAGAATATGTTTTGACAAATGACTCTCCTATAACATACATTCCAAGTTAAAGTCAAGCCACTGTAAATTCCTTGCAATTCAACATTCATAATTGTTGTAAAGCCATAATATCCAGAGTGCCAAAAAGTCATTGTCCAATTGAGTCACTAACAATGCCACCAAAGCCAGATGATCCAGGATTTCCCACTGAGTTGCCATCTGAGTTGATCTTGATGTAGCCATCAGTTAGAGGAGACCATGATATCAATTTATGAACCTGCCCAAGAGTCTTAATGGAAGAAGCTTACAAAATATCAAATGTTGATCTAATTAGAGATATTGTGTACCAAGGGGTCCAAACAATATAGTCAAAAGTATGTGTCACAAGTGGAAATAGCATAGGGGCAATTCAGGAAATAGACACGGAGGAGAATATTTCTGTTAGGAAGAATGGACAGGTGTCAAGTGATCCAATGATTGTGGGCAACCGAAAAAGTGCAAGGACGAGGAGGGTCAATTCACGCATGAGGGATTATGTGTGAGGGAGCAATAAGTCATATAGTATCGAAGGAAAGGGGGAGAGTAGAAAATGGTTGTATATTGTTTCTCCTCTATATTTTCTCTATAATTACTTGCATTGCATAGTACCTTCCTCTCTCTAGTGGAGATATACTCACCGATAAAATAATACGTATCGAGGTTTATCCATATTTCTGGTGTCATTGTTATTATTTCAATGGTTAATTTATCTATTTTCATTACATTGATGCTCTCGTTCTCGACTCATTCTCAAGCATGGTTGAAAACACCCGGTTGAAGGAGTTTTCCACAGATGTCATGCAAATTTTGGAGTTTCTAGGCATAAGGAGTATTCTACTCGTTTTGAGAGTCTGGAAGCTGGAGTTACATCGTTGCATGTAGTAGCGGCGTCATCGCAAACATCCGCCACAAGTCCGATGCAACTATTTTAGGTTCGTAATTTCATACTTGATTTTCCACGTTTCAATGGTTCGAACGTGTTGGAATGGATCTTTAAGGTAGAATAGTTTTTCGTTTTACAATACTCTAGAGGCGCAATGTCTCACCATTGTTGCAGTTCATATGGAAGCAGATGTGACTCCTTGGTTCCAATTGATGGCTAAGAACAATCCATGTCAATCTTGGGTTGGTTTCACTCGGGCCCTGAAATTGGAATTTGGTCCATCTCCTTATGAATGCCCTTGTTCTACCCTTTTTAAACTGATGCAAACGGGGTTGGTGCATGATTATTATCGCGAATTTACAGCTTTGGTTAATCGTGTTCAAGGTATTACTGTAGATGCCTTACTTGATTGTTTCCTTAGTGGCCTTAAGAGTGACATTCGAAGAGATGTTATCACTCAAACTCCAACCTCCTTGTTACGTGTTGTTTCATTGGCTAAACTTTTCAAAGAGAAATACCTGCCTAAATAATAAACCACCTTAGCCCACTCTTACCCAAAATATCAACCCTCATCCCTAGCCCAAACAACTAAATCCACGAGCCTACCACCCTTGTTACCCACGCCAAACACTATGAACCAGCCCAACTATCAATCAATTAAGTTTGCCAATGTTAAAAAAATGTCTACAACAGAAATGTAATTGAGAAGGGAGAAGGGATTGTGTTTCACTCGTGATGAGAAATTTTCACCTCGACATAGATGCCCCAACAAACAATACTTATTGTTACAATTAGAGGGAGAGGAAGACTTACTACTGGAACCTAACCCACCTGATGAGGCCAATATCAACCAGATGCAATCATTGGAATAAGAACCTCATCTTTCTTTTAATGCTCTCAAAGGAGCTTTCAGCATTGGTACTATGCAATTTCATGGTATTATCAATGGGGTGACGATTCAAGTACTACTTGACAGTGGCAGTTCGGACAATTTCTTGTGACCATGCCTTGCACATTGCTTGAAATTGACCATTGAACCAACTATGGGCTTTCATGTCTTAGTAGGTAATGGACACTCCTTGACTGTGGAAGGTAGGGTTTGGGATGTTGAAGTATAGATCCAAGGGCATTCCTTAAAACTACCCGTTTACTTACTGCCGATCTCAGGTGTAGATTTGGCCTTAGGGGCAGCTTGGTTAGCTACTTTGGGCGCCCATATTTCAGACTACAGTGCTTTGAAATTGTAGTTCTTTGTGGAAGGGAATTTTATTACCCTTCATGGTGATAAACCAAAACTTCCAACTCCAGCACAATACAATCATCTTCATAGGATGCAAAGAACTCATGCCATCTCTGAAATATTTACACTGCAATTTCAGCAACCAGATTGTGGTGTTGATTGCTGTTTGTAATTACCTGTGAACTTGGAACCATAATTAACACTTCTTTTGCGTACCTATCATGATGTGTTTGTTGTTCTTACTGGTCTTCCTCCTAGTAGATCACACGATCATTGTATTCCTTTGATTAAAGGAGTTGATCTTGTTAAGGTTAGACCTTATAGATATCTGCACAGTCAAAAAGAACAAATTGAGAAGATGGTTACAGATATGTTACAAGAAGGAATTATAGTGTCAGGTACTAGCCCATTCTCTTCCCCAATTGTTTTGGTTAAGAAGAAAGATGGCACTTGGAGATTTTGTATAAATTATTGAGCTTTAAATGCCATAACTATCAAAGATAGTTTTCCCATTCCCATTGTAGGTGAGTTAATTGATGAGTTGTTTGGAGCCCAGTATTTTTCCAAGCTTGATCTCAAGTCTGGCTATCATCAAATCTTGTTAAAAGAGGAAGATCGATTTAAGACAGCATTCAGAACACATCATGAGCATTATGAATGGCTTGTCATTCCATTTGGATTAACGAACGCTCCAGCTACATTCTAATGTATGATGAATGACGTCTTTCAAAAGATGTTGAGAAAATCTATTTTGTTTTTTTTTATGATATCTTGGTGTACAATCCAACTTGGTCTGCTCATTTACACCATTCAGAAGTTGTCTTGCAATTACTCATACAACATAAATTGTTTGCCAAGTTATCTAAGTGTTCATTTGCTCTTACTCAAGTGGAATACTTAGGACACATAGTTTTTGGGCAAGGAGTAGTAGTGGAAGCTTCCAAGGTACAAGCTGTGTTAGCTTGGCCTCTTCCTACTAACCTCAAGCAATTACGGGGATTTCTGGGCCTGACAAGTTATTATAGGAAGTTTATCAAAGGTTATGCATCTATTGCAACCCTTTTGACAAATTTGCTCAAGAAAGACAGTTTTAATTGGGATGTTGTTGATATGGGTGTTTTTGAAACACTCAAATCTGCTTTAACTCAAGCTCTAGTTCTCACTATTCCAGATTTTTCTAAGGCTTTTGTTTTGGAAACAAATGTGTCAGGAACTGATGTAGGGGCAGTGCTTAGTCAAAACAGTCATCCAGTTGCTTTCTTTTCCAAGAAATTAACTCCCAGACTTTAGAAACAGTCAACTTATATGCGGGAACTATATGTCATCACTGAAGTGATAGAGAAACTCAAACATTACCTTTTGGGTCACAAGTTCGTCACTAAGACAAATTGGATGAGTCTAAAGAGTCTTACACAATAGTCCTTACAAACACCAGAACAACAGGCTTGCTTGCATAAGTTGTTAGGCTATGACTTTAAAATCGAGTACAAACCGAGGAAGGACAATGTGGTTGTAGATGCTTTATCCAGATCATTTTTATGGCATGGTCTTAGCCACACATGGCAATTATGCTCGTTTTGCGTGTTACGATTGCAGACAACACAAAGTTAAATAGCATAAGTGAGTTATGTCGCAAAGGCACCCCTCCTCATCCCAATTATTCCACACATAATGAATTGTTATACCAGAATGGTAGGCTGGTTATTCCTAAGAAGCATGACTTGGTTAAGCAAATATTACATGAATTCCACTCTTCTCCACTCGGCGGACATTCAGGGTTACAAGAACCGTGTCTAGGATTGCTGCCCAATTTCACTGGCAGGGTATGCATCAAGACATAGCTAATTTTGTTAAAAAACTGTCTCATTTGTCAATAGGCTAAATCTTCCAATACACTTCCTTCAAGGTTATTGCATCCTCTTCCAATTCCAACACAGATATGGGATGATATCACGATGGATTTCATCATGGGACTACCTAATGCTAGTGGTTTGACAATGATCATGGTAGTGGTAGATTGCTTTTCTAAGTATGTTCATTTTGCTCCTTTAAAGGCAGATTACACTAGTGCACAAGTGGCTGATTTGTTCATGAAGACCATGGTGAAATTTCATGGATTTCCCAAGTCTATTGTCTCTAATCGAGACAAAGTTTTTATGAGTCAATTTTGGAAACAACTTTTCAAGTTGAGTGGTACTTCATTGGTTATGAGCAGTGCATACCATCCCCAATCTGATGGTCAATTTGAAGCTGTCAATCGTTGTTTGGAAATGTATTTACGTTGTTTTGCTTATGATAATCCCCAGTTGTGGCTGAAAATGTTACCTTGGCCTAAATTTTAGTATAATACTTTGTACCATCTCAGTACGGGTATGATGCCTTTCAAGGTAGTTTATGGTCGAGATCTTCCTAGGATTGACAAGTATGTTACAAATGCGCAGGACCCTCCAACATTGCAACAACTATTGCAGCAGTATGATGTTGTTTTGCTTCAGTTAAAGGGCAATTTGCACAAGGCTCAACAGTATATGAAGCGACAGGAAAATAAGCGACGACGTCATGTGGAATTCAAGGTTGGAGATATAGTGTTGGTTAAGCTCCACCCTTATCGACAAAATTTGGTTGCTTTGCAAAAAAAATTAGAAATTGGGCATGCGATACTTTGGTCATTTTCCTATTATCTAATGTTTTGGTCCGATTGCTTACAAGTTGTTGTTGCCTTCAACTGCTCGCATTCACCCTGTTTTTCATGTGTCACAATTGAAACCATGCTGCGAGATTCATCAACAATCCTATATTCCACTTCCTCTAATTATGAATAACATTGGCCCTATATTGTAGCCACAAGAGATTTTACAATCTATAGTTCTTATCCAAGGAGACCAACATATTCCTAAAGTTTTGGTACAGCGGGCAAGCATTGATGCTTACCAGGCTACTTGGGATGACCTTACCTATGTGCAGCAAGCTTATCCTGACTTCAACCTAGAGGGCAAGGTTGCTTTTAATGAGGGAGGTAATGTCACAAGTGAAAATAGCATAGGGGCAATTCAGGAAATGGATGCGGAGGAGAATATTTCTGTTAAGAAGAATGGACAGGTGTCAAGTGATCCAATGATTATGGGCAACCAAAAAAGTGCTAGGACGAGGAGGGTCAATTCACGCATGAGGGATTGTGTGTGAGGGAGCAATAAGTCATATAGTATCAAAGGAAAGGGGGAGAATAGAAAATGGTTGTATTCTGCTTCTCCTCTTTATTTTCTCTATAATTACTTTCGTTGCATAGTACCTTCCTTTCTCTAGTGGAGACATACTCACTGATAAAATAATACGTATTAAGGTTTATCCATATTTCTAGTGCCATTGTTGTTATATCAATGGTTAATTGATCTACTTTCATTACATTATATAGATTCCTAACCCACCAAATGAACCAGCAAGCACAAGCAAAGAGGATTCCATGCTTTTGTTGGAGCCATGTGTAGAACCAATCAATGTTATCCAAACTATAGATGTCAGAATTGTCATCAAAACCAAGTGACCTCCAAATTCAAGTTGCATAAGCACAATCCCAAAGAAGATGGATCGTGCTTTCTTCCTCTAAGCCTCACTTGCAACAAGAGGAAACAAACAAGATAACAGACTTGCAAATATCATCACAAACACCCTCGGGAATCCACGAGTTCTGCATAGTTTAAGTAGGAATAGCTGAAATAACAGACTTGGCTAGTGTAACTCTACCGACCCGGTTAGTCAGTTTGCTTTTCCAACCTTGCAATCTACCATTAACTTTGTCCATAATAAAGGAGAAATCACCTTTCTTGACTCCCCCTGATAAGAGTGGAAAGTCTAGGTATTTACCCAAGTTTGTAGCATGACTAAAATCATTGTTTGTACGTATAATTATATAATGTATTTACATTAGTTTAATTTTTTTCAATTTTCTAATTTATTTTTTAAAAAACAAAATAACTTTTTAAAACGAATATTATAAATTCAGAAATAAAAACTATTTTGATAAAAACATTGCTTATCTTTAGCATTATTTTGTGCTTGCGCTTAGAATGGCATAATATGAGAGACCTCTGGCAATCCACCATTTCTGTCTCAACATGGAAACAAATTTCTAAATTTTAGGAAACAAGTGTCATGTTAATCTGTTTCAGTGATTAGTATCCAGGAATTAAGAGTAGATAGTAGTAGTAGATTTGAGTGACTAAGCAATACATATTACACCCTTGAAACATCATATGTATAAAAATTAAAAACAAAATCTGAAAATTTTCCTGCTTGAAAGAAACAAACATGGGTACATTTAGACCGTAGAAGTTAACTTATAGTACACTAGAACAATCCAACATTCAAAGATAAGGAGATGTACGTCACAACTTCATTCCTTGACCAAATTCTTCAATAGTTTTCGTGGCTAGTGTCATGACATCTACAAAAGCACTAAATGATGCCCGGAGAAACCTGGCTTCTGTTGCCTCAAAGTGCCTGAATGAGATGCATCGTAAGGAGAACGGAAGAAATAAGATTACACATTCAGCATGCCCACGAAGCTAAATTATCTAATCACGGAATCAAATGAATCCTTTTAGATAAAAGACACCCTAAAATTAATTACTAACAGAATGTGTTCATATTGGAGATGATATATTTAAAAAGACAAATTTTAAGTACAATTCCTTAAACATAATTGATGTTATTCCCTAATCAGAATTCTAGTTTTACTTTATTAATATGTGTAAATGTATATTATTAATATTTACATTAAAAGTAATATATTGCAGATAATTAGTGTAGATTGAGGTGCTAACCTAATTAGGATCTCTTTTCTACATTGTGATGTCTTAGCATATCTAATTTTTTTTTTTTAAATATTTACATTAAAAGTAAATGTATATTACTGAGATAAAACTTTAATTCTGATTAGATAACAATATTAACTGTACCTAAGTTTTGTCCTATTTAAAGTTGTAATCATTGTCATAACATCTTAATGAAAAAATAATTGCAATTAACCCAAACGTTTTGCAGATACTCAGGTAGCGCTATAGATAGCATTTCATACACATATTTAATGGCTAAAAACTGATTACAATATAAGCTTCAGTTGAGCTATAAAACAATGTATTTTATATCCTACTTTACTCCTAACATAATAACATATTTTGCATTTAAACAACAAATGATGCACTAGTAAACCGAGCATAAAATCGTTTATAAAAACATTCAACTATTAATACCATAGAGGATACTCACGCTGATAGCTTTCCATCAGACACTGTCATGAGTCGTTTTACTTTATCGGGTTGCAACTGCAGAAGGCACAGAATCATGAATAAATAGATACTTGAAAAAAATTCGTAAAGCATTGGAAAGCTCATGTCTTCAGACAATCACCTCTTTGTCAACGGCTAAGGCAGAAAATACAATGGAAGCATTCTCTTCAGATCCAAAATCTATTTCCATGTCACTGCAATTGTCATTCCATTTACAATAACACATTTACACATTTGTTAATACTAATTTCAAACACAAGGGAAACCTCAGAATTTCCGAATCAAGTTTTTCTCATAGCAGTGAATCTTTCAAATACAGGAAATTTGCACACAATTGATACACATTCACCAGATCAGATGATGAGTATAAAAAATGTTATTTATTTTACTAACAATACTTAACTGATTAATTCAAAAACTTGAGATTTTGATTGTATCTAATTTAACATACTGAGTTCCAGGCCTAAACAGGAATTGGACCAATTGTTGGATTTAGGCACAATGGATAAGGAGGCCTATGATTTGGGTTTCATTCCAAAAGGTAACAAAAGGGAAGAATGGAGGGGAATTTCTTATGCTGACTAGACAAATTGGTTAGTAAATTAACAGGAATATTGGGAGAAGTGTCTGACAAAAGCATGCTTGGGTAATCAGTTTGACAGAGAAGAGTTTTCTGCAAGCAGCCAAGGGCTCTGGTTGTCTCTTTTGCAAGAGCTTTGGCTCAGTACCTTTCTGGAATTGAATAACACTTACAGTAGTTTTTGTTCCTGGTGTTCTATCAGTTACAGAGTCCTAATTCTATAATTACATCAGTAGCCAAAGACCTAGGACACACAATGAGGTCAAATACAACAACCAAAAAAAAGGAAACTGAGAAATGCCAAGCACCTGAGCAAAATTGAAACTGCTCACAGCATTCAATTATTATATTTTATATTATAATTATAATCTAAGTACAAATATGGGAAGACTACACAAAAGATATTTGTATCCCAACAATAAAACTAAAAATTGTAACAAACTTTTCGTCTACAAAGAATTACATCTATGTTAATCGTAGACAATTTAAAGTTTTATGGAACAGGAGGATTATTAAGGTATAAGCCATACTAAATTTTTATATATTATCCTTTCCTAATATCCTGAATCAACCTATAAATTTCCCCTTTACAAACCGGTCCACATAACTTGTTTGAATCTGTATTTGCTCGGTACAAAAGTTACTAACAAAATGTGAAGAATTTAATAATTAGAACACGAGTTCAATGAATAACCAAAATATACACTAGCACAAAGCTACCGCTAATCTAAAAAGAATACACTTCAAATTACAAGATTTAGAGGTACAGGTTACAAGTGTTTTTGAGCATGATAATTGAATCGAGATTCAAATTGTGAATCAAAAGATCCATTTTTTGAATTGCGAATTGAATTGTATCGTGAATAGTAAAATTCATAATGAATAATAAAACAAGCATATGAAATTAATAAAAACATATCTTCATTGTCAATAACTAAAAAACCATAAGTCTAATAACATAAGATACATGAGTTCTATTAAAAATTGTTATTGTTATAATAGAATAATATTAATATTAAAATTTATAATAAGCATTCTGTCATTAAAATTATTATATATTAAAATTTATAATAAATATTCTGCTACAATATTTATTATATATTAATATTAATTAAATATTTGTATTTAAAAAACTATAATAGATTTTATTTTTCATGTTATATAATAGATTTTATGATAATGATATTAAAATAAATAATGACCACATCAATCAAATATTTTTAATTTGACAATAGAATAATATTAAAATTACAATGAATATTCTGTCATTAAAATTATTATAAATTTAAATTTATAATAAATATTATATTCATTATATATTAATCAAATGTTTGCATTTGAAAAATTACAAAAGATTTTTTTTATTATGTTTTATGATAAAGATATTAAAATAAACAATTATCACATGGATCAAATATTTTTATTTGAGGAGGAATTTACTTATTCCATGATTTTACTCCACTCAATAACTCATTTTCTACATCAAATTTCAAATTATCATATGGTAATTTGAAATCTCAATACCCATATGATGATTTAAAATTTGATGTTGAACATAGATTATTGAGTGAAATAAGCCAAGTGAGGTTGTCTGATGGATTAAAAACTCATTCATATTTTTATATTTGTTTAGAGTTTTGAAAAAATATTCCTGAATATAATTTATTTTCAATAAAGTAGGTACAACATGATTCATTTCATTTTGATTCCCATGGGGAGGAAGAGAAAGTTGTATTCCCATGAGAATTGAGAGAATTATACTTTAACTCACTAATTCAACTTATTTTTTATTTTAATTAATTTTAAATTTAAAATATTCCCCAAAAAGTTAAAATCCCACCAAACACATATAAGTAATATAAGTAGTAATTACCATGATTCACTTCATTTTGATAATAATAGTTTAAAACTAAAAGCCAAAAGACTCAACACAGTTTGTAAAAGATTCTTAAAAGTTAAAAAAAATGCCCAATACGGTGTCGTTGGAATTAGGGCTGTGCATACCCAGCAAAGCACAAAGACACTGAGTCTTTTTAAGGAAAAACAGCACGATTCGCATACTAACTACCATGATTTTGAGGGCTGCTCCATTTTCAGTGGCTATGAAAACAATGCATACATGAATTAGTTCAAGAGATAATTGAAGGTGAAGCCTAATAGAAAGGAAACGAAACTGAGTGGAGGGAATTTCATCATTTCCCAAATTTAAGAGGGATTCTTTGGGTTTCAATGTTTTCACACCAAATTCAAATTGTAACAAAATGATACCCAAATAGCCACAGTAACAACAACAACAACAATTAAAAAAAAACATGGTTGAAAAAGCATAGAATCAAGAGAGAGAGAGAGAGAGGAACCAGGAGAATTCCCATTGCGGTGTGGTAGCCATGTCACAAGATCGAGAACCGTGAGGGAGGGAACAACATTCTAAGATAGGGTTTTTTAAGAGATTTAATGGTGAATTTCCATCATTGCCCTTCATTTACGACTTTTAGATTTTCAACTTAATTCAATGTCAACAGTTTCAATCTATACATCTAACATATAAAATGAATACTTCTTCATATAATTATTTTTTTAAAATCAATACTTCTTCGTATAATTTTTTTTTTTTGTCTTCGTGAACAATTATACTCTTAATTATTAAAAAAAATTAATAATTATTATTAATTAATTCTAAATAATCCTTCATATTATTATATTTTTCTATTTTTAAAGATATTTAGAGACCTCTTTCCCTAGTACATGATAATATATCCATTTTTGTTAAATACTTGCTAAATATATATAGAGATTGCGATTTACATTAATCATTATTTTAATTATGTTATATATATATATATATATATATATATATATATATATATATATATATATATATATATATACTCTTTTAACACTTGCAATGAAAAAGAATCTGTCTCCATGAAAAAAATTAAATATCAATAAATTGGTAGAGTTATTATTTTTTATATACGTTATTTTTCTATTTTATCATTAGATATATTGTTGAAAAAAAATATAATATAAATATAGGAATATAATTATCTTTGAAAATTAGACATTAAAAGGGATATTCTCTTTATATATTACTAGAGGGAAAAAGGCACTCTGTGACTGCATTGTATTAAAAGAAAAAAAATAATAAAAAAAATGAGAAGTTACTCATAAAAAAAGTAGTTATTGAAAGTGATATTTCATTTATATATTAGCATAGAAGTATAGATTCATTAGTTTCAAATTCTTAAATTTGATAAAAAAAATTATAATTTTTTAAAATAAAAGAGTATAATGGTCAAGAAAAGTGGAGACCAAGGTAGTTACGAAAAAGGGTATCCTCTTTATATATTAGTATAGGCAATGTATATTTAATAATTACACACAAATCAAAAATATATAAGATGATTTTTTTTTATATTCAAGAGATATAATGGTCCACTAAAAAGTGAACATCAAAAGAATATTTACCAAAATATATGTCCCTTATAACAAGTATAGATTATAGATTATCGACTAGCAATGCAAAAAGAGCTTTATGTTTCACCAAAAAAGTTAATTGTTTTTAAAAAATAAATTAGTAGCTATTATTTTTTTATATGCATTTTTTTCTATTTTATCCTTAAATATTTTGTTAAAAGAATTAGAATACAAATATAGAGATATAATTATTTTAAAAAATTAGACATAATGTTTCTTTATATATTGTTATAGATTCATTCAACAAAAATATAATCCTTTAAATTATCACTACAAATTTTTAAATTCATTCAAATGATTTTAGGAATAGACAAATAATATTTTTAATTAATAATTGTTATTATTATTTTAATTATTGATGTATATTTTTGTATTTTATGACTTTTAATTTGTAGAGTTTATTTTAAATATTTTTAATTATTTTGGAAAGTTTTAAAATAAACTTAAAATGATAATTTACTCAATTAAATTCGATTAACTTAAATTTAAAATATTACTATTCAAATTTAAAATTAACATTATATCACCTTTTTAAGCATATTTAATTTTATTTTGCTTTATTTTATATTCTGTTAACTTTTCTCAATAACTTTAAAGACAAAGGAAACCATCACTCAAGACCAATGACCATATGCTCAATTAAGCCAGATTGATTCAAATACAAAATATTATTGTTTAAATTTAAAATTGATATAATTTTATATCAAACTATTATTTATTGTAATAAAATTTATTTTATGTTAATTAAATATTTTACTTTAAAATTAATTTCATTTCATACTATATTTTTTATAAAAAAAATTATATTCCACGAGTAGACCAAAAAAAAGTCCCCCGATAAATGACAATGCGGGATAGGGTAACTAGTGATACACCTTTTAATATATTATTAAAAAAAATTTACACTAGCAACCAATTATATCTCTTAATTGTGTCTTGTCACTATAAACACATTTACTTTTAACAGTGATATGACACAATTAAGAGATATAATTGATTGTTAGTATAAAAAAAAACTTTACACTAGCAGTGATTAACTCATATTATTATTATTCAAATCAACCGTCAAAATTTCTTCTACTTTTCATTTTTAAATAAATATTTAAAGAAAAATACCCGCATTTTTTCTTCTATTTTCTATGAATATTTTAATTATTTAAGGACTTAGGAGACAAATATTTTCTTTGAAATAATTAACTTCTATATATTAAATACTAGAATCTCTTTTCCGGGAGTATTTTCAGAAAATTTTCTTTGAGAAATTTTTTTTTAGAAGTTCTTTTAATTTTTATCTAACTCAATTTTTATCTGTCATAATTATTTATAAGTTAAATATTAATATTTTAAGGTAAATTATAAATAAATAAAACAATTTTGTTTTATAATATAAATTATTAATCACTATTTTTGTTTCCACCTCCTCACAACTAAACCAAGTAGACATGTCTGTATAAGAACAAAATTCGCATGTTGTCTTCGAGATTAAAGTTAATCTCAACATAATAACCATAGTAAGCTAGCCATAAACATTAATTATTATATAGACAAGTGTTTTTAGGTTCGTTCCTGGAGTATCCACCGCCAACAGCAGTGACTAATCTTCTCGCTACGTTGGAGGCACTTCAAAGGGTGGGATAGCTGGCCCCAAGAATTATTATATAGACAAGTAAAAAATTTTATAACAGAATTTCATCACAATGTTCTGTATTCTAGTGATTGTCGCGGATATTCCCACTTCCCAGTCACCTTGAAACTATAAACGTTTAAAAAAGAGGCAAAAAGATCCACACAGTTACAAGTTAGCCACCCTGAGATAAATTTCTGTAGAATTCACGGGAAAAAAAAAATGAAACATTTATAAACAACTATGTGTTTCTGCAGTACTGTGCTTGAGCTTAATAAATGTTCACCGAGAACAACCATTTAAAATATATACAATCATGATTCACGAAATTGTTCAGCATGATTAAAAGAAAACTACAGGAGTACCAGTGCAACATTTATTTTTCTACCTTTTTTAGGAGCATGCTTCAGTTCAGGCACTACCCTTTACTCCATCATCATCATAATAAGCATTGGAGGACACTGCACCAAATTCGCCCTTATCACCATCTTCTTCTTCTTCTTCAAAGAAATCCTCTCGCGCATTGCCAGCTAACATAAGGGTAATCAACCAAAGTAGAGATGAATCAAGGGACAAAAAGGCACCACCTCCAAGGAGACCAGTTTTAGCTGTAGGGCATTCATAGCTCATATCACGGTGCACATTGCGCGTCAGGTGAAGCTGTTCGGTGATCGTTGGCCATAACAACAATGTTGCAGCTAATCCAGTGGTGAACCTAAGTGAACACAAAATTGCACACAAGAACAATATTGAGATAAGAAACGCATTGTCATCTAGTAGTAATATTAAGGACAAAACTTAGATACAGTTCCTTAAGTGCAACTAGTATTGTTCTCTTATCAAAGTTGGAGTTTTACCTAGATAGTATACGTAAATGTATATTAATGAGACTTGCATGAAATACACTTACATAATATTGAAGTAAAATTCTAACTTTGATTAGAAAACAACACCAATTGTATCCAAGAAACTGTATCTAAGTTTTAGTCTAATATTAATCAAAATTCAAAATCACAAATCAGTTTTTTTTTTTATAGAAACAGTTCAGTTAGTTTTTTATAGTTGAGTTCAGTTCCCTGCCAATTCAGTTTAGTTCAGTATTTTTTTCCCCACCCTACCAATATTCCATTCCCTATACTTTTTTTTTTGTGTGTGGAGTGCATGGTAGTTCCCAACATCAAGTGCAACTAATAATGTCATTATTGTCTACAGATGGTGATCTACTACTACTTACTAGTATTTCATCTATGACCATTGAACATTCAGCATGTCCACAAAATAGGTGTATTCTTCTTGGACCAACACACAAGTGTTTGCATTTCAATTGACCAAATGCAAGCCTATTTCTAAAGAGCAAAATAATTCTGTTACATGGAATGAATCAATTAATCGAAATAGACTGAAATATCTATGGCACACAGAAGAAGCGTGATAAAATATGACTGACAATTGCTCATATAAATTTAAATAGCAACACCCATTCATAGTGGAGAATAAGATCCAGAAGTGTAATCTCAAACAACACCCCAAGAATCAAATCCTAGCACAATCAGTATCTATCTACGAATCTTCCATTTCCAGGAACAAGGGAGAAAATCAATAAAAAAAAGTATCACATTATAATATAATAATGCCTGGAAATTTAATCATGCAAATTGGTAAACAAGTATACGGAAACAATACTTACAAAGCAATGTTGAAGAAAACTGTGAAAGTGGTGTGTTTAAACAGAACTCCTTGTGGAATAGATTTTCCTTTGTAAGGGTAAAACAAAGCCAGATACCCAACCACAGTGGATGCAACAAGAAATGCTGTAGAAAGATACCCCAGTGCAACAGTTGGATCAGCTGGATACTTGCAGGTGACAGAGATACCATCCACACCAGGCACAGGTGTTCCAGCCGCAGGCTGTAACAACAAAAACATTTTTATGTCCAAATGTGCATGCACGCACATAATAGCAGAGTAAATATCACTGATCAATGCAGGAAAAAAAAACATGTAAGAGAATCGACTACAAGCTTCAAAAACAAATCATATTCAACTTATAAAGAACAATCATTATTCAAGAGTGGACACAAGAAATTAATAGATGTGAATCATGTAATATAATGAATCCATTAGATCATCTCATATATGAAATGCACCTGATAAGCCAAAAAGATCTAATTGTTCTCAATGCATATGAATATACGCATTGTTGTTCCCAGATATACTTCCTCTTCTCCAAAATTATTGATGTTTGAGTTCCTTTCTAGGATACAATTTGTTTTACAAATTTTAAGTCTTGTTAATTATTTTCCACATATTCCCTTATTTAAAATAACTAAATTTGAACTCCTCAAGCTGTATTACACCTGCAGACAATTCAAAAAGAACTTTAACAAAAAAAAGGATTAAACTTTATAAGGTTCTAATGAATCTTTATTTTTGTTTTTTGTTTTTATTGATTAGCAAAATATAAAAAATAAAAATCAAAAAATCAAAATTCTTGCAGGCAGATATTTACTCTTTTATTATCAAATTCAGATAAAAATATAAGGCACAACTCCTAAAAAAAATGGATTGCTTTTTGGTTTCTTCTTTCATCCCACCAAATTATTTTCTAAGATTTGTTTTTAATAAAATCTTAAAATGAAATTCTTTAGATGCATTTAGTATTGTTCTCCGATTAGAATTTGACTTCTTCGTGAGAACCTATGTTGACAATTAATATAAACATATATTATACAATTATCATATAAAACTCCAATTCTAATTAAAAAAAAAACACCCAAAGAATTCCATCTAAGTTTTGTTTCAAAAACAAACCACATTTACATCTTACAATGAACAAACATATTTTAGACAAAATAATTTACACAAATTTATGCACGTTGACCTTAAACATCAATAGTTTTAAATCAATGTAGTCACAATTTAATAGCATGCATCAAATTGGTGAAGGTCTCAAATTTGCATACATCTTCGATAAGAAGGTTTTATAAGTCTCAACAACCCAACTTCCACCATACTGAGGTTCAAGAACTCTCATCTCTGAACAATCACAATCCCAATTCCAAAATTAAATCTTTGCAAAACCCACTTTCATTTCACAGCCCTTCGCAAAATTCCCACAAATCATGATTCATAATTGAACACGTTTGGGTCATTACCTTCTTGTTTTCAGCAACAACCCCCAAAATGAAAGACACGAGGCCCAACAGAGACACGATCAACGCCATTTGTTTCACCGTGGCAGCCATATCCCCCCTGCAAGAAGTGAATTCGAATTCAGAAACCAACAACAACAACAACAACAAAAACAAAAACAAAAAAAAAAATATTTTTTTTTGAAGAACCCAAGTGAAAAATGACATGACATGACATGCCTGATGAGCGAGATCTCCGAAAGCAATTCGGAGATTCGAACCCAATTGAAGATTCCTCACTGGGTTCGTGAATTGTGAGGGAAGAGACGCATAAATGGACTAGGATAGGATATTTTAGAGGTCGTGGTCTTACCTTAATAAGTCAACTATCCTTAACCCTTCCAAATATTACAATCACGTATTTGGATCACAATTCTGCTTCCATTCATCTATCTCTCTCTCTCTATTACAGCTGTTCATTAACTGTTTTTTATTTTCATTTTCATTTATAATAACAATCATAAATATGGAAATTAGTTACACCTTTCCAATTCCTGTATTTTTATTTATGTAACAATTTCGCCTGCATAATTCTAATTAATAATTATTCATTCTTGATCCTCCTGATTTTTTTTATACCAAAGAATCAGATTCTTTCTTTCTTTGTTTTATATTATTAACTTAATCAGATTTTTCCAATTAAAATAATATTCTGAATATTATGTTTTCTTACTGTCTATTTGTTTAATAATTAACGATAAAGGCAAAGAAAGTGTGATATAATACTCTCTGGACTTAAATATAAAAAAAGATATTTAAATTTTTTGATTAAAATGTAAATAAATTTCAACTAAATTAATCATATTTAATATTTTTTATCTAAAAATATTCTTATAACAATAGAGGAAGACAATATCTATAATAAATGTGATTATGAATATTTTTGTAAATACAATATACCTTTTTATATGAAATTATGAAAATTAAATATATTTAATTATTTTTTTATGTAAGTGAAATTAGTTATATATATATATATATATATATATATATATATATATATATATATATATATGTGTGTGTGTGTGTGTGAAAATGGAGTATTAGTCTAGTAATTAATGTGTAACGATCCGGCTGGTTGTAACACCCAAATTTTTATTATTATTATTTTTTTAATGGTATTTTCGTAATTTTAATAAAGTTATAGGGGTATTTTGGGTTTCGGAACGGGCCGTTCCAAAAGTGGAACGGGCCGTTCCAAATGTTGAAAATGTGAGGTTTTTGTAGTCCCAGAATGGCCTTGGAACGGGCCGTTCCGGTGTGGAGAACGGGCCGTTCCGGAAGGAGAACGGGCCGTTCTGCTGAGATTGAGAACGGGCCGTTCTGGTTTCAGAACGGGCCGTTCTGGTTTTTTGGGAACGGGCCGTTTCGATTTTGGAACGGGCCGTTCCAGTTACAAATTTTGCCCAGATTTGAAGGATCCGGAACGGGCCGTTCCGAAATCAGTACGGGTCGTTCCGGGTGCGTCAGATTGCCTATAAATAGGGGCAGGGGGTGAAAATTTTTATACAGAGGAAGAAAGTGAAATTTTAGAGAGAGAAAGAGAAGAGAGAGAGAGAGAGAGAGAAAGAGAAAGAAAGAAAGAGAAAGAAAGAGAGAGAGAAAGGAAGAGGGAATCCAGAGGAGGAGGCTCTGCCTAAGTTTCAGCTCCGCTTATCCAGGTAAGGGGGGGAGTGAGAACCTCGCTCAGGGGTGTGGGGATAATTGTTGGATAGTTGTTTGTCGGATTGACCCCCAATCCCTTGCCGTTGTTCTGTCTGATTTTCTATTTACTCTATTTTGTTCTTTGTTGAAGATGCCGTTGTTCTGTTTGATTTTCTATTTACTTTACTTTGTTCTTTGTTGAAGGTGCCGTTGTTCTGTTTGATTTTCTATTTACTTTACTTTGTTCTTTGTTAAAGGTGCCGTTGTTCTGTTTGATTTTCTATTTACTCTACTTTGTTTTTGTTAAAGGTGCCGTTGTTCTGTCCGATTTTCTATTTATTATACTTTGTTCTTTGTTGAAAGTAATAAATGAGTATGAAATTAATGTTAATAATAAATGAGTTTTAATATGAACAAGAATGCTCTCTATGAATACCTATGCGGACCTTATGAGGAGTATTGATGACATGACCATGTGAAATATGGACAAATGACATGAGACCTAAGAATGGACTATTGAGACAAACTATGATTATGATACTATGACAAATAATGATATGATGTACTAAATGAAATTATGTAATAAGTTAAATGTTGAGTCCATGAGATTATGAATGTATGACATGCATCATATGCATATATTACTCCAGGTGTGCCGCTGAGGCCGCATACCCACGACTAACAAGGTGTACCTTATGGTCACCCACGACTAACAAGGTGTACCTTAGGGTCACCCACGATGTAACATGCTAACAAGGTGTACCTTAGGGTCACCAGTGATGTAACCAGGTGTACCTTAGGGTCACTAACGATGAATTGTGAATCTTCCGTATGGCGCCACATGCATGCATTTATGAGTTGAGTCCATGACATCATAAGCATGATAAATGAGTATATATATGTGATATTGACTATTTATGTATTATTTACATGTGACTTATATATGTTGTGTGTGTGTGTGCTATCTAGCAGTTATTTCTGCACCTGAAACTGAGTGAGATGTTTCTCACTCCCTTGTTGTTTTTGTATATGTTTTAAATTGTGTTGCAGATGATCAGCATCATGGGGATGTTGGTGATGAGGCTTAAGGCTTCAGTGGGGCATGCTCTGATAGGATGTGACATCGGGCATAGCTAGGCTTGTTTTTTTTAGGGATGTTATTGTTTTAAAAGCTTTAATTTTCTCGTCTTATGTAATTTTGAACGTTCTTGAGAAAAGACCAAAATGTACATCTTTGTTATATTTATTATTATATGATTTGGGAGTATAAATTAATCCCTAACTAGGAGGCACTGCCACCTTTACTGGAGTTAATTTATATTTCCTTTATTATTATTTGTATATATATGATTTCTTGTTTTTCACTAAATTGTATTGAAAATCTTAACTTCTTCTCTTTTATAATTTCTACACTGGAGTTATGATTTATGAGTTACGAATGTGAATCTTCTACCTTGTGATATTTGTCAACTATGAAAGATTTTATTTACCCAAAAAGAAGAAAAGAAATATTTTATTGTTACATTTGTTGTATATTAATAATGGGGTAGAGGGTGTCACATTTAGTGGTATCAGAGCAGGTCGATCTAATCGACCGTGAGTTATGAGTTTACTATGCTTACTTGATTTACTATGTTTATTTGGTACATGAATGATGGACTAAACTGATTGTTAAACTTGTTGGTATGCTAGTATGATGATTGATTATGTTTATTGATTGTATTATTTTCTTAGACTATGGCTGGTAGAAATGATCGTGCGATTGCCGATGCTCTTCAAGCATTAGCACAAGCTATGAATAATAACAATAGGACTGAAGTTACTCCTAACTGGTTGGAGCAATTTCAATGAAATCACCCACCTACCTTTAAAGGAGGATATGACCCAGATGCTGCTATGAATTGGCTAACAGAAATAGAGAAAATTTTCAATGTTATGGATTGTCCCATCGCTCAGAAGGTGAAGTTGGCCACATTCATGTTGACTGCTGATGCTCACTTTTGGTGGGAAGGAGCACTTCGGAGGATGATTGATGGAGGGGTGCACTTGAATTGGGACAACTTCAAGAAGGTCTTTCTTGAGAAGTATTTCCCGGATGATGTGAGAAGTCGGAAAGAAATGGAATTCCTTGAGCTGAATCAAGGGAATGACACAGTGGCTGTGTATGCTGCCAAATTTGATGCTTTGGTTCGTTATTGCACACACTACCATGGTGAGGGTGGTGAAAGAGCTAAATGCATAAAATTTGTAAATGGTCTGCGTCCTGAAGTGAAAACTGCAATTAACTATCAGGAGATATATCACTTTCCCACTCTGGTCAATAAGTGCAGCATTTATGATCATGACAACCGTGCTCGTGCTGCTTTTTATAAAGGAGTTGGAGGTCCTATCCGTGCTGTGAGTTCTAGTACTTCGGGAAGGAGTAAGCCTTACTCCGCTTCTAATAGATTTCAAGGGAGTAAAGCTGCTGCTAATAAAAGTAAGTTGTTTACTAGAGGATCCACTGTTAGTGCTACTGGAAGTGTTGGAGGGTCTGTGTCCACTCCTTCAGGAAGATGTGGAAAGTGTGGACGTGTTGGTCATAATCAGTCTGAGTGTCTTGACAAGGAGATTACCTGCTTCAATTGTAGTGGCAAGGGTCACATCAGCACCCAATGTCCTGAACCACGAAGAACACGTGTTATTGGATCGGGTTCGCAAACTGAGCGTCCAAAGACTGTGGGGAGAGTATTTGCTCTTAGTGGTACTGAAGCTTCTCGGTCAGAAAATTTGATACAAGGTACTTGTTTCATAGCTGAGACTCTTTTTGTTGTACTATTTGATTCTGGTGCAACTCATTCCTTTATTTCTGTCTCTTGTGTCCAAAAATTGAATTTGCCTGTGTCTTTGTTAGATTTTGATTTAGTTGTTGAAACCCCTACTAATGGTCCTGTGACTACATCCCTAGTGTGTTTGAAATGTCCTTTGACAGTTTCTGATAAGCAGTTTCTAGTTGACTTAATTTGTTTGCCTCTTAGTCAATTAGATGTAATTCTTGGCATGGATTGGTTATCTTCTCACCATGTCCTTTTAAACTGCTTTGAGAAATCTATTTCCTTTGGTGAATGTAAGAGTACGGAATTTCTTAGTGCTGCTGACATTAAAACTTGTTTAAAAGACAATGAAAGAGTGTACATGATCTTAGCTTCTTTAACACTTGAGACTGATAGTAAGCTAGATGAGATTTCCTTAGTAAGAGAATTTCCAGAAGTATTTCCTAAGGATGTGTCTAGTTTACCACCTGAGAGAGAGATTGAGTTTAGCATAGACTTAGTACCAGGTACCCCACCTATATCTATAGCACCCTATAGGATGTCCCCAACAGAGTTAGTTGAGCTTAAGAAACAAATAGAGGAATTACAAGGAAAACAATTCATTAGGCCTAGTGTCTCGCCTTGGGGAGCGTCTGTTTTGTTGGTTAAGAAGAAAGATGGGAGCATGAGGTTGTGCGTAGACTATAGGCAACTGAATAAAGTGACCATTAAGAATAAGTATCCTTTGCCTAGGATAGATGACCTTATGGATCAACTAGTTGGAGCTTGTGTGTTCAGTAAGATAGATTTAAGGTCAGGATACCATCAGATTAGAGTGAGAACTGAGGATGTTCCTAAGACTGCCTTTAGAACCCGCTATGGGCACTATGAGTATTTAGTTATGCCGTTTGGTGTAACTAATGCACCTGGTGTTTTTATGGACTACATGAATAGGATCTTTCACCCTTACTTGGATAGATTTGTAGTGGTCTTCATAGATGATATCCTAGTGTATTCCAAGACTAGGGAAGAGCATGTTGAGCACCTTAGGATCGTTCTTCAAACCCTTAAGGAGAAACAGTTGTATGCTAAATTGTCAAAATGTGAATTTTGGTTGGATAGTGTGAACTTTCTAGGACATGTGATATCCAAGGGTGGGATAGCTGTAGATCCTGTTAAGGTAGAAGCTGTGTTAGAGTGGAGAACACCTAAATCAGTATTTGAGATTAGGAGTTTCTTAGGACTAGCCGGTTATTACAGAAGGTTTATAGAGAATTTCTCTAGGCTAGCTCTTCCTTTGACTAAGCTGACGAAGAAAGACCAACCTTTTGTGTGGGATTCTAAGTGTGAGGAAAGTTTTCAAGAACTTAAGAGGAGATTAACTAGTGCTCCTGTGTTAGTATTACCTGATCCTAGTAAGACTTTTGAGGTATTTTGTGATGCTTCTAAATTGGGTTTAGGAGGAGTGCTTATGCAAGAGGGTAAGGTAGTAGCCTATGCTTCAAGACAACTTAAAATTCATGAGCAAAACTATCCTACCCATGACCTTGAGTTAGCTGCAATAGTTTTTGTGCTCAAGTTGTGGAGACATTACTTGTTTGGGTCTAGATTTGAGGTTTTTAGTGACCATAAAAGCCTTAAGTACTTGTTTGACCAAAAGGAATTGAATATGAGGCAGAGGATATGGTTAGAGTTTCTTAAGGATTATGACTTTCAATTAAATTATCACCCTGGCAAGGCTAATGTTGTAGCTGATGCTTTGAGTAGAAAATCTTTGAGAATGTCTTCCTTGATGATTAGGGAAATGCAAATGATTGAGGAGTTTAGGGATATGAGCTTAGGGTGTGAGTTGACCTCTAAGAGTATTAAGTTGGGAGCTTTAAGAGTGACTAATAGCTTGATAGATGAGATTAGAGAAGGTCAGAAGATGGATCCTTTCTTATTGAGTCGGGTAGAGAAGTTGAATCAAGGTGTGAAAAGTGAGTTTAGAATTGGAGTGGATGGAGTTTTAAGATTTAAGGATAGGTTGTGCATTCCTAGTGTGCCAGAACTTAAGAGAGCAATCCTGGAAGAAGGTCATAAGAGTATCCTTAGTATCCATCCAGGAGCCACTAAGATGTACCAAGACCTTAAGAAGATGTTTTGGTGGCCTAAGATGAAGAGGGAAGTGGAGGAATTTGTGTATGCTTGCTTAGTATGTCAGAAAGCTAAGGTAGAACACCAAAAACCTTCAGGTTTGATGCAACCTTTAGATGTGCCTGTGTGGAAGTGGGATAGCATCTCTATGGATTTTGTAGTTGGGTTACCTAAGACTGTGAAGAACTTGGATGCTATATGGGTCATTGTGGATAGATTGACTAAGTCTGCCCATTTTATACCCATTAATATTAGGTACTCTTTGGAGAGGTTAACCAAGTTGTACATCAGTGAGATCGTGAGGTTGCATGGAGTTCCTACTAGTATTGTGTCTGATAGAGATCCTAGGTTCACCTCTAGATTTTGGGAGAGTTTGCATAAGGCTTTAGGCACTAAGCTTAGATTGAGTTCAGCTTACCATCCCCAAACATATGGCCAAACTGAGAGAACCATACAATCTTTGGAAGACTTGTTGAGGACTTGCATCTTGGAACATGGGGGTAGTTGGGATAGTTTCCTACCTTTGATAGAATTTACCTACAATAATAGCTACCATTCTAGTATTGGGATGGCACCATATGAGGCTCTGTATGGTAGGAGATGTAGAACACCTTTATGTTGGACAGAACCTGGAGAGAATGTCATGTTAGGACCTGAGATAGTTCAACAAACTACTGAACAGGTTAAGATGATCCAAGAGAAGATGAGAGCAACCCAGAGTAGGCAAAAGAGTTATAATGACAAGAGGAGAAAATATCTTAAGTTTAAAGAAGGTGATCATGTATTCCTTAAAGTCACTCCTTGGACAGGAGTAGGCAGAGCACTGAAATCCCGTAAGCTTACTCCACGTTTCATTGGTCCTTATCAAATTCTTAAAAGAATCGGTGAAGTGGCCTATCAAATTGCTTTGCCTCCATCTCTTTCAAATCTCCATCGTGTCTTTCATGTTTCCCAACTCAGAAAGTATGTCCATGATCCTTCCCATATCATTGAGTTTGACAACATTCAGTTGAAGGATAATCTTACTTATGAAACGGTTCCTCTAAGGATTGATGACACGAGAGTGAAACAACTAAGAGGAAAGGAAATCCCTTTGGTTAAGGTCGTTTGGGGAGGAAATATTGAAGAAAGTGCTACATGGGAATTAGAAAGCAAGATGCGAGAAGCTCATCCATTTCTGTTTTCAGGTAAATTTCGGGGACGAAATTTCTAAAAGGAGGGGAGAATTGTAACACCCAAATTTTTATTATTATTATTTTTTTAATGGCATTTTCGTAATTTTAATAAAGTTATAGGGGTATTTTGGGTTTCGGAACGGGCCGTTCCAAAAGTGGAACGGGCCGTTCCAAATGTTGAAAATGTGAGGTTTTTGTAGTCCCAGAACGGCCTTGGAACGGGCCGTTCCGGTATGGAGAACGGGCCGTTCCGGAAGGAGAACGGGCCGTTCTGTTGAGATTGAGAACGGGCCGTTCTGGTTTCAGAACGGGCCGTTCTGGTTTTTTGGGAACGGGCCGTTTCGATTTTGGAACGGGCCGTTCCAGTTACAAATTTTGCCCAGATTTGAAGGATCAGGAACGGGCCGTTCCGAAATCAGTACGGGCCATTCCGGGTGCGTCAGATTGCCTATAAATAGGGGCAGGGGGTGAAAATTTTTATACAGAGGAAGAAAGTGAAATTTTAGAGAGAGAAAGAGAAGAGAGAGAGAGAGAGAGAGAGAGAGAGAGAGAAAGAAAGAAAGAGAAAGAAAGAGAGAGAGAAAGGAAGAGGGAATCCAGAGGAGGAGGCTCTGCCTAAGTTTCAGCTCCGCTTATCCAGGTAAGGGGGGGAGTGAGAACCTCGCTCAGGGGTGTGGGGATAATTGTTGGATAGTTGTTTGTCGGATTGGCCCCCAATCCCTTGCCGTTGTTCTGTCTGATTTTCTATTTACTCTATTTTGTTCTTTGTTGAAGATGCCGTTGTTCTGTTTGATTTTCTATTTACTTTACTTTGTTCTTTGTTGAAGGTGTCGTTGTTCTGTTTGATTTTCTATTTACTTTACTTTGTTCTTTGTTGAAGGTGCCGTTGTTCTGTTTGATTTTCTATTTACTCTACTTTGTTTTTGTTAAAGGTGCTATTGTTCTGTCCGATTTTCTATTTATTATACTTTGTTCTTTGTTGAAAGTAATAAATGAGTATGAAATTAATGTTAATAATAAATGAGTTTTAATATGAACAAGAATGCTCTCTATGAATACCTATGCGGACCTTATGAGGAGTATTGATGACATGACCATGTGAAATATGGACAAATGACATGAGACCTAAGAATGGACTATTGAGACAAACTATGATTATGATACTATGACAAATAATGATATGATGTACTAAATGAAATTATGTAATAAGTTAAATGTTGAGTCCATGAGATTATGAATGTATGACATGCATCATATGCATATATTACTCCAGGTGTGCCGCTGAGGCCGCATACCCACGACTAACAAGGTGTACCTTATGGTCACCCACGACTAACAAGGTGTACCTTAGGGTCACCCACGATGTAACATGCTAACAAGGTGTACCTTAGGGTCACCAGTGATGTAACCAGGTGTACCTTAGGGTCACTAACGATGAATTGTGAATCTTCCGTATGGCGCCACATGCATGCATTTATGAGTTGAGTCCATGACATCATAAGCATGATAAATGAGTATATATATGTGATATTGACTATTTATGTATTATTTACATGTGACTTATATATGTTGTGTGTGTGTGTGCTATCTAGCAGTTATTTCTGCACCTGAAACTGAGTGAGATGTTTCTCACTCCCTTGTTGTTTTTGTATATGTTTTAAATTGTGTTGCAGATGATCAGCATCATGGGGATGTTGGTGATGAGGCTTAAGGCTTCAGTGGGGCATGCTCTGATAGGATGTGACATCGGGCATAGCTAGGCTTGTTTTTTTTAGGGATGTTATTGTTTTAAAAGCTTTAATTTTCTCGTCTTATGTAATTTTGAACGTTCTTGAGAAAAGACCAAAATGTACATCTTTGTTATATTTATTATTATATGATTTGGGAGTATAAATTAATCCCTAACTAGGAGGCACTGCCACCTTTACTGGAGTTAATTTATATTTCCTTTATTATTATTTGTATATATATGATTTCTTGTTTTTCACTAAATTGTATTGAAAATCTTAACTTCTTCTCTTTTATAATTTCTACACTGGAGTTATGATTTATGAGTTACGAATGTGAATCTTCTACCTTGTGATATTTGTCAACTATGAAAGATTTTATTTACCCAAAAAGAAGAAAAGAAATATTTTATTGTTACATTTGTTGTATATTAATAATGGGGTAGAGGGTGTCACATTTAGTGGTATCAGAGCAGGTCGATCTAATCGACCGTGAGTTATGAGTTTACTATGCTTACTTGATTTACTATGTTTATTTGGTACATGAATGATGGACTAAACTGATTGTTAAACTTGTTGGTATGCTAGTATGATGATTGATTATGTTTATTGATTGTATTATTTTCTTAGACTATGGCTGGTAGAAATGATCGTGCGATTGCCGATGCTCTTCAAGCATTAGCACAACCAAAAAAGGGTAAGCTACTATCCCAAGCAAAAAAATAATACACAAGCAAAACAGCTGCAAGCAAAACAACCAAATGCTACTATCCCAAGTAGCCACAAGCAAAACAACCACACAAGCAAAACAGCTGCAAGGTCCGCCGGAGACTCACCACAAGACGCCCACCTATTCCTGCCCTGCTCCCACACATAGTATGATCATCGCAGTCCAAAAGCATGGAAAACAGCAAAAGGGTAAGCTAGTGAAATTAAAATTCAACATACAATTATATGAATATCAATATGGATAACCACAGATACAGTTATCACACACTTGTACAGCTTACACCACTCAACGTTATCAGCACCGCAATACGGCAATATCAGCACTGCTAAGCAACAACAACAGCACCACTCAAGTGGCTATAACGGCACCGCGCAGCGGCAACAACAGCACCGCTTTAGCGGTTAGAATCAGCGCTACAAGTGTGGCTAACCCCAGCACCGACTTAGCGGCTATAATATCACCCAACTCAACATAGCTCAGCACAGCACAACACAGGATAACACAGCACGACAATTCAACAAAATTATTATTTTCTACAATTCAGCCCAACAGTCTATAATTCCGCTATACTATAAAATTTCTCTTATTAATCCATTGATTCCAGCTCAACAATACACCTCTAATACAACTAACATATTTATCTCAGCTTTATCCCCTAGTCATCACAGCATATTCATCAAATTCAACTTAGTTCAGCATATAACATCATTGATTAACAATTTCGGCACAACTCAACAACCAACATCATATAGATCATCATCTCCTTGCGCGCCCGGCGCACTCGAGGTCGCGCCCAGCGCGGCTCAACCCGAGAGCACCAAGGCTCTCCCGCGCCTGGCAGAGACTCAAGGAGTCTCGTGCGCTCAGCGGGGCCTAACCCGCGCCCAGCGTGGGGAAGGCAGAGACCTACCAAGGTCTCGCGCCCAGCGCAATTCGTAATTGCGCCCGGCGTGCTCTTGGCAGAGACTCCCAAGGGGCCTCCGCGCCCAGCGAGTTCAAAGTGCGCCTAGCGCGACCCAATTATCCCAAAAAAACATGTTACTCTTGATATCGCGCCCAGCGCAGCTCGAGTCACGCCCGGCGCGGGCCAACTAGAGACTCCCATTTGCAAGCTCGCCCAGCGCACACAGCCTTACGCCCGGCGGGCTTGCCTAAACAGAGTCTCCTGGTGGTCGCGCGCCCGGCGCGAAGAACAACGCCCAGCGCGAACTCATCAGTAACTCTCCCAAGTTCGAAAAATTCCCAACACCTGCAAAATTTCACAGAAAACTCACATGCAAACGGTTCAAAATGTCACATTTTCATCAAGGAGCTCGAAAGTTCCAGCTTTATATGCATGTAACAACAGATCAAAGAAAATCCCAAATTTTTACTCCAAACCATAAAACCCCAAAACACCAATTTTTCCAGCAACCCAGCCAAACACAATCAATCACCAGCAGCCAGATGAGTTCCTAAACCCATTTTCCAGCCAAAAACGCAGCCAAAATACTAACTTCCCTTACCTCGGTGAAGAAATCCGAGCTTCCGGGAAGAGACGATTGAGGAACGGAGAAGAGAGAAGAGTTGGAGAAGAAGAGGAACCCCCAAATGTTCAGCTAGCAACCTTAATCACTCCACACCACCACCTTGAATCCAATAAACCAAAGTGAAATCAGCCAAAATGAGAATGGAGGGAGAAAAGAGAGTGAAAGGGAGAGTTAGAGTGAGAGTTGGGAGGGGGAGTGGGGTCAGCTAAGGGTAGGGTCTCACATAATGAGAATATTTTAAAGAGTTTAATCATATGTACTATTAGTGTAAAAAAATTGTATGCAATCAAAAATCAATTAAAAGTCATAGTTTGTATGATTTTTAAAATAGTTGTAAAAATCAACAAAACTTATATTTATAGTAGATTGTGATTAAATAACTATTTTATATTGCTAGAGCATCATCATTAAAATTTTTTTTGAAATTTTTTTTTATTAAATTATATTTTTTATTTTTTATATTTATTTTTTATATTTATTTTTTATATTTATTTTTATTATTTATCTTTTAAAATGTTTATTTTGGCCTTTTGTCTCCTAAGTTTAGGTTAATTTAGTCCTTTTTTAAATTTTTTTATTGATTCAAGACTTGAAACTTATTTCATATGATTCACTTATATGAAAATTATTGAAAATAATATAAGTTCAAATCATGTGTTATAAACATGGTGAAAATAAAAAATTTTAAAAATAAAATTTTATATTATTTTCTAGTTGTTCATGAGATATATTTTTTACATGATTTTTACTATATTTATAACCCTTTTGGATTCGAATACGGAACATGAATAACATTTTATAGTTTTCATATAGGGTTTTTTGGATAACCATGATATTGATACAGTAGAAGCTCTTTAAATTAATAATATCAGGACCGAAGAAATTTATTAATTTAGAGAGTTATTAAATTATCGATAAATTAATAATTATTAATTTAAAGAGTTTTTAAGTAATTATACTGTACATACCAAATAAAAAGGCAAATTAGTCTATGCCTCTTAGAATTATGTTGCAGCGAACCTTGGGACTCAACGTAAATTAGTGACTTTTGAAGTACATATGCATTGAAAATCAATACGTAATGACTTTTGAAGTACATATGCATTGGAAATCAATAATGACTTTTGAAGTACAGTAAATGTAAACAAAAGGAAGCACTTATGGCGTCAAACACTCTTCACAACTTTATGATACAATACAAAAATACAACACCTGAGCTATTGGATGCAATAAGAAAAGTTAGAGATGAGCTCCAAATAGACTTGAACTTTAAAGGAAAACAGACAACTATTGAATCATATTTCAATAATGTAATATATTTTTTTCAGTTTCTATGAATTATTAATTTATGATTTTCTTGGGACAAAAAATTATAAAGGGATCTCCCAAAAAATTATTATCTTATTATTTTATCGTGTTTTTCAATTTTTTACATTGGCCCAAGTCAGGACCGGACAAATTTATTATTTTAGAGAGTTTATTAATTTACCGAGTATTAATTTAAAGAGTTTCTACTGTAGTAAGTATTCACCTCCAAAAGCAGTAACTAATATTTGTTGGAGACGGTGAGCACACATAAGATGAGGTGTCCCCTTCCCAATATCTATTTCATACACAAAACCGAGATTCAAACCCTTATAAGTTGACTAAGGACACAAATCGCTACTACTTGTTACAAGTTTTAAGTCTTGAATCCGTAAAAAAAAAATGTATGCAAAATCATGTCACAAAATTGAAAATGATCATGATTTTAACAGGAGCAAATTGATTCGACTATAAAAGATAAAGGATCAAAATGAATCTAAAAAATAAGATAAAAGATTATAAATATAATTTAGCCTAATTTTTTTGTTACATTTAATTTAAAATTATTGTTTTTATATTTATTTTCTCTATCAATTTATGTAAATCAATGTAATATTATATGTTTGCTATAGTGCATGTTTGGATAAAATTTTTCATAAGCACGTGTAAGTGAGAAAAATAAAAAGAAAAATAAAATAAATTTTTTCATAAGTTAAAACTAATTTATGTCAAAGTTATTTTTGTAAAAACTCTCTTATATTAACTTCTATAAAATCTTATGTTTAACTTGGACATAAATTATGTAGAAACCTATTTTAATTTTTTTTATATAGAAATGTTTCTCAAATAATTTATCTAAACAAACTCCTAATCCCTTTAATTGTTAAACAAAATAGGAGGTTACGGGCAATATTAAGAATTTATAAAGATTTTTTTTATCCATAAAAATAATGATACAATAACGACAAATAATTTTATAAGAAAAAAGTAATTAAAAAATAAATCAACAGAAGTAGTAATAAACATAAACTAATCACCAGTTCTAGTGATATTTCATATAATTTCATACTAACTAAACATCACCTAAGTTATAACTTATATAGTGAGAAATTCTAGTTTTTATGTTTTTTTTTTAATTATTATCAGAATTGATGTGATTTTACTTTGAGCATGGTGGTTTTCTTTTATGTAACATTTATAGCTTTAAATAAAATATTTAGATTCAACCATTAGATTTGGTTTAATAATAGATATTAGAATAGTATGTATAAGAATGTATATTTAAATTTTGTTATTGTTATTATAATATTCTAATAAAAAATTTAAATAATTATTAAGTTAATTTTAATTATTTAGGTTAGCACCAAATCTAATATTACATATATTTATGATATTTGAAAATATGAAATTGTCTATTTTAAATTCTATTATATATATATATATATTATCCTTTACACACACAAAAAAAAAATATTTTTGATCATTTTTCAAGAGACTAATATAACTATAAAATTAACGAGAGAGAAAAACTCTTGCAAGCATATATTTGAGGACTAAATATACTATTTCTTTCGATAATAAACTTGAGATAGATAGTAAGGTGCTCTACTTAGGGATGATAATAGGATGAGGTAGGGATAGGTAGTGACTTCCCATTACCTACCCCATTTAACGTGGGTGTTAGTTAACATGTATTTATGAATTTTTTTGTATATTTGTGAATATTTATAAGTATTCATGAATATTTGTTAAAATTAAAAATAAATTATTTGAAAACATATATTTATATTTAAAAATATTTTTTGTAACTTATGACATTATATTTATAGTAAAAGTCAATTAAATCAAATTATTTTATATGGCATCCTTTACCCTTCATAAAAGCGTATATAAGGATATAGGATTCATATTTTATTCAAAACATAACATGTTGAATACATAATGTCTTTGAAATAACCATTAGACCATAGTGGTCGTTTAAAAATAATGAGTGATTTAATGATTAACATCGTTCCCAAACAAAATGAAATAAACTAAGTAAACAAAATAACAATCTTAATAATGTAACACCTTATTTTTTTAAAATATTATAGAAATACTTTATTAATAATTTTGATATTTTTATTTTTATTAATAAGATATGTTTACTATTTATTTAATTATTTAATTATTTAATGTGTTTTAAAATATAATATAAGGTATTTCATTTAAATATTTTTTAATTAAATTAAAAGCAAAGAAAATTAGTAACTAAAATTAGGTGTTTTAACTATAGGAAGGTTAAATTTTTAAAAGGGAAGTTTTGATAAGTTTTACGCATTTTATATTTTACTTATGCGCTATTCTTTTTATGCTTAGAGGTTGAAATCAGGAGTAAGAAGGAAATCACTCTAGAGTCAACCATCCATCTTTTTTTGTTCAACGAGATAAGGGAAAGTCAAAGACTTCGCTTTAGGTGTGAGATTGTATGTCGAATAGTAGGATCGACCCCCAATCATATGTATGTTATATGTCTATATATGAGGGGTTTTCTCCAAATGCGTTTATTTTGTATCATGTCCTTCTTACACATTTCTAATGACATGAATTAGTTGAATGTATGATCAATTGTATGTTTTGGGTTGTAATTGTATGATTTGAAGTTCTTGTGAGTTCCTACGAGAAATCCTAAGGAAACTTGTTGTGATAGTTTGTGAAGATGTTCATTGATATGTGTAAATTGAGTGATTTGAAATATTAATTGCATATTATAAAACAATTCTATCAATTGTATACATGTTTATACATGAAAATAGTGTTGGGATGCAAGCAAAGTCCCACATCATTCAAACAAGAGGATGAACATGGATTTATATATACACAATTGTCTCCATTGAAAGAGAGGCCTTTTGGGTGATGTCCAAAAGTAAAATCGTGAGGGGATGGGCCCAAAGCAGACAATATCTCACCAATGTGGAGACATGTGTATATGTGTGGTAACCCCCTCAATGCTCAACAAATAGATGTGGGTAACTTGCAGTCATTAAGGAGATATGATTTTCAAGGAGGAAGATCGCGTTCTCACTTAATGAAATATGTAAGGTCGCTTAGTGATAAGCCCCAAGGAGTTCAACTCACTCAGTTAGATGTTGCTCGCTCAATGAGAAGCCTTACGGGCTAAACTCGCTCAACTAGATGTTGGTCGCTCAACTAGATGTTGGTGACTTAGCTAGATGTTACTCATTCAACGAGAGACTTTAGGGAGCTCAACTTGCTTAGTGACTATTAGATGGTTGTTTTACCTTGTGTTGTTTTACCTTGTGATTTTGATACTACCTTTTTACTAATGACTAATTGATGTAGTTGAGAATGTACATGAGATATATGTGTCATAATTGTGACTCACTAATCACAACCATGACTTGCTAGTCATGCTAATGACTTGCTTAGTGTTTCTAAAAAAGGGTCGAGATCAGAAAACATCTCAGCCATGACTCACTAGTTACAACTATGATGCAATTTGACGTATGTGAACTTTGCTTATTTGAACCTCTTGTCTTATCACGTCATTAGATTTCATAGAAACTGACCATTTAGTATAATCATAAATTAAAAGCCTAAAACCACTCTATTAAGCCACTATATATCTCAAATCAAACACCAATTCACATACATAATTCAAATAACATCCTTCTTCACATAGTGTATAAATCAAGAATTTTTACAAGCACTCACAAATTCACAAATAAATAAATTAAAGTGAAATTTGTTACACACATAATAAAATTATCATCCACAAGACACATACAAATCATAGATCACCCATACCCTAGAGAGAACTCTCACTTCCACCTTACCACGCTAGATGAAAGACGGAAGCCTCCAAGGCGTGCTCTAATAACCTTTACGTTCTCCCTAGGAAGCTCGTGAGTTAGAGAGAAAAGAGAAAAGGTGAATTGAGAGAAGTGTAAAAACTCACTTATTTTTCCGAAGTCCAAACCCCCCTTTTAAATCTCATTCCCCCATTTTTAATAATTAAAATATTATTTTCTCTATCATAAAACACAGTCTCAACTTAATACATTTGTTAACAATGAGTGACGTGTCTTTTAATTTGTACATCCTAAAATTCTCCTTCTAAGATTCCTTTATCTTATAACTTAAAATAACCATTAGGTTTCTCTACACAATAACACACACAACAAATTAAAAATGAAAGCTCATTTATTATTCAAAACAACATTATGATTTTAGTTAAATTACCAAAATGGACCGGTACTTTGAGCAAACCCAATAAGCCTAATAAGTCTAAAACACAAATTAGACCAATTTTCATATAAGGCACAATTTTTTTTTGGCCTATTTAGCTTGACAAGTTATGCTACATTAATCCATTTCATTTATTTATTTACTTTTGCATAAATTAGATATTTTCTACAAGAGAAAACAAAATATATTGGTCAAATAGGGTTGATAACTTCGTAGGTAGCATTGCCGCAACCAAACCAACCCTTATATTTTTTACCTAGTAATAAAGAGTCCACTCGAGCTTGAAATTGGATACGTTTAACGTAAGGTAAATGATATACACAGCTCTATTTCTTTATAAATACACTCTTTTTTTTTTTAAAAAAAAAATATTAAATTCCTAAATTACCTTCAATATTTTTTAACTTATAATTTTTCAGATTTACACTTCCTTTCTCACCGTTCTTCTTTCTTTTTTGTGCACCCCATTTCTTCTTCTTTACCTTTTTCTCCGCACCTCCTTACCTCCCCTTCTTCCCTTTTCAATTTATGCATTATCCTCTTCCCTTTTTGGTTTTGTTATAAGCTGTAGGAGGGTTCAGTGTCGAAGGAAAAGGTGTCAAATCATATGCATTTTTTCCTCCAAGTAATTCTTCTCACTATTTATTTCAGAAAGTGCTTTCCGAAATAATAAAGCTTTTGTTCCGGAAAGTACATTTAGGAATAGTAAATTTTTTATTCTGGAAAGTATTTTTCGGAAGTGTGCTTGTTACATAATTCCAGAAAATATTTTCCGGAATACTAAATTTAGTGTTCTGGAAAGAATTTTCCGGAATTATATAAGAAACACACTTTCGAAAAATACTTTCCAGAACAATAATTTTACTATTCCAAAAAATACTTTCCAGAATGTTAAAATTAATGTTTCAATCAACATAATTATATTTAGTTAGAAGAATATTTTAAGAATTTTATTTAAAAGAAAAAAAAAAGAGATTGAAAGTATATTTATAAAAAATAGAAGGTGTATATATCATCACCCTTAACATAAACAATTGGGTACTGGGCCGTAAACAATTGGGTATCGGGCCCATGGGCGTGGATATGACCCGCTAGGGTTAGGGTAGTGTATGATGGATCATGAATGCGTATTATTATCGTTTATAAAAAATCAAAACCCTCACTCGTAAACCCTAACATTTCTGTTGGGTTCAGCTATAAGTTCCTCTATAAGTTTGCATCCTCTATAAAAAATCAAAACCCTCACTCGTAAACCCTTTACTTTGTCGCCGTTTGCATCCTCTGCTATTGAAGATGGCTCCTCCCAGAGGTAATGTTTTATTCACTCTTGAGGCTTTTTGTTTTTTTACAATTTTTTTCATTGCCTTCTCCATCATACCCAGTAATGTTTTATGCACAAATGAAATACTCTCGTAAATTATCTAAGATTTGCTTGCGAATCCCAAATGTGTTTGATGCTTGCATTCCTAGAATAAAATAATGAGCCAATGTTGTGTTTTAATGGGACATCGAGTCACTGCAACCCAGAGGATGTGTAAGTGAAAGTACTGTCATTCAAATTCATGGTTTTTACCAGCAACAGAATGTGAACTTTATTTTGTAATTATTTGAACCAAAATTTGATAATTACTTTTCGATGCGGTGATATAATGTTCCATGTTGTTGTTGACGTTAGTGTTTGACTTTGTGCAGGTCGTGGTGGGTTCAGAGGTGGCAGGGGTGACAGAGGTAGAGGAAGGGGTGGTGGAGGAAGAGGAGGAGGAGACAGGGGTACACCATTCAAGGCTAGGGGTGGTGGTAGAGGTGGAGGCAGGGGTGGTGGACGTGGAGGAGGTAGGGGTGGTGGAATGAAAGGTGGGAGCAAAGTTGTTGTTCAACCCCACAGACATGATGGTATTTTTATTGCTAAGGGTAAAGAAGATGCCCTTGTTACCAAGAATCTTGTTCCTGGTGAAGCTGTTTATAATGAGAAAAGGATTACTGTTCAGGTTATTTTTTTTCTTCTCATTTTTAGCACTGAGATCTGTCTTTTTTTTAAGGCTTAAGAGTAAAGAATTATATTTATTGAAGCATGAATGAAATAATACAATACCTTTTATTTTGCAGAAGGAGGATGGTTCAAAGGATGAGTACAGAGTTTGGAACCCTTTCCGCTCTAAGTTGGCTGCTGCTATTCTTGGTGGAGTTGACAACATATGGATTGTAAGAAGTTTCACTTTCTTTATAACATGTGATCCAACTTGGCTTTGTGCTTCTAGTGCACTATCCTAACATAATTTTTTTTTCTTACTTTTGCCTTGTGCTTTGTAAAGAAACCTGGAGCCCGAGTCCTTTACCTAGGTGCTGCTTCTGGGACTACTGTTTCTCATGTGTCGGATGTTGTTGGCCCAGTAAGTATAATTCAGAATTGCTTAATGTTGGATTTTTGGTATAGAAGGGGATTTGAATATCGTGTTTTTTGTATATAGACAGGAGTTGTCTATGCAGTGGAATTTTCTCACAGAAGTGGGCGTGACTTGGTCAATATGGCTAAGAAACGCACTAATGTTATACCTATTATTGAAGATGCTAGACATCCAGCTAAGTACAGGATGTTGGTTGGTATGGTTGATGTCATATTTTCTGATGTTGCCCAGCCTGATCAGGTGTGGTTTAAATTTCTTTCATGTCACATTGAGAATGGTTTCATTCCTGTATTTATAGCCAATATATATTAATCTTCCATAGCATCAATCAGTTGTGCCATGAAATTATTGTTTCTTTCATTTTGATTCATAGTCTTTTGGCTGTCAAATATTTTCCAGCTTTGTACTTACAATATTTGTGTGCTTTTTTGTTGCTTCTCCACTTATATATTTGTCTATTTTATTAAACTTTATTGTTACTTTCTGCTATTTCTTCTACCCAAGTAATCTAATGTGGTTGAAATTGCTTGTTGTTTTATTGAGGCTATATATAGGATATTATTTAGTGCTATTTTGATGGTATACCTAATTTTTGTATATATTTATGTTGTGTGCCTTTTTTGTATGATAGGATCCTTAATTTTTTTTTTTCAATTTAGAGTTCATTTCTGATGTTTTTCATTTAGTTTCTTAACTTCGTATTTTACAATTTCCAATTTGTATAATTTTTTTTGAATGTTTTTCATTTAGTTTCTTAACTTTGTGTTTTACAATTTCCAATTTATATATATTTTTTTGTTGGATTTACAGTCTTTTCAGTATGGGATAGTCTGTGCATATGACGAGTTACTCGGATTCCCCTTCAAGACATCATGAATGATGCAGACCCGAGTTCCCGATGCACATCAATTTCGTTTTCTATTCTTTTTTAAAAATTTATTGTTTTATTATTATTATTATTATTATTTTAAATAGACTACATTCTTTGTTCTGTTTATTGTGTTCAGTTACATGTGGGATAATCTATGTATATGATGAGTTACTCGGATTCCCCTTCAAGACATCATAGACGGATGATGCAGACCCGAGTTTCTGATGCACACCAATTTATTTTCCTTCTATCTCTCTATTGTTTTATAGCTTTGTTGAAATTGAAAACATTGCTAGTCAGTTCTTTATGTGCCTTTCCCCCTATTATGTATCTCTATAATTACTTTTTTTGTACTGATTTTAATGAATGTTATATGGTGTATATATTGATCAAATTCGTGATTGTGACTAGTAATTTAATTTTAATTTGTGGATTCCTGTATTTTATGTTTGTTAGAAATGAATTCTATTGGAGGATAAAAGCTCCCTATAACAGTGAAGTAACTAGTAGTCTGAAATTTCTGTTTATCGCTTGGTTTATGATTTTTTTGCGATCATCGCAGGCAAGAATTTTGGGACTGAATGCTTCTTATTATCTCAAAGCCGGAGGTCATTTTGTTATTTCAATTAAGGTTTGTTTAGACATTTAATCATGCTTTTGTAAGGCCTTATTAGGATGTATGGAAAACCTTTTAATTGTGTTTTTTGGATAGGTATGAAAATTATATTATTTCAATAATTGATTATAGTTTATTATAATCAGCATGAATTATTTTTGGGGTAACTTTGCTAAAATGTTATTTTAAAGATTTTTAATTGTTTAAATACAGGAACAAAAAATAGCTTTAGGAGATGCTTGAAAAGCCGTATACAAATTTCAGTTGTGGTTCCAAACAAAACTGATTTTGCGAAGTTGTTTCTTAAAAAATAGCTGAAATTGGAAGAAGGGGAGGGGGGGGGGGGGATAATGTATCCAAAACTTACTCTTAAAATAGGACAATGTTTTTACCTAGTGCGGATATGGGGGAGTAGATGGAAGCAGCCTCCTTACCCTTGTGAATGGAGAGTCTGGTTTCAGTATTTTTAGGTCACAAAACACGATCTTATGGAAGGGTTGCAGCTTGCCCTCTATTTAACTCATTGTTAGGATATATATTTTTATCATTAGCTTAAGCTAAATGATTTGGGAATTCAAGTGAAGTAATGGTAGTAATTATTATCTTGTGTAGATTCGCTAAAATTTTCATTTGTTTGTCAGGCCAATTGCATAGACTCGACAGTCCCTGCTGAGGCAGTGTTTGAAAGTGAAGTGAACAAGTTGAAGGCAGATCAATTCAAACCATTCGAGCAAGTCACCCTTGAACCATTTGAGAGGGACCATGCTTGTGTGGTTGGTGGATACAGAGTGCCCAAGAAGAAAAAAGATGCCGCTTAGTAGTTCATTGCCCTTTCAGTACCAATGTTCATTTTTGGGGGTTTTGGCCACTTCAGATTTCTGATAATGTTGTATTAAAATTTAAAACCGCTTCTCAGACATAGTTCTATTATATGGTAGTATCTGCTACGCAGAAGCTTTTGACCAAGAATCTGTTGGGTTTTGGCCACTTCAGATTTCTGATAATGTTGTATTAAAATTTAAAACCGCTTCTCAGACATAGTTCTATTATATGGTAGTATCTGCTACGCAGAAGCTTTTGACCAAGAATCTGTTGCATTGTACTTTTACAGTCAAATGATTGTGCTCAATATATACCGTGCTTAGAATATGGTCATATGATTTGATTTAATTTTGGGTCTGCTCATTAGGGTTAGTTTGTTTAAAATTAAAAAATTGTTTCTGAAAAGTTTTCTTTAACAAAGTAATCTAAGGAACAAGATAGGTATTTCTTAAAAAATAAAACAGAAGAATTGTTTTCGTAAAAAAATCATTTTTTTTTTGTTTTTCTAAGCAGAAAACAAAATATCTTTATACACTTTTAAGCTTAGGAACATGCTTTTTTGGAAAAATTTCTAGGGCTGGAAAATGATGTTTTCAAAGTGGTAGATCCTCGTAAGAGCTGATTCAAATCATTGGTTGTATTAAAATGTTAAATTTACTTGAAGTCTCCTACACTTAATTTTAATTCCAATGGATAATAAATATAAGAAAATTTAAATGTCTTAAAATTTAAGGTGAAATTATTTTTAGTCTTTCAAATTTAAAATTAATCTTTTTAGTTTTATAATTTTAAAATAATCTTATTTTAGTTTTTATACTCAAATTTTATTAGAAAATATGCTGTTTATAGTATAAAATCTATTTATTAATGTATTGTTAGTGAAAATATCATTCATTAAACTCTGTTGATGGTGTGTAATTGTTTGAATATGTCATTTTTAAATATGTTATTGATTATTCATTGTAAATAACAATAAAATTCAACATTAGGAATGTACCACATTTTAATAGAATCCATTAAAAAATCACGTTAATAAAATAAATAAATTGAATAACAGAATGTATCACATTTAATTTAAACAAATGTTAATTGAAATTCAACCGAAATAAAAATAAAAATTAACCTCTGTCTTAAAACATGACAAATATAAATAAATTCTAACTAAATTCCAATGTCACATTCTAGTAGAATATAAAAAAAAATCTGATCCATTAATCGAAGAAAATGAATCGACCACTTCATAAAATCGATTTGGTTACCCAACCCAATTTTATAAAGTGGATTGGGTTTAGTTCAATTTTTAAAAAAATTTAAATCCATATATGTATATAAAGTAGATAATTACATAATCTCAAGCGTGTGGTTCAGCGGTAGGGGTTGATCCACGCTTAAGCAAGGTCAGGGGTTCGAATCCTGTCTTGTGTATGCAGCCGCGTTAAATCTTGGAACCAGTTATCCCACCCTTTGAGGTGCCTCCAACCTAGCGAGGAGATTAGTATTACACCGTACTAAATCAATTCACTTTTATAAAAAATATAAAATAAATCAGTTTAATTCGATTTAAACTTTTAAAAAATCTAATTCTTGGACATCGCTATATTTGTGTGACAAATGAAAACTCCCATGTAACAGAAAAAAAAAAACCTTATTACTTACAATTATCATCTCTCTCATCCGATTATTTTTAATATTTTTTTTATTTAATAACGAGTTACGTAGTACCTCATTTACTCTATTAATAAGTAACAAAATTATCTCAGTATCTTAGAATCTCTTCATGCTTAACAAATTTATCTTCTGAGAGAACCTAGATTTGATTTCAGTATGTTTTTGCAATCTTTCCTAAATAAATAAATAAAAACTTATCATTTTTTTATTATATAAAAAACTGACTTATATAAATCTTTACATATATTTCTGCAACAAATCTTGACTTATTCTTTTTCAATATCAGTTATAATTTATTTTCTCCTTTTAATTTTTAAATAATTTATAGTTAGATACAATTAGTTATATATATTAAAGAAATATAATGATATAAGTTTTCTTTTATAAAATTTATTATATGTGTATCTTTTATTGTAAAAGCTTAATAGTTAATACTAGTACATTACGTAAAAATAATTTTATAATCAAATATAACTTTTTAAGTTATCTATAGAAGTTCAATATTAATATATATTGGCATCTACTTTCATATTAATATAATTAATTAAAAACAATAATTACACAAGAAACAAATAAATTTAAGATTTTAATTAATAATATTGTACATTAGTTGATTTAAGTAATTTTGAAACAAATATTTCAATGATACAATAGAAATTTGATTGACACACGATATATTTATATTTCTTTTAAGAATATAAGATAGGATCATAGGTTATATATAGATGTACAATATTTAGAGAAAAGCATGAAAAGTTGAACACGTAGGAATAATGAGCAACAGAAACAGATGCAAAAGGGCTAAACTGCCTCTGCCGTGTTTGGCTGAGGAGTTGATAATTCAGATTCTCTTGAGGGTTCCGGCGAAGTCTCTGATGCAATTCAAACGCGTATGCAAATCATGGAAAACCCTAATCTCCGATACCCAATTCGCGAGGGAGCATGTTGCCACCTCGTTAACAGATCCAAACACGGCCTTCCTACGACTCGTCTCTTCCCCAACTGAGTGGGGCCGCAAAATGGTATCATACTCCGTCAACACCAACACCAACACCGTAGACCCTTCAACCATTCTTAAACGCCGTTACTACAAGTGGAACGGTGAGTGGTTCCACAAAATCGTAGGTTCATGCAACGGCTTACTTTGTTTGCTCGACGATGTTGATTGTTTCACACTGTGGAACCCCGTCACCAGAATCACTTCTTCCGTGTTTTCAACCGATGAGGGCTATTGGGTGAATATTCATTTCTATGGCTTCGGTTATGACCATGTCAATCACGTGTACAAGTTGGTGGTGGGTGTGCATGTCAGAAACGTTAACCGCACTGCTCAATATGTGACCAAAGTGTACAACTTTGGTGCCAATTCTTGGACCGTCATTCAGAATATATTCCCGAGTTATCCCAGTAGGGTCACGGGACTAGGAAAGTTTGTGAGTGGCACTCTTAATTGGTTTGTCAACAGTGGTGGTCGATGCATGGTTCTTTCCTTTGATTTGGTGAACCAGACACGTAGTGAAATTATGCTTCCAAGTCCAACAACAACATGTGGTGGCAACGTTTGGTGTCCTACTTTGGGTGTCTTAGGTAACTTTCTTTATCTTTGTTTCTATGACCCCACCGAAGATCATTGGGCTGTGTGGCTCATGAAGGAGTGTTGGAGTAGATGGATGGTCGTCCCTCGAGTTGGGTCCTTGCTGCTTTCCGGAAGGGCACTCGCAGTTTGCCCCTTTCACGTTTCACAAAATGGTGTTGTTTTGTTCGGAAGTGCGTCTCGTGATTTGGTTGTGTATAACTCGAATGATGGAAGCTTCAAGTACCCTAAGATTAAGTGCTACCTTGGATCCGTTGCCTTCACTTATCATGAAAGTTTGGTTTCACCACGATGTTTAAATCACTTTTAGTGAAAATTATATATGTTATTATATATCTCTATTTTTCATCTTTCTAGCCTTGCTAAATTGGAAAGGCAATTCATGTCACTCTCTATATCAAAATTCTTATTTCATATCGAATGTTGTTTCAAAATTTGTTATTAAAATTAATTTTTTTAAATGATAAGAGATATGATCTTAATTTTTATGTTAAATAATATTTGAAAATTTGTTATCAAAATTGATTTTGAGCATATAATTATAAATCTGAACAGATAAAACTTCAAAATTGATTTTATTTATTGGAGAAATTACTGTTAGTTGCTTCTAAGTGAATGTGAATTTTCATAAATCAATTTTAGTTTCTTCACTCTAGATCGTGCATATGAAACCCTAAATAGTTATTATCTCCAAAAGTCAAATAATGACTTTTGTGTCATATTTACCAGAATCTCAGGATCTCATTAAAGATCAAGTTAATTATCAAGAATAAGGAATATATAAATTAAATTTTTCCTTACAAAAATCATTAAATTTTTAATGGAAGGTACTAAAATTTCTCAATTAAAATTTAAGAGATCAAAATACACTATCTATTCCAATATTTTATATTATAAATATATAATCCTTAAATTTTGCTCACATGTTTTTTAATTGGATAAATAACCTAACGGCCATCGAAGAAGAACAAAGTTAATGATAAATACTGAGGCTGAATCGAGCAAAAATTCTAAACTTCATTATCAGCCTGTTATGGTTGTCGTGACACTATGAAATTGATGTGGAAATTAAAACAGGTATAATAAATAGTTAATAAAATAAAAATAGTCATATTGATCTCTTTCTGTTTTATAATAAGGATTGTCCTAAGTAATTTTACAGTAACTAGGAAAAGCTAATAAATCCTAAATCCTAATAAATAAATAAAAAATGATTTTACAAAAATAATTTTATAATTAATTTTTTTTGTTAGAAATTATGTAGTACAAATTTGGACACCATATAGACAAGAATATGGAGATACGACAAAATAAAAAAAACATAGAACATGTGAACATGATATATAAATAATATATAATACAAATAACATGACAAAAAATTATATATTAACATGACAATAATTTACTAAGTCTCAAAAATAAATTATTAAAATACATCATATTCTACAACAAAAAAAAATATTTTTTTAATCTTGAATTTTTCCTTCATTGTTTCTATTTTTATTAAGATTTTTTCTTCTATATTACGTGAAAGTTAAGTAAGGAAAGAAGATAACAATTCTCTTCCATGTTTTTTTATTAAGATTTTTTCTTTTTATGAAAAATCTCAAATTCACCCTTCTTCATTTCAATTTTTTTTATTTTTTATTTTAAGAAAACCCTTAAATTCTCTCTTTTTTATTTATGTTTTTATTGAGGTTTATTCTTCTTCTTCTTCTTCTTCTCACTACTAGAATTTTTTCTATTACCTAAGGATTTTCCTAGGAATTTTTTATTAAAATTTGTAGGAAATAAGTTTTTTGCGAATTTTTCTACAAATTTATTTTCGCAGCTAATACTTTCGTGGATAATTGTTTCTTGCCAATTTCAAAATTCGTAAATTTTTTTTTTATGATTTTTGCTATAAAAAAAATCTATAGAATACTTTCTTGCAAAAAAAAATGGCAGCAAACTTTCTTGTGGAAAAAGAATTCTTAGAAAATTTGCAAAAAATATTCTACAAATTTTAAAATCCACAAAATTTTTGCAATAAATTTTCCACGAAATTTAAAATTTGTAAGTAAATTTCTTGAAAAATTAAAATTTCCCACATAAATTTTCTACAAAATTAAAATTTTGTAGGTCAATTTTCTGCAAAATTTCAAATTTGCAAGTAAATTTCCTAGGAAAAATTGCAGGTAATTTTTTTATAATTTTTTTAATATTATGATGCCCTGCAAGTTCACAATTCTTATAACTTTCACGTTTTGGGCTGTGAGCATGTTACCAACCCTGGGCCACCAAAGGAAAAAATAGCCACTCGTGGCAACAAGTGCTGATATGGGTAATTTGTACACTTCAATTAACCTTTTCACTTCTTCCATAATAGAATTAAGTTCATACTTACCACCATAGATATCAAGTTCCTTTAGGCCTTAATTTCAAGCATACTGCATAGTTCATTCAAGACAAGAATTTGTTTTGATAATCATACTCAAAGCCCTTAACTCACTCATTCAAGTACATAAATAATTTTTCAAGGTTTAGTGAAAACATTGATTAACCACCAAGGCCCATTATAACAAAAAGAAAGCACATATATAAACTATTGAAGCATATATAAACTCAATACCCATATCATAGAATGTAAAACATTGATGATGTACTTGATAATGTGTGTCATCACATTATTAACCAAAACCAAGCAAAGAAACTAAATAATGACAAGAACCTTCTCAAATTTGGATGACCAAAACTTTCCTGAACTCTTTAAGTTTAAACCTATTATCATCATAATCAAAACTAAGCAAAAAAAATTGAGCAATGACAATAACCTTCTCAAAGCAAGATGGCTGAAACTCTTTCAGTCTAATTCCAGTCCATGTTAGTTCCTGATTTATAAACATAAAAGGTCACGATCTCATTTAACATCATTATAACAATTTCATCATAAAAAACCACTAAATTAAATAACACTCACAGTTGAAAAAAAAATAAATACTAAAGATTTAATCTATTGCATGCAAGACACAAATCAAATATGTTAAGACAAGAAACTAAATAGAATATGAGGTAATACACCTTTTTCAAATATGACCCTCCTCATCACTATCTTCATCATCATCATCATTGTCAACATTTCCATAGCTACATTCCAGTGATGGAGGTGGATGAGAAGAAGAGCCAACAAATCCTAAATGTGTCATTAAAGCTACTAAATGTCTCTTTGTCTCATTCAACTCTTGTCTTATTTCTAGCTTATCCTTTTCTTGTCTTTGCAACTCTTGCATCATTGCTAGCTTCTCTTCCTCTTGTTTTTGCAATGATTCATTTAATTCCTGAATTTGACCCCTTAAAGTACACACATCCTCATATTTAGTAGAAAATCTTGATGGAGTCAACATTTTGCCTAAAGATCCAAGACTAGGGATCCTTCCATTTTTCTTTCCAGCTAAATCTACCCATATATCCAAGTCAGAAGGCATAGGATGATTTATAGATGATTGGCTATCAACTCCATCCTCCCTTTGAGATGATAACTCAAATTTCCTTTGTTGAAATTTGTCCTGCCAATGAAATTTGTATAATAAAATTAACTTGAACTAACAAAAAGTCTCCACTTCTCCTTTTTTAAAAGGAAGACATAAAATAACTATTGTGTCTTAAATTTTTAAAATATCACTATATCATAAACCTGGTCATGTAGAAAATTTCCAGATTTTGAAGGAGGCTACTCCATACCCAATATTCTAAAAAATCATCAACAAAAAACTTACAAATGTTAATTTTGCATGATGACCCACCCAACTTTTATCCTTTTTCCGATGTGTACGAAAATAAAACTCACTTAATGATGGATCCATTCCTTTTTCCTGTTTCTGCATTGATAAAAAAAAGATTTAGTGACATTAATTTCAAGAACTAAATTATAAAAAACAACAATAAATTAATAATACCATTCTTTTCCAATGCAAACGGTGAGGAATTGATCCATCGGTATGAAGAGATGCACCATTCACAGATTCACGATTTCTTTTATTTATTTCTGACTTTTTCTTAAAACTTAAGGATCTCCAATGTTCCTTCAAGTGTGCCCATACATCTTCTCCTATCCAAATTGGTTTTCTCTCTAAATCCTTTCGAACTTCTTGCATTAATTGAGACATTTTAGCTGCACCTCTTTTCTCAAAATTACGTCGCACCATGTCATTATATTCAGGTGGCCATGTAAATTTTGACTACATTGGTTTTGATAAAAATGAAAAAAAATTATTAGGCAAATATTCAAAATGGAATCTTTTTAATAAAAGTTTAAAGTTTGATTACTTGAAGCATATCAAACCACGAATCCCTTTGACCGATAGATAACTTCTTCCATGATGGTTTTGCCTCCCCCAAGTTACTTCGTATGATTGAAGCAAGTGCCCTAATTACCAACTTGTGTTGATCAAACCTATGTAAAATAATAAAAAATGATAATTAATTAAAATATCAAACAAAAATTCATATCATATGCCAAAAAATTAAAATGACTCACCCATCCCCTTCTGGGAGTATCAAGATTTTGTTCCCATTATTGTCTCCACTAACATGACTAGATGAAGAAGATGGAGTTTCATTAACTGTTGGATATTCGAGCATATGAATGACTTGAACAGAGATAGGTTGAGATTGGGTGGGTTGAGGTGGAGGTGGAGGTGGAGGTGGAGGTGGAGGTGGAGGTGGAGGGGGAGGTGGAGGGGGAGGAGGTGGAGCTTGAAATTGATGTGGAGGTAGAGGTTGAGAATAAGTGGGTTGAGATTGATTAGCGTAAGCTTGTAGACTAGATGATGGTATAATCAATGGTATATTAGCTTGTATAGATTTTTTTCCTTTAAAATTTTTGGTTGAATGCATAAATCTCTTAGAGTCTGACATCTATTTATTAAGTATTATAACAAGAAAAGTTAGTACACATATAAACTAATTCAAACAAGCACTAAAGTGAAAATTTCAAACAAATTAACATCATCCCTATAAGTAATTGTCAATAGTATGCAATATAATGCTAGAATAACATCATCTAAATTCACAATGTGATACTAGAATAACATCATAAAACCAAACCAATTAAAACAAAAACTATCATTTGCTTTTAATCTTCATCTTCATGATTAATAAAATCTTCTTCTTCTTCTTCTTCTTCTTCTCCTTCTTCTTCTTCTTCTTCTTCTCCTTCTTCTTCTTCTTCCTCCTCCTCCTCCTCCTCCTCCTCCTCCTCCTCCTCCTCCTCCTCCTCCTCCTCCTCCTCCTCCTCCTGATCTTGCTCTTTCATGAAATCATCTTCATCTTTATTGTTAATGAAATTGTTTTCTAGCATTAAACCCAAATCAACTTCTTCACAATAAATCTCATCATCTTGTAGGTTATAAATTAGGTCATCCTCAATTGTTGCATTAACTTGCGATTCAGGAACTTGATAAGCAACTTCTAGAGTGTGTCTAGAATCAACAACTCCCCTTGGCTTTTTTTTTGATAACTACCAACCAATCAATCTTATCTCTTTGTTTCTTAGGATAAGGAGAATAATAAATTTGAGTTGCAGCTTTTGGAAAAATATATGGATCAAATTTTCCATACTTTCTTCCTTTTTTAACTTCTACAATCTTATACTGCTTATGTATCCTCATCCCGCGATTTGAAGGATCAAACCAATCACAATAAAATAAAACTATTTTTTTGTTGTTGTTTGACTTGACCATTCAAATTCTAGAATCTCTGTGAGAACACCATAATAATCGTTGGAGGATTCATCATGTCCAACTCCATTGACACATACCCCACAATTACATGTTGTTTTGCCTTCATTCCAACTTGTAGTGTGAAACTTGTATCCATTCACAAAATAAATTGGCCAAGACCTTGCTAGTTTTAAAGGCCCACTTGCTAATTAAGTCATACAAATCAGGATTTTGAAACCTAAACTGGTCATTCTTTCTCACCTAGTTACATCCAAAAAAAAAAATATAAATAAATAAATAATGAAAAACTAGTATTGAAATTATTTTTAAAAAAATAATGCTTACATATTCTTGAAACCATCGTGGAAAATCAGCTTCTATTTGTTCATCAATGATATCATCATTGAGATTTCCATATGTAGCTTTCAAACTTTGTACATATATACTACACAAGAGGATATTTATTTAAATTAAATGACTATTGTTAGATAAATTAATTAATATATGTAGTGTTTGATACTTACTCAATGAATGACTTAACCTCGATACAATTCAAGAGAACATGCAATTGAGCAGCCAACAATTCTTTATTATTAAGCCACCTTTTAGTAAATTTACCAGCTGTTTGTCCAAAAGATTTAAAGATAGACAAAGTTGGATGTATCTGACCTTGATGAATTTCCTCATTTAAACAAATAGGAGACACAAAATAATGGGAACTAAAATAAGACGTCTCTTGCAGCAAATATGCTTCACATATAGATCCTTCCACATTTTTTTTGTTCTTCACAGTTTTTTTGATTTTATTTAAAAACCTAAGTGAAAAAAAAATGTAACACCAAATTATTAAGTAAATTAAATACCAATAATGTTGACCAAAAAATATAATATCAATTATATTTATACCTTTCAAATGGGTACATCCAACGATATTGAATTAGTCCACCCATCCTAGCTTCATAAGGAAAATGAATTGGTAGGTGCTCCATAGAATAAGTAATAGAAATAGAAACCTGTGCTAAAGAAGTGCAAGAAAACATTGAGAAGATAATTTTGGTAGATGAAGGACAAGAGAAAGGAAGTAGCCTAGTTTTGAAAGAAGAGGAGGAGCTAGTTAGCTAACTAGCTATAATTTTCGGTTCAAGGGAGAAAAGTAAGTAAAAGATGGGCATAGAAAGTATGAACATGCATAAAATTCTAAATGCGTGTATTATATAATAATCTATATTCAGCAGAAGAAAACAATGATGTAATTTTATAAAATTAATTTTTTGATGCTCTTGTACTTTGCTTATGCTAGTTTCGATTGGTTACCTCAATGAAAGTTGGAGGATCAGATGTGCTCTCCAAATAGTTAATGATATTTGCCACTACCTGATAAAGAAAAAAATCATACAATGTAATGAGTCAAATAACAGGATATATATATCTATCTAAGCTAAGAAACCGTATACATAGAGCAGTAAATAGTGTGAAAGTAATTTGAAGCCAATTGTCTTACAATTCTACGAAGAATAGGTTCTAAAGATAAGCAAAGCTTTTGCAAACTATCCACCTTGAGAGCTTTCACAATTACACAAAATATATGTCCATGAATTATAAGAAACTAACAAAAAAAAATATAAATTATAAACATGTAGCATATTGTTTATGACCAATAAGAAATAAAGTCTTATTTAATTATAATTTAACAGATAAGTTTCTAAATATACAATACACTGATTTATAAGAATATAAATATTGAAGGAATGGAAAAAAAGTTGTCAGATAAATTAAAAAAAAAATTTATCTCATTTTATTTCATTTCTTCTGCTCTCATTATATTAGCAACTGAAAAAAAAAAAACACCATATTCCTAATCATCCCCTCCATTGCTTGGGAAACAACCATAATTGCACCTAACAAGACCTTTCACCATAGAAACCTGAGCTATAAGTTATCTAGTTCTTTGATTTTCCAATTTATTCCAATTAAGCTTCGAGGTGTACTAAATGAGCTGCGAGGATTGGAAGAATAGGAAAATTGGTTGTGATTGATTATATAAAGTATAACCCCTAGTAACCGTGATATTCCTATGTTGATAGCGGTTATTGAAGATCAGATAATAAGATCTTCTAGAACAACTATGATAGGAAACCTAAATGCCGCACCTGACTCTTGCTTCTTCCTCCTGGAAGTCGAATAAGAAGTAATGAGGAGCCTGTACCTTCCAGCTTCTATAGTTATATTGTACTTCCTGGAGTTCGTGACAAGGATGTCCGTCCCTGTTAGGGTAGGGAGTGGTCGAATCGCAACATTAGTAAAGTGTTATTGAATTTTTAAAAAATAAAAATGGAAGCTACGTGCAGTACACCCTAATCGGTGAAAGAGGTAACAAGAGAGAGAGGAAGTGTGAAACTGAATCCAAGAGAGAGGAAATGCGTGAAAGTGATGAAAAAGTGTGAATTAGCATATGGGTTCTAAAAATTCTTAGCTGGGTTCTCGATTATATTTAGACAGGGACAAAGATTCGTAAATTTAAATTAATATAAATTATACTTAATATATATTTAAAAAACTATTCTTTAATTAAAATTTTTATTATTAATTTATTAAAAAACTTGAATGAGCAGGAAAATTTGTAGGAAAATTTTCCTACGACTTTTCCTATAATTCATCAAAATATTATCTATTAATTATATTTGCAACAAAACTTGTAGGAAAAAAAAAATCTTCTACAATTTTTTTTAGAATTTTTTATCGGCAAAAAATATTATTTATATTAAATGTGGTTGCAATAAAATTTGTAGATATTTTCTGCAAATTTAAAAATTTTGGCAAGAATCTCCTGCAACTTTTAATTTGTAAAAATTTTCACAAAAATTTCATATAATATTTAATTTGTAAAAAGAATCGCAAATATTTCGTGGGAAATTCTTTTCGTAGGAAAATCCGCAAAAAAAAAAACATATTTCTAGTAGTGTCTTCTTCTTCTTTTTTTTTTTTTAAAAAAAATCCTCAAATTCTCCCTTCTTTGTTTCTATTTTTATCAAGATTTTTTTTAAATCTTGAATCTACATATAAGATAGTGCATCGAGATAGAGACAAGTTCATTTGTAGGTGTCCACGATAAAGACACGTCAATTTTGTAAGTATTTGCAATGGAGACGTATTCAATTTGTGTGGACATGATTCGTTAAAGTGTCCAAGACGCGATCATGGCATGTCTGCTCCAAAAGTGTATTAGACTCAGGGACATGTCAATCTCATGCCATATACATATTCGTGCAACATAGATTATAAACGATACATTACAACAACTATTTTCTAAATAATATTATTAGGAGTTTTGATAAAAAAATTTAATATTATATTGAAAAGTGAACATAGTACTTATTTTGTTCTAACATTTTATTATGAGACAGAAAAAATATATAAAAAAGATACTATTTTTAATTTTTATTTTTATTAAAACTCAATTATACTTTAAATTATTTATTTATATATAACTTATTAATTATCTATAAAACACCACCACATATAAAGTGAGAGTTAACTACCAATCTCTTTTACAATTTTCATCGAGATTATAATATATATTAAATATTTGTATTACTGTAATTATTATTATTATTTTCATATATCGTTATGTTTATTTTATATATCATCGATGGTTTGAACTATCAGAGCATTTACAAAATCATTTGGTACCAAAAGATTTGTGTATGATAGAAAGGGCTGTTAATGTAGTAACTGGCTATGTAATGCAATGTGTTAAATATATATCTATATTAATACTCATAGTGTCTATTTATATTTTTTCTAGTGTATTATTAATAATTATTTATAATCTTTAATAATTGTACATATTATAAGAGAGATTTGTTGTTTTTTTTAACATATACACGGGTTCTGATAATTTTCTATAACTAAAATTTATAATATTATATATATATATATTATATATATATATATGTGTATATATATAATATCATATTTAAAATTATATTTGAATATAATTCATATTTTATTTTAAATTTATTTTAAAAATATTTTCTATGTATAAAATATACTTTATATTTACAATAAACTTTTATATTATGATAAAAAAATATTTTTACCTATTGATAATTTTTTAAAAACAATTTTGAAATTTATCGTCTTTATATAAAATATATCTATATCCCTCACTTTATATCAATTAAAATACTTATTACTCTTTAATGAGAGTGTAACACCATAAGTTTTAGAGTTGACGTTTTTATCTGTTTAAGTGTTGTTGTGATGTTTTATACTGAGAGACTCTAAATTTTGAGGATTTCTAGTAAGTCTAGGTAGTTTTCAAGACTTCTCTGGATAGAGGTCTAATTTGACTATGAGGGGTGAGGTTTATAAGGTTTCTATTTAGAATAGAGCCTCATAACTTTAAGTTCTTAGAATCGTAGAGAGGAAATTCTAGAGAGAGATTTTGGTTTGTAAACTCTTATCCCTTGAATATGCTCTTCTCTGAGATTTCTTATTTTTCTTAGTTGATCTTAGGTTGTTTGTTGTGATTTAGGTTGTGAAAATCTTAAATCAAATCCGTGAAAGTGTGTAGAACCTTGTTTTCCTCCTCTTCAACCTTAGTTTCATGCTACTCTAAGGTAAAAGAAGTTGGAATTCTTGTTCAATGGAGTTGTTGAGTTGTTAAATTCTTTATGAGTTAAGTTGTTAGAATATTTTAGATTCATAGCTATGTAGATTGATTTTCAAAGTGGGTTGCTTGTTAACATTTTGAGTTTTGGTGTTCTTGATGAGGGAAAAATATTTGATGCATTGGTTGATGATTTGGGGTTGCATGTTCTTTTCTTCAAATTTTGAGTTGCATGTTGATATGTAGATGATATATATTGAGTTGTATGTAGGAATTGAGTTTGATTGTGAGGATTTTAATATTTTGTGGGAAGGAACCTTCTTGAATTGATAATTTGTTCTTGATGTTTGTGCATGCTTTCTGGGTTTGCTTGCTCAAAGTGTCAATGTGGTTGCTAAAAGCGAGTAGGTGTGACCAAATTAGTGTACTATCTAACTTGGCTTGTTTAGAGCAAGATTTAGTGGCTCAAGGGGAGAACTTACTTGCTCAAATCGAGTTACCATGGTATTGTAGGAGTAGTCTCTGTCTACCGTCACTTAGAGCAAACTTGAACACTTTGAGTGAATTATGCTCACTTAGAGCGAGGGTTGGCCACATGAAGCGATCAAATCGAGACTCTTAGGGCTATTTTTTGTTTGGGATCACTCCAAGTGAATTTTGGGTGCTCAAAGCAAGTTTTCATTGCTCAGAGCGAGCCCAAGGGTGCCTTAAGCGTTGGTTCACTACATATTTTAGAGTTGATTGACCATATGTTGTGTGATGAGGAATTAAAGTAGTTACTATATGATAGTTGATAAAATGAATAAAGTAGATAGATCTATTACATGTGCTGAGATGAAATTGTTGCTTATACCATACATGTTGATCTGTGAAGATGATTTTTAGGTGTATGTGATGCTAGATGAAAGTAGAGTTGAGTTGTGTGATGTATAATTGTGTAGCTATGTTGATGGTGTACGAGGTATGTTGTGAGTTGTGTGTTGGTTGTGTAGATGTGAGGATTTGCATGATGTTGTTGTGCTGCTAAAATGGTGAATGTTGAGAATGCTTTAGGCATTTAGGCATGGTGTTGTTGAGTTGTGATGATCAACCTAGGACTAGAGAAGAAATTGTTTTAAAAATTACATATCCCATTGTGTGGATCATGTGTTGTGGTGCTCCAAGGGCCCAGACTTGTGTTGAAAACCCTTATTGGAAAGTTGATCCTCAAAGTGGATAGTTGTGTTGAATCTCCTTTAAAACTGAGTTGGTATCGTGTGTGGGCAAGGTTAAGGTACATGTGCATGAAGCGACCACTTGAGTAAAGTTTGAAGTTATACATTTAGTTCCCAACTGAGTATCAAAAGGGCATAGTATTTAGAGGGTAGTTGGTGGGCTAAATTCATAGGTGACTTAGTTATGCTAGTTAATGTCATGGTAGACCTAAACCCAAAATGTTCTACCCTAATTGTAGTATTATAATTCCTAGTTTAGGCGATGACATCTGAAAAACCAAGTAGCGTTGTGGATTTACGTCCAAATTATTGTTGATCTAAAAAGTGAAAAAAGTCATGTCTTATTGTTGATAGTTGTGTTGTGTTGTGTTGATGTTGCATGATGATGATGTTGATGTTGACCTAAGATAGTTGAGTGTTGAATGAATATGAAATGTAATAATATGAGTTGTTTTACTTCATCTTATGTTGTATGTTGAATATTTTATATCTAGCTTATCCTTGTTGTTGTTTTGTGTTATACTATTATGATCATACTTTATATGGAAGTAGGATATGACTATGTTTGAGATGTTTTTTGTTGATAGTCATCTGGATGATGACTAGGAGGGAGTTTTGCATAACTTCTTGAGGATTAACTACTTGTGTATAGTGGTGATCGACTGATTGAATATATTATGTATATATTTACTTTTATTGGATGAATGTAATTATGTTTTATATACTTGTATAGTTTAGTACATTTATATATGAAATTTAGTACATTATCTAATAAAGGATGATAAATCATATTAATTATATGTTATTTATCTGTATGTTGTATAATGTAAGGATTGTGTCGAATCGCTACAGAAAGTGTTTTTAATTGATTTTCTTCGACTAAAGTGTTCTACAAATTTTTCTTTACCTCCATTTTTTTTATAAAAAATTTAAATTAAATTTGAATAATTTTAAAATTATCAATTATTAAAATAAATTTATATTTAAATATCATCATTTATTATAATATAAAGTACAATATATATGTTTAAAAATATTTATTTTTAAAATTTTTTAATTTTAATATCATTTATATATTCAAAATTATTTATTTTTATTATAAATTATAAGTTTTAGGATTATTTTGAACATTTCTTATCTCTTTCAATTTATCATTTTTTTAATTTTATTTATAAATTTAATTCATTTTTTAAAACATAATATAAATAGTTAAAGTAACTTTGTATCATAATATAAATTATTCTTATAAATACAAAATATAATTTACATGATTAAATAATTATTTCTTTATAAATTTTAATTATAATATAAATTATTTATTAAAAATGATTTATTGTAAAACCTTCTCTTGTTCCTTACACAAACTAAAATTTTAGTTTTGAAACAAATATGAAAAGATAAAATTAAAATAAATAAGTTTTTTTTAACTGTCATATTGAATATAAAACTCTAAAAAAATTCATGTACATTATAGTTATGGAGGACCACTAAAGTTGTCCTAGTGATGAAGTTGGAGTAATAATTTGTATAAACACTCAATTTTGAATCTCATTATTGTCTTTATAATCTTGATAAAAACATATTCTTAATTACATATTTAGAGAGAGATAGATATATTGATGATTAATTAACCAATACTAATAATAATATAATTACAACATCAACCAAAATGTGAGGGAAAATAATGGCGTAAATATGTTTACAACATCATCCTTTCTTTGATTCATTGAAATTATAATAATAACATCAAGGTTCAAAACTTTTAAAACTTAAACTCAAAAACAAACCCTTGTAGTATGTTTAGATGATGAATTTTAGAAATTTAAAATTCTTAGAATTTGAATTATTTTAATTTCAATTTTCATCATTTTTTAAATATCTTGTTTGAACATGTCAATTCAATTTTTAAAATTTTAAATTCTTAATTTCAATAGGACAATTTAATTTTCACCATGAATAAAATTGATTTTAAATAAATATATATTGAAAATTTAAAATTTACTTTTATAAATCTAAATATTAGTCAATTGTGTAACACCCCATTTTCATAAAATATAATATAAATAATTAATTAAAAAGTTTGGTATTTTTTAATTATTGGAGTTGTTTAATATTTGTTTTAATTATTTGATGTGTTTTGAAATATAATATAAGGTGTTTTAATTAAAGGTTTTCTTTAAATGTTTTATTTAATTAATTGAAGGGAAGATAATTAGTAACTATGGTTAAATATTTTAACTATGGGGTTAAAAGAAGGTTAAGTTTTAAAAATAACATTTTTTCCTAATCATTTTTTGTGTTTTTTATTTTTTATTTTTACGTACATGCTTATGTTTACGCTTCAGAGCTCAAAGAACTTGAAGGAGAAAGAAATCACCCTGGAGTCTTGCATTCATCATCTAATTCTTATCAAGGTAAGGTGAGAGTGAGAAACCTTGCTCTAGATGTGGGATTGTATATTGGGTACATAGTGAGATTGACCCTTAATCATATCTCTACTATATGTCTATGTATGAGGGATTTTCTCTAAATGTGTCTTTATCTTCTTTGTTTCTTCTTGTGTATTCTGATTAATGTTAATTGTATGTATATGTTGATAATTTATGAATCTTGTCTTGTAATTTAATGTTTTGGTGCTCTTGTGAGTTCTTGTGAGAAATCCCAAGTGAACGCATTGGTAGTTGTATGAGGAGATTGTTTGAGTATGTAATTATATGCATGAATTGTGTTGTTTAAGATGTTTATTAGATGATTTAGAATGTTTCTACAAGTTGGGTGGTTTCTTTTGATGGATTTTAGTGATGGGATGAGTTTCGGGGTCTAAAGAATTAAAAGCCACACTGTCAAATTTTGTCATAGGTGTGACCGGTGAGTCACGGGTGTGACTGACAAGTCACACACATGACTAACATCACAGATGTGGTTGGTGAGCCACGATCATGACTTGTTTGGATCTCAACCCTTTGAATTTTGCCGAGCTAATCATGGGTGTGATCAGTCAGTCATAGTCATGATCAACATCACGACTATGATCCATGAGTCATGACCATGATCAATAGGTTATAATCGTGACTCATGCTAATGTTCCTTTTTCTCATTCTTTTCTTGTCTTTTCTTCCTTTTATCACCTTTGTTACTTGAGATGAGTTATATTTATTAGTTTGAGATACAATGAATGATACTTATGTATGAACCAAGTATGGATTGGATGATGTGTTACCTTGGATCTTGATATAATAAGAAGTCTAAGCGAGGCCTAGCCATAATGTGATTATGAAATGAAATGAATTGAGATACAGTCATGATTATGTATTTTGTAACATGACAGGGCATTGAGTCTATTTGACATGTATCATATACATAAAAGTGTTTTTAAGGGTATGATATGAAATACACTGTCAGGGAATGTCCTCTTGTGTAAAAGCTTGGGAATCAGTCCTTTGGTATCTGCAATAGACGAAGGGTCAAAATGAATAATCAATAAATAGTTTTTTTTATACTAATTCACCTCAACTACTGAGGCTACATTTAGTTCTCTATTCAACTAGATTGAGTTCCACTAACTTTCAACAAAGTTACAAGTATTCATTTACCAAGTCACTTCTAACTCAAACAAATGTTCTTTGACTGACTTCTTCAAGTCCCTACCCAAGTATTCTTTTACAGACAAGTTTTTCCAGGCTCAAACCAAAGTATTCTTTTACAGTTAAGCCTTTCCAGACTCTACCTTATAAAAATGGTTATTGTTGAGATTTTCAGGCAAGCGCACCAAGTCTCTATAGTATAGTAAATTGAAGGTTGTTGATCCTCAGGGACTTGTGAAATAGAAATGATTTCCGTTATACTAGTTGCTACTTGTTGAATTTAAATTTCCAATACTCAAGAATATCAAGTGTTTGATATAAAAAAAAACTAATCTAAACTTAAATTAAGTGGAACTTAGTAAATTTAGGAAGTGCCAATATAGAAAAATATTGAGATTAAATTTCATCAATCTCACTCTTATGTATTCTTATTGATTCTCTCAATTAAATTCCATTATTCATTACCATTGAGTTCTCTAGATTCATTATAAATCAATTCCTTGACATTTAGAAATCCTAAAATATCCAACTTAATGAATGATTCCCCACTTCATCCAGTTAGATATCTCGCATTAAGAGAAATAACTATCATAACTAATAGCTTCAAAACTATTCCTAGCTTTCAAACTACTAGATGATTCGATTCACAACTAGATTTAATTAAAAATGTTTTCCAACCAAAATATAAATCCAAGATCAAAGATAAATGATCAGTTTATCCAAGCATTAAGAACAAAATCCGAATCACTGATACTAAATAGTAGATATGAAATATATAAATCAAAAGGGATACATAGGAGTTTGATGATTACATTTAATCCCAACTAAAAGAATTTTAGTTCCTTATGGTAGAGAAGATCACAAGAAACAACAAGAAGAAGGGTAGAAGAAGAAGATTAGTCCCCAAAACCTCGTTTCCAAGCATTCCAGAACAGCTGCTCAGTCTCTTCCTTCTCTGTTAAGTCTTCAATGCCTTCTTTTTTCTATTTTTGGCCCTTTTATATGTACTGGAAATAAAATATAGCATGGAAGAGAGAGAAGAAGCCACTCAGTGCCTGAGAAATGGTTAAGTGGTTAGGAGAGTCCTTCACCTTGAAGAAATCCAAAAGGTTGAGCCCTTTTGAGGCGCTGAGCACCTAGGAGGCCAAGACTGATCCTTCTTTATTGGACCGCTCAACCCTTTGGAGGCACTAAGCCCTTTGGTCCTTTGCTTCCTTGTGTTGCTTGCGACCTTAAAAGAGCTCAACCCTTTGAAAGGGCTGAGTCATTTACTCATAGGAACTTTTACTTCTTCCAATTTCCTGAATTTTGCAAAACAAGAGATCTTTGCTTCTTCCAATTTCCTAAATTCTGCAAAACAAGAGATCCATTAGTCACAAGAAGTCATCAACTCTACACAAATCATTCCATTTTTGGATCCTTTTGATTTTATTTATATTTACAACAATTTTCATCATTCTTTTCAAAAAATATGCTAGATAAGTGTCATAAATTAATATTTCTTTAGACACAATTGACACTAATCAGTTATAAAGGTATTACAAGGTTGTAGATGTTGTCTCTTCTAGACGTGATAACAACAAAAGTTCTAGTACAAGAAAGCTTTTGAAGAAGATAGTCTTTATGTTTTATACATTCTCTCATTTTGTACATATATGTCTCTTCTCTGAGTTCCAGAGCTTCTTATACAATAGCTTCGAAAGAGATGATTATTGTAGCTTCTTGAGTTTAATTCATAGAACTGCTTCGTCTTACTCCTTCATCTGATCTTTAGAGAGAGAAAGTATATATTGGTGCATTAAATGCTTCAATTAATGTATTTCACCTAAACGTACTCATTATCTTTGATAAATCAAGCTACTTATCATAGTAGACCAGTAAAGTGAGAACAACAAGAAGCAAAATTAGCGTGCAGCCGAGAATGCAGTTCTTTTTCAGCGCCTTTTCTGTGAAATTAACCAAGTACTTGGCAATTCTATCCCTAAAATTTCTTGCTGATTTGGGTAACTCCAATTTATATTTTTATAATGAGGTAAATTATCCTAAAATTGACTTCCCTTTATTACAACCAACAATAATTAAAAAAAAAAAAATTACTACAATTTTTATTTAAAATATTACCTTCCTCAAAATGAATCACAAAAACTGGTTCAACAATACCGTCATCAGATGATATATAATCATCTATTTGATTTTCACTTGATTCGTCTCCACTTTGAAATGAAAGAGAAACATAATAGTCTTCATCAACCTCATGCTCATCATATTCAACATCTTCTTTTGGCATATTTTCCAAACGATATTGTTCATTAGCTAGAAAAAGTGTCAGATTTTGCAATGGAATTGAAGTTGTACTTTTGACACCGATTTCAACGTAAAATTCTATTATTGACATAATTGCTTAGCTTTAATTCTATTATCATACACTAAACATCATCATCATCACTCAATTCCATTGTTTCATATTTATTTCCAGCTAAAAAATGATATTGTAAACATAATATAACTTGATCATCTCTAAGACAAAATTTGTTACCGATCCTTTTTCTCAAAACATCAAAAAAGATATTGTGTTTAATATACATTCCTTTTCTTTGGACCATTAAATATAATACCTTTTGAACCATCACAAATTTTAGTATAATAAAAGCTACAATTTGATCCATAATATCGTAATAATGTTTATAGCGATAAAGGTTATATTATCCTAACAATTTTTATTGATGAGAAATGTTTTTTTTGTAGCAATAAAAGTCGTTAGAATATGTAAAATATGGCAACGACTATAATGGTTGGTACAAATTACAAATGGCAACAACAACTGTGCCAAATTATAATAACAATTGTTGTTGCTAATGTATAAATAGTGACAACGACATCAAATGTCGTTGCAAAACTTTTCGCAACAGCAGTTCTTGCAATGACATGCAACAATAATTTTTTCGTTGGGACAACATTTTTTACCAACGACAATTAACATTTGTCAACAATAAATGTCGTTAGGAATGACCTTCCTTCTTGTTATGAATTTTTATATTCTTACCACTTAATGAATGTAATGAACACACACAACTTACAGTGCACAAATGTTGAGATTTCCGTTGACATTAACTTTTGTTCTTATCATAAATCGTTTTAACTCTGACAACAGGCTCAAACACGGCAAGTATACCGGTCGTTCAAGTAGTAAATTTAAATCGTATCCACATGGACTAGTAGGTAAAATAAGCATTTAATGACTATTTGTGACTAAAGAATAATTCCAATTTTCATAGGTTGTCATGCAATTCAAATAAAGGTTATGACTATTGAAAATTCAAACCTATGATATAATTAGTGTGTGTGGAAGGGATAAGAAATGGTATTGTGATTTTGTAAGATTATGGGGTCAGATATCACCAAACTTCACACTAATGAATCTTTGTTCTCTTGTTACATTCATTGCTTAGTCAACCTATAATTTTACTCAAACCTAATCCCTTAGAGCAAGAGCCTAGGTGCAGATAAGGAATATCAATTCCTTGAGTATCCAATACATACACCTGGATTATGGGTTAGGGTTAAGACTACTAATGGGCCAAACTCCATTCCTAGATACATTTCCCACTAGGTATTTGTTTCAGAGCTAGTTCAAAAGGCTATTTTCCAATACCCAATGGACTCTATATCAAGCAAAGGAGAATCAATCCAAAGCAAGCATTAAGAATAGAAACATATACAACAATGAATGAAACAACATATATATCATTAATAAAGTGAAGATTACATAAGAGTTTCATTGGTTACATCTAACCCCACAAAATAATGGGTAGAACCGCTCAAAACAATGATGGTAAAATAAAAATAGAGATGGAAGAGAGATGGAAGAACCAAAGGAAAGACCCACACACGAACGGTCCCAAGCACGAGGAATCCCTTCCATAGCTCCTAGAAGTTGCCTAATGTGTGAATGAGGGAAAAATCCTCGAAGACTTGATCAAATACGAGCTGGGTGAGTCAGGTTAGGGTTACCACGCCCGACACATTATGTTTTGCGCCCGGCGCAGGGCCTTCTAGAGAGTTTAGATACTCTCTGTCTCAAGACACGCCCGACGCAATTACTCTCAAGCCGGGCGCAATGTCTTCTAGAGAGCTTAGGTTGCTTTCTGTCTCGAGCACGCCCGGCGCATTTACTCTTGCTCCCGGCACATTTCTGAATTGCAGAGAATGTGACTCTCTATTTTGTTCAAGCCCAGCACAGGTAATCTTGCACCCGGCGCAGGTACTTTTCTCCTGCTCCTAAGCTCCTTCAATTTCTAATCCAATGGGTCTTCAACTTCAACTCTTCACTCAATACCTGCACAAAAAATGAGGTGTATCAAGGTATTGTTAGATAAAATATGGGTTAGCTATATCTGCACAAAAAATGAATCAAAAAGAGAACAATTATATTGCAAGAGTGCATGTGAGTAAAATTGTTCAATAATTCCTATCTAAACATATGTATAAATAAGACTTAACAGCAACACAACTTATATAAAGGACCTCAATATCATTTTAAAGATATAAAAATAATAATAAAATTTCATTCTCCAATGGAGGTAACAACACTTGAATATTACAAAAAACAAATGATCCCTAATAAGAGTAGTGACACTTAAATATTTAAAATAAATAAAAATAATCCTCCGATAGGTGTAAATAATTTCAAAACAAAAATTTACTTAATTATATACATATGATAATAATAAGTGTAAATAATTAATAGGTATTAAATTTGACATTAAGTTATTTTACAATGTCATTTTTAATTTTAATATAAATTTAAGTTTGTAATATTTTTTAACTAAAATTAATTTTAAAATTTTAAATTAAAAAATTATGATATAAATACAATAATTTTAAAAAATAGGAAATTGTATTAGTCACTCAATGGGAATAGCGACACTAGTTCATAAAAAAATGGTGTCCAAATGTAGGTAACAACACTTTTAACATAAAAAGAAAAAAAAATCATGAGGTTGAATAGTGGAACTTCGGTTAAAAAAAATTAAAATATGATCTCCCAATGGGAGTAGCGATACTAGTACAATAAGACACGATACTAGCCCCCCAATGGAAATAACGACACTAGTACAGTCAGACACTATACTAGTCTCCTAATAGGGGTAATGACACTCATATGTTAGTCTCCTATTGGGATAACAACGCTAGTACAGTCATACAGTTTACTAGTCTCCCAATAGGAGTAGTGACACTCGTGCCAATATTGTGCTAGTCCCCATTAGGGGTAGTGACACTATTATTTAAAAAAAGTAATTTTATCTCCATTGGAAGTAGCAACATTACGTGACTCATTCGACTCTGACTTAACTTCTAAACTATTTTTCAAAAAAAAAAAATTACATGATAAGAGGTGGTTGACCAAGAACATCCCATTGACTTAATAAAAATCCTTTTTGGATTAAAAAGTCGTATGCTTACCTAAGCCAATAAATACCAGCAAAATCATTCTTCCACTGTCGATGATTGGCTGTGGTTGCGTTTACGATCTCACCGTCAGTCGTCCGTGGCGCATCATCCCTCTGCCAAACTTGCGAAACAGTTTTTTGGGCCTTTTACACTACTATAATTACACTATAACGTTTTAGAAAGAAACTTAATCATACTAAAGAGACCAACAAAGATGTTCAATCCCTGATATCATCACACATGTTTATAGGTGAAGAAGTAATGGACAAAAGGTCCAGAGGATAAGAATATGGTTTAACAATACGTGATTTTCTTTCTAAAAAATATACTCTTAATAGATAATTTATGTTAATTATAAGAAGTTATTAAAGGGATATTACATTGACACAAATGTATCAAGGAAAGCTTGAGATAACTAATGAAGAATCAACCCTCAAAAGGAAGATATGTTTTCAAGTTAGGCTACAATTTACTATTAACCAGCTTTTATCATGAGTATATAATTACAATAAAACTAGAAACATAACATATTTAATCATGAAGTTTGCGATCTCATATATATAATATATATGAGGAGAGATTCACTTACTTAAAATGTAAATTTATTAAGATTTATTTTAAATAATAACTCATGTTCTATATCAAATTTTAACCATTAAATAGTTAAATTAAAAACTCTTAATACATAGATCAATTTTGTAAATTTTTTAAAAATTTAAAAATTATTTGATATTCTATTTCATTAATTTAATTTGACGAATAATCATAGGAGTATTTTATATGTCGATTTAAATTTATATAAAAAATATCAAATATTTTTTAAAAATTTTAAAAATCATAGATTTGATATATGCATTAAAAATTGTAATTTAACAATTGAATCGTCAAAATTTGATTTACAATATAAGTTATTTAATGAAATAAACTTAGATAGACTTACTCTTGGAATTAGTGGATATATATATATATATATATATATATATATATATATATATATGCACTATCCGTACTGCGAAACCGAGCTCGGAGCTCGGCATCACAGCGCAAGATGACCTCGGGCACGCGCTACGCGACGTCAGCTCGGCACTTAAATAGATCGTAACCGATCTCAGGCAATCTCAGTCCAGGCAAGATTCTCCACCTAATCAGATCACAACTAATCTCAGGCCCAAGGCCCAACGCAACCCTAATATACACTAAGGTACGTGCATTATTTATAGGAGATTCTCACTCATACAAACCCTAACTTTGGCATCAGAGTCTCTTTTGCAGGTACCACCCCCATCTTGGAGCATCAAGCGTACCAGCGAAGAAGGCTCACCAATCTTACTCGGAGGATCATCTCTACAGCAAATTTCTGGTAAGAACATTTGGCGCCCACCGTGGGGCCGATCAAGACAGCTCTTATCGGCCACGCTTATGGTTTGCACCGGAAGCCATAGCAGACACGCAACAGACGACCCAGATCATCCATCTACCATGGATAGCGAAGCAGCATTGAGGAGGCTGATCGATCAGGTCGAACAGATGCGGCAGCAACATGACACCGATCTGCAGAACATGTGTGCCAAGCACGAAACCGACCTAGCTGCAATGCGGACCACTAATGAAGCTAATCTAGCGGCACTACGCGCGGAAAACGAGCGGATTCGCGCCCAGCTCCCTCGGCGACACTCTGATCATCCTCCTCGTACGAGCAACCACAATGAGGAGGAGGAGCACCCAGTCTCTCAACCCCGGATCGCAACTAGGGCACTGACCCAACGACCTGCCACGCATCGGTCTCATGCATCGACTGAAGTCAGCAAGGCCCCTACTCATGTCCCAAGGGATCAGGCAACCTTCCGCCGCCACCCTTTTGTGGATGGCATCATGGAGACACCACTTCCTCATGGGTGGAAGCCTCTCCACCTCGATCGCTATGATGGCACGACGGACCCAGATGAGCACATCGACCTGTATACGACGCAGGTAAACCTCTACACTAACAATGACGCTATCTTGTGTAGGGTTTTTCCAACCTCGCTCAAGGGGGCCGCGCTCAACTAGTATACCTAACTGCCTACCGAGTCCATTGATAGTTTCGGCACCCTAGTCAGAAGGTTCACAGTGCAGTATGCAACGAGCCGACCTCACCATGTCACTTCAGCCGCCCTGGCCAGTCTCAGGCAAAACGACGACGAACCACTCCGGCCGTCCATGGAGCGATTCGCCACCACCTCGGTTAAGATCAGAAATCTGAACCCCGAGGTCGCCCTGCATGCCATGCTTATGGCACTCAAGCCCGGACCATTCGTCGACAGCCTATGTCGTGAGTCCCCTCGCGACATGGACGAACTTCACGCTCGCGCGGTGGGCTACATCCAGATGGAGGAACACTCCGCTTTCCGTGATCAAATTCGCGAAAAAGGACCAGCGAAGATAGAGCAAGGTCACAAAGATAAGGTCAAAGTCAACAATGACAGCCAGTTCAAAAAATTGGCCGGAGCAAACAGAGGGGGGAGATATGACTTCTACACTCCCTTGAACACATCCAGAGTCCGCATTCTGGAGGAGGCCAGTAACCGCAACCTGCTCACCCTGCCACCGCCAAGCCACACTCCTACAGTGCGGACAAGTCCATACACTGCCGGTACCACAGGAATCACGGCCACACCACTGAAGAGTGTCGCACACTCCGAGACCGCATTGAAGAACTCATCCAATCAGGCCACCTCGGCCATTATGTCCAGCGAAGTCACCAGGGAAACTACGGTGGACAGGGACGAGACAGAGGTCATGGTTCAGGAGCTCGCACGGACCAATCCTCTGGCTCTCAACGTAGCCCCGGTGGAGCAGTGCAAGCCGAGGTAAGCCAGGAAACAGGGCCAGCTCCCCTACGGGGAGTAATCAATACAATTGCAGGTGGTTTCGCAGGAGGGGGCGCCAGCAGCTCGGCCCGCAAAAGACACCTGCGCAATATCAACTGCATACACCCTACCACCTCAGCTTCGCACCAACACTCACCGATGATTACTTTCACCGACAGCGACTATGCCGGGGTCAATCCCAACCAGGATGATCCCATGGTTATAGCCGTGGAGCTAGCCAATTGGGAGGTTCACAAGACACTGATCGACCAAGGGAGCTCTATATTGGCCAACGTTCCTCAGGTTAGACGTCCCCCACTCCCTCATACAACCTCACATAGAGCCCCTAGTCAATTTTGCAGGAAAGAGAGTTCACACTCGGGGGTACGTGGACCTACTGACAACTTTCGAAACACCTCCGGACACGAGGCGGGTCATGGTTCGGTACCTCCTCGTGGAAGCCAATACTTCCTACAACATAATCATCGAGAGCCTGACCTTGAATCAACTCGGAACAGTAGTGTCCACCCCACACCTCACCATGAAATTCCCAGGAAACGATGGGAAGATTATCTCTGTCAAGGCGAACCAAAAGACGGCACGGTAATGCTACACTGAAAGCCTGAAGATCGCCTCACCCGGTGAAAAATGCAAGAGTGACCCCCCCACCATGGCCCACGGCACCCACGTGGAAATCACCGATCTCGATCCGAGATCAGACTCTCATGACGAAAGGCCAAGCCCCATTGACGAGCTTGACGACCTCCAGATCGGAAAACTTCCCGGACAGAACACGAAGATCAGCAGGTAGTTAAGCCCGAACTTGCGGCAACAGCTCGAAGCTGAAATTCTCCAGATTGCCGACCTCTTTGCCTAGTCCAGCGCTGACATGCCGGGCATCGACGCTGACTTCATATGTCATAAGTTAGCAATACACAAGGAGGCAAAACCAGTCGCCTAGAGGAAGAGGAAGGTCGGCGGTGAAAGGCGGGAGGCCATCATCATCGAAACACAGAAACTGCTAAATGTTGGCTTCATTCGTGAGGTCAGGTACACCACATGGCTGGAGAACGTGGTCCTGGTAAAGAAGAGCTCGGGGAAGTGGCGTATGTGCGTCGACTACACCGACTTGAACAAAGCATGCCCCAAGGACTCATACCCCTTGCCATGCATTGACAGGTTGGTCGACGGAGCCTTCGGACACGCCCTCCTCAATTTCCTCGATGCCTACTTCGGATACAAACAGATAATGATGTACCCACTTGACGAAGTGTACACGTCCTTCATCACCGGCCACGCCAACTATTGCTACCGGGTGATGCCCTTCGGCCTCAAAAACGCAGGCGCAACCTACCAGCGGCTGATGGATAAGGTCTTCCACCAACAGATCGGGAGGAACATGGAAGTCTACGTCGACGACATGGTAGTCAAGACCACCTCGGCGACAGACCATGCTGCCGACCTCGCCGAAGTATTCGCCTAGGTCAGGAAGCACAACATGCGCCTCAACCCGGAGAAGTGTGTCTTCGGTGTCCAGGGAGGCAAGTTCCTCGGTTTCATGATCACCAGTAGAGGAATTGAGGCCAATCCCGAGAAGTGTAAAGCGATCATCCAACGCCTAGCTGGACGGTTGGTCTCACTATCCCGTTTCATCGCCAGACTCGCGGAGAAGGCAGGGCCCATTTTCACCCTGCTGCGAAAGCTCAAAGATTTCCAGTGGACGAATCAGTGTGAAGAAGCTTTCCGAAGCTTCAAAACCCTCCTCACAACCTCGCCGATCCTACAGAGGCTGGATCACAAAATTGACCTCCTCCTTTACTTGGCCGTAGCAGAAGGCGCTATTAGCGCGGTGATAGTACAAGAGCACCAGAAAGTGCAGACACCAATCTACTTCATCAGCCGAGTCCTCCAAGATGCGGAGAAGCGATACCAGATGATCGAGAAGCTAGCACTAGCACTTGTCACCGCAGCTCGGCGTCTCCGACCCTACTTCCAGAGTCACCAGGTGGTAGTCAAAACTGACTACCCCATCAAGCAAATTTTGCGAAAGCCCGAGCTCGCCGGACGGATGATTGCGTGGTCAGTAGAATTGTCTGAGTTCGGCATTCAGTACGAAAGTCACGGACCCCTGAAAGCTCAATGCCTGGCCGACTTCGTAGCCGAGCTCACGCCTACTACAGCCGAGGAACCTCAGGTATGGACTTTACATATCGACGAATCCTCCAACTCTAAGGGTGGTGGTGCAGGCATCATATTGGAAGGACCAAACCGAGTCACTCTGGAGCAATCCCTCAAGTTTAGCTTCAAAGTGACCAACAACCAGGCGGAGTACGAGGCACTTCTTGCGGGACTAAGGCTAGCTCGCGACCTCGGAGCTCGAAAGGTGAGTTGCAACAGCGACTCAAAATTCATGGTGGAGCAGCTCAGCGGGACGTACCAGGCAAATGACACTTTGCTGCAGCGGTACTTTCACACTGCATCCCACCAGATCTCGTCCTTCGACGAATTCACCATAAAGGATGTGCCGCGAGAACAAAACGCCCGAGCTGACCTCCTATCAAAGCTTGCCAGCACCAAAAGGCCTGGACATCACCGAACCATCATCCAGGAAACCCTGCACTCACCCAGCTTAGACAACAAAGTCGTCAACGTCAGTGACAATGAAGACCTAGGATGGATGACAGGCATCTGGAGCTACTTGAAAGAAGGAACCCTGCCAGAGGATAAGGACGAAGCTTGGAAGATAAGAATGAGATCGGCTAAGTTCATCATCATCAGAGATGAGTTATTCAAACGTGGCGTTTCCTCTCCACTACTCAAATGCTTGACTGTGTCTCAGGCAGCCTATGTCATCAGGGAAATTCACCAGGGGATATGCGGCATGCATTCCAGGGCGCGCTCAATGGCGACCAGGGTACTCCGAGCTGGGTACTACTGGCCCACTCTGAAGTTGGACTTCCAAAGCTACATTCAAAAATGTAAAGAGTGCCAGCAGTTCGGCGACACACACCGGCAACCACCCGAAGCTCTCCACCACATGATGTCGACGTGACCCTTCTCCCAGTGGGGAATGGACATTCTCGGACCATTCCCCCGCGAAAGGTCAACTGAAATTCCTCCTGGTAGCAATCGATTACTTCACCAAGTGGATTGAAGCATGCCCACTCGCCAAAATTACCATTGAGAACGTGCAAAAATTCACATGAAAGAATATCATTTGCAGGTTCGGAATCCCTCACACCCTCATTACTGATAACGGCCGACAGTTCATCGCACAGGGATTCGAGGACTTCCTCCGAGAGCTCGGTATCAAGCATCTCCCGACCTCGGTGGAACACCCCCAAACCAATGGCCAGGCCGAAGCAGCCAACAAAGTCATCCTCCGGGAACTCAAGAAACGGCTGGGAAACGCCAAGGGACAATGGCCTGACGAACTTCCCAGCATCCTCTGGGCGTATCATTGCACCCCCCAATCAACCACGCAAGAAATACCCTACAGGCTAACTTATGGAGTCGATGCAATGATCCCAGTAGAAGTCAGAGAGACGTCCCACCGACGACAGGTTTTCGATAGCGAGCAGAACACTCAAGAGTTGGCAGCTGACCTCGACTTGGTGGACGAGCTTAGAGACAAAGCTCAAATCCACGAAGAAGCATGCAAGCTCCGAGCTTCCCGAAGATACAACACCCGGGTACGACCTCGTTCTTTCCGAATTGGTGACTTGGTGTGGCGATTGCTAGGTGAAGCCCGGAAGGACACATCAGATAGGAAGCTTGCACCTACTTGGGGTGGCCCATTCCGAGTTACAGAAGACTTGGAAAATGGAGCGTATAGGCTAGAAGAACTCAGCGGGAAGCCCATACCGCGGACTTGGAATGCTACGCATCTCAAGTTCTATTTCAGCTGAATTTTGTATGAATGAGCGGTGCACTCTTTTCTCACCTCAGTCTTTTGTCCCAAAAAACAGAATAATGGGTTTTGGCTGAGAGGGTTTTTAACGAGGCACAATGACATTATCAATAAAACAACTCATTCTATTCAACTCATGTTATTTTCACATTATTTTATATTTTGTGCTGAATCTGAGGTCGAGTTCGAACCTCGGTATGATTAAGGTCAAATTCGAACCTTCACAAAAATGATTCAACAGAAATTTGAGGTCGAGTTCGAACCTGGATACAACTTACTTCACACAAACTCGAGGTCGAGAACGAACCTTAGATACGCTCGTCCGAGGTCGAGTCCGAACCTTGGCATGATCCATTTTACTCTGATTTAAGGTCGAGTACGAACCCTAATACGCTAATATGAGGTCGAGTTCGAACCTCGGCATGATTAAGGTCGAGTTCGAACCTTCGCAATGTGTTACTTAACAAAAATACAAGGTCGAATCTGAACCTTCGTACAACTCACCCCACTTCAATTCGAGGTCGAGTCCGAACCTCAGGTCGAATTCGAACCTTCACGAAAAGATTCACTTAACGAAAAATCAAGGTCGAGGTCTAACCTCGGCATGACCAACTCGGGGCAAAGTATCACCACGCATACAAACATGCAACATACACCAAACATGTCTCAAAACGCGCAAAACAACAAAAATTAAGCGCAAATAGACAAAGCAAAATACGTATATACAAAGCTATATTTACTGAGTTCAATACATGAATTCAAGGAAAAGAAAAGTAAAGAGACAAAAATAAACCCAGGCTACTACAGATATAGCCTACACAGAGGCATCCTCACTGGAACTATCCTCAACGTCATCCTCCTTTACCAGCCTCCCAAAGCGAACGAACTTCTCCACATGCATACCGGAGAAGTCAAACCCCGGCGCAAGAAGCCTGGCCTGGCGAGCAGCCTTAAGGAAACCCCTCTTATGCTCCACCACGATGGAACGCTCTACCTCCTCAAGTCTTCTCTCCAGCGCCGCCTTCTCGGCCTCCAGCGTCGAAAGGTCTACCTTCTGAGCAGCAATCTCCTCCTCTTTGCTACTAATAATGACCTCATCGCGGAGACGCTCCTTGGTTATCGAAATGAGAAGCGACAGTTACGACACATGGCACCTTGACAGGCCAACGTGCGCGAAAGGTCACTTCCCTCCAGCAAGCTCGGTCTTAATTCCTCGACCTACGGTCTTCGGAGCTCGGGGGGCTAGTGTACTATCCGTACTGCGAAACCGAGGTCGGAGCTTGACATCATAGCGCAAGATGACCTCGGGCACGCACTACGCGACGTCAGCTCGGCACTTAAATAGATCGTAACCGATCTCAGGAAATCTCGGTCCAGGCAAAATTCTCCACCTAATCAGATCACAACTAATCTCAGGCCCAAGGCCTAATGCATCCCTAATATACACTAAGGTACGTGCATTATTTATAGGAGATTCACACTCATACAAACCCTAACTTTGGCATCGGAGTCTCTTTTGCAAGTATCACCCCCATCTTGGAGCATCAAGCGTACCAGCGAAGGAGGCTCACCAATCTTACTCGGAGGATCATCTCTACAGCAGATTTCCGCTATATATATATATATATATATATATATATATATATATATATATATATAACAACTTTCGTTTTAGTTTCCTGTTAAATTAATTTTTTTTTTACATATTTTAATGCAATTCAATTAAAATGAAAATTTTCTTATGTGTGATCTGCAAAATAGTTTTCCTATGCAATAATTACTAGCTCTACATATATGCGTAATAAAAGATATTGGATTGAATTCAAATCAAGTTCTAGGCAGTGTTTAAAAAACCGGACCGAACCGGTCGGTCGGACTGGTTGGACCGGGAACCGGTGGTCCAGCCGGTTCGAACCTTAAGTTGGATCGGTTATGCAGTCGACCCGTTCAAACCGGATTGAACTGGTCAATTTTCCGGTTCAACCGGTGAACTGGTGGGTCAAACCGGTTCAACCACTTTTTTTTTTTTTTTTAATTTTCTTAAGGGACCATAAACCACAAAAATAATAATGAAAATTGAATCTTTTAATGGAAGAACAAAGATTCTTATTAAATATAACAATAACTACTTGTTCTAATGTATTTGTTTATATAATATACAACTTAAATAACTTTTATAGTATATTATTAATTTTATATTATATATTTAATAATATAATATCTATGTAGATATTACATATATTATTTTGTGATATCAATTGCAAGCATATTATATATATACATATTATTTATATTTTTAATTTGTATTAATATACAGTTTAACATGTAATTTTTTATATATTTTTTACAAAATAAAAATAAAAATAATTTTAAATAAGATAGAAAAATTGAAATTTAAAATAAGATATGAATTTATTAAAATTTATAAGTATAAAATATATTTAATATGAATATTTTTTTAATAAAAATAAATAAAAACCGAGTCATGCAGTTCAACTAGTGACTCACTGGTTCAACCTTTGACCCACTGACCCAGTACCTTAACCGGTTCGATGACCGGTTTGGTTTTTAAAACTATGGTTATAGGAGTAAGATATGAAAAGGAGTTGTTCATATGCTTTTGTATTATTTGGTTAGTTGTAATTTGATATATTATTTTTTTATGTTAAATCCTAAGGATTATTTTATTATATAATTTATATTAAATTTATTTTCTTCATTATGCATTTCAGTTTTACTTTGTCGACAATTTTTTTAGAAGTATTTTAGAACTAGTAAAATGGGTTTGTTCAATCCATTATTGGCTAACCTAATATGAATCGCAACATATAACAGGTCAAGTTAAAAAGACCTAGATTTAATTCTATCTTCTAAATTGATAGCCAAATTTGATTCTATGCATGTACAAATTTTTTGAACTCACTTGACATTTTTAACTTTTGTTACTTTTAAAATTTCCCCAAAATTCAAACTAAATATTGTGACAATTATTTTTTATTGACATATTTATTTTAATGTAATAAATAAAATATAAATAATTATTTTATTCTATTATTACATTTAAAAAAGATTAAAAATTGATAATGTGACAATTGTTATAGATATTTTTAACATGAAAATTAAAGTACCTATATATCATGTTAATCTAATATACAATATGTTAGTATATTAACCTTATATATCATTTTATAAAAATCGTTGTGAAAAAGTACCTATATATAATATTTAACTGTTTTAGTATAAGTTTATAAAAAAATATAATTATATTTAGTCGATGCCTCTTAATTATTAAACTTTTATATAGTCACTTAACAAAAATAAATAATTATGTGGATTGTTCATTGGCTGATTGGAATAGCCTATTTCAAACCTATTTATATATGAACTTTATTGGATCAAATATGAAAAAGGTCTCTATTTCATTCGATCTTTAAATTTAGAGTCCAAGTCCTGTAATTAATCTAGCACGACCATTTTACCAGCTCTACTGTAGCTACTAAATACTAATAATTAATGTGTCTCACAAGTAACTAATTAATATTATATTTAACCCTAAACACTAATATACTAATATTATATTATATTAAATACAAATTTCACATTTAATATAAAATTATTGAGTGGTGTAATACTTAGTAAAATTTACACCGGTGTAATTATAACCACCCTCTCAATCTAAATATGAATGAATATATATACTTTAAATTAATTATATCTAATTACGGTTAATTTTACCAATTATAAGTCATTCATAGTGTTGCCTTGACTCTTACCTTTCAATAGGGCCAAATATTATCTTTGGTAAAAAGGTCAAATATGTTCAGCTTATTCCAAACTGGAGATTAGACATTTACATTGTGTTATACTATATAAAAAAATTTCCTAAATTTTCCTATTAACTTAGATTTAAATTGAATTATTAAGATAAGTCACCTTCATGTATTTAAATTTAATCACGTCTCTCTTTTAATTGTTGTTTGTAAGGCCACAATTTAAATAAGAACATTTGTTAACATGAAAGTATGAGAATTAATAACAATTTTTAGATTAAAATAAAATAATTTAAATTATAAAAAATTATAAATAAAGTTACAAATCTGTTGATCACAACACCAAAAATGATTTTTTGTGACAATTTTTATGTTATTTAGCAACCATACAAATGGTCACTAATATCTTTACCAGCAATTAGATTATGGCCGTTGTATTTGGGATCGGTAAAACTATTAGTGACATTTAAAGTGAGTGCTGGTAAAGACCTTTTAAATGGCCGGGAAAAATAAAAAATTTTAATGACAATTCTAGTGACAATTTTAATGGCCACTAAAAGTAATTTTATTGAATAATAGATTCTTTTATATGTAAAAAAAAATTGTATAGAAATACAATTGAATTTCATTAGATAAAATAATTTATTTTGAAGCGTATTAATACTTAATTAATTAAATTCAATTAAATAAAATTATTTTTAATCCAAAACTAATCGGCTGAAAAGCAATTTAGATCCCCTCATTAATTTCTAAATCTTTTAGTCCAATTAGCGTAGTGAGTGTCTAAATCTTTTTTTTTTATTTATCAAAAAACAATTTCTAAAAAGTTGGAGTTTAAATAGCAATTTGGAGTTCCAATAGCAATCCCCTCATTAATTTCAGTTTACCAAAAGCATTATCCTCATTGGTAATGTTCCAACACAGTAACAAACTTCACTAAGCTGTTGTTGGGCTGAAGAGACAATTGCTTATTGCTGAAAATATAACACAACCAAGAAGATATCCGGAGTAACATCTAAGCAAAATAGCAAGGTGCAAAAACATGCAGCAAACAACTAGAAATCTGCATGGTGGGAAAGAAAGTTGAACTATGCAATTTTTATCTTTCAAGATAACAGGGAAAAATGCAAGTAGTTTCAATCAACAGGGACTTCAACATCCATTTTTAGATCAGATTGGCCAAGAACCTGGGACAAATTAAAATAAAATTTAAAATCAAACATACTGAAATAAAAAAGGAAGCTGCAAAGTTACCAACTGGGCTTTTAGGAACGAAGACCATCCGAATATTTGACAAATAGACAATTCCCTTTGTTTTGAGATGACCCCCGTGATGTCTAACCAAAATTAATCACAAAGATCATTATCACATCAAACATGGCACATCATTATATTTAAACTTTCATATTGATATGGAAATCGTAAGAAAGTTGATTTATAAATATAGCCAGCCACTTTTCCATGACAAAATAACATACTGAAATTAACTTTTGCTGGATCAAAACCATTGAAGATTCCGTAATTAGCTTTGGACGGTAATGTTTACTATAATTCGTTCAACTTTATACAACAGAAAGAAGCCAAACACTTGTTTATTTTATTTTTTTCTTATCTTCTATTATATGTACTTAGAGAAACTTACCTTGACAATATTTCAAATCAAAAGCTGTTATACACATTGTTTGGTTGATTATACTTTTTTTTAAAACCATATTATAAATGTGAAGCATTATTTTATAAAAAAAAATTTAATTAATTACTTTTAATAAAAAAATTATAATTAATTTTTTTATCTGCAACATTTACATTCGAGATCTTATTAAAAAAAATCTGAAGTTAGTTTTACTTGAAACAAAAATATGTTATAAAGTGGAAGCCCTTTCTTATTTTGAAGCTTGCAGGTCGCAAGTACCACCTCATGACAGCAACCCAACGTGCACATTACGCTATCATTGAATAAAACAGCTTCCAATAAAGATACACTCTGCTGATAAGGCCAAACCTCCACTACAGAGATGCTTCCTTGAAAAAGAAACATAGCAGCTCATGACCTTCTAAAATTGCTCATTAACTTGGGTAAGACTTGACTGGTCCTACTGATTTACGAGACAAGCATAGCATAGCAATACTTGGTCAAATTTACTAACACGTAACAGGTTATGCTATCATCACTGATGTTCTCATACCTTATGAAATACATAGAAGAAGAAAGATCTAAACAGGACATATATGTACTTAAACAGTTAAACTAATGCAAATATCAGTCGAAAAAAGCATGTTCAGTCACTTTCGGACTAAAGACTTGCCTAAATACTTTCTTGATATATATTATGTTTCCTCTGCATTTCAAATCTCTATTATTAAGATTTAAGAAACAGAAAAGAATAAGAAACCATACAAATCAAACATAAGGTAATTAAGAAACCATAATTACGATACCAAACAAGAATTAGCATAATTGGATGCAACTACATTATAGTGCCAATAAAATTTCTCCAACACCACCAAACATGTTAACATGTTATTCCATGATAACGAATTTAATTTTCAATGTAAATCCCATTCATTTTCCATGGGGTTTCAAAAATTTCAAGAATTCAAATTGGGAGAGCTTCAAGTCATGCAGCTTACCTGTACAGTTTTTTAAGATTGTTGAAAGATAAGATCCACATGCATTGGTAAGATAGTTTCCAGAAATGTCTTAGTGAACAGCAGTGAACATTCACAAATCTGACATGAACAATACTTATTGATCACCCCTAACTGTCAAAAATATAGACAGAATGTGTCTATATAATGTTAGATTCATATTTACGGATAATTTCCTTAAAAAAAACAGAGATTTTTCTTTCTTTTAATAGTTATATAAGTTTTCTAAAACAGTATACTATGAATGCCCATATGTCAGTAGACCTACTCACTACAAGCATATTAAGAAACCAAGAGAAAGAACTTCAACAAAATAATGAAAAATGAGAGTAAAATAATAGCTTACTGGTAGCATCACATAAACTGGAACATATGGGGTACCAGCCAAATCACGCTCTAACCTGGGGGGCAAGTCAGCAATCTGCAAAGGAGGAGAAGGTATAAAACAATGCCAAGAGATTTACCTGCCAAAGGCACCATACTGAAATAATTACATGCAAAATGAATATGTCCTTTTGGATAATCATTTGTCTTGGGTTATCCTTTAAAGTTTTCATTAAAGTTTTCACAATGAGTGGAACTGACTTTCTACTGACAAAAAACAATGAGGTTAGCTCTTTACAGGACTGCAAATGTAGACACTACTTCATGCTATCAGCTAATCACCAGTCACCACAGCAATTGGAAGAAACTTAATTCTAGAAAGAGTAAATGATCATTTTATTCCTTCCTTTAAATTATATCCAGCTATCACGTTAGTCCATGAAACTAAAGAAAACTCAAATTAATATATATTGTGATTGACATTATGCAAAAAACAAAACTGCTTCTTCTTCACCTTTTTCTCAATTATTAAGAGAATGGCATCTACAAAACTGAGATCTCATCTTATGTAAATGATATGTGAGAAATCTATCATTTGAATGCTATGCACAAAAACAGAACAATTGCAATCAAGTTCACAAAAGACACAAAACAAAAGTAAAAAAATTACGAAACAGAAAATTCAATGATATCTATTGGCATTTGATTAATCAAGGCATGCTTGATTTTATCTTACGAAAATTACGAAAATAATTTCACATCATAAGCAACATAACTCACCTATGCGTGGTAATTCAATTCCTTCATTAGGTGTATTTGCTTCAGGTTCTTCTTCAGTTATTGTTGCTTGTGGCTTATCAAATGCTGCACACTTAAATGCATACTTATTAATAAAACCTTCCGGATCATTTCTGAAACAATTTTAAAGTACAAATGATGTGAAAAGTACTTACGGCCAACTAATTTGAGAGCAAAGCGAACATCAAGTTGTAAAGGAACACAAATCCAACCAATGCCTCAAAGCCTAACTAATACCAATATGAATCTGTGAAGTATGAACGAAAAAAACAAACCCTAAAATTGAAATTGAAGAGAAGCAACCATTGAAGCTATGTGGGAGAGATATGACTGAAGCTTTGAAACAGCGCAAGAGTGAGACAGTGAGAAGCGAGAGTGAGATGCTGAGAAGCGAGAGTGAGACGCTGAGAAGTGAAGCAAACAGAAAAATGAAAAATGTTTTATGCACCGAGAGTGTAAGAAATTTGTAATTAAAAATTAATATTAACGTAATTTTTAAAATTTTTTACTATAAATAAAGTTTTACCAACTAATTTTTATTGACCACTAAAAACTTTAATTAATAATGATATACAGATAATTGTCTTATTGCCACTGAATAATAGTCTTTAATGATATTTTTTGTTGTAATGTGATGCATTGTACTTTTTATTGTGCTCAATATGCACCGTGCATAAATGGTCACATGATTTGATTTAATTTTAGGTAGTATCTGCTCATTAGGGTTAGTTTGTTTAAAATTTAAAAAATGTTTCTGAAAAGTGTTTTTTAACGAAGTAATTCTCTAAGAAACAAGTAGGGTATTTCTTAAAAGAAAACAGAAAATAAACCCATAAAACTATTTTCAAGGAAAATAAACCCATAAAAAAGTAGAAAATTATTTACTTCATTAAAAAAATGTGTTTTTAGGGAAAAAAAATTAAACAAACGGACTTTAATCTGTGTTCAAATATCTATATACACTTCTAAGCTTTGGAACATGAGGTTTTGGAAAAAATTTAAGGGTTGTAAAATGATGTTTTCAAAATGGTAGAGCTTCGTATGAGCTGGTTCAAATCATTGGTTTTATTAAAATGTTAGATGTTAGATTTACTTGAAGTCTAATCATACCTAAACTTAATTTTAATTTTAATTCCGATGGATAATAAATAAATACTCTGAACTTGGTTGCCATCGATTTAATCCAAAATTTAAATGATAACATATGATATATTTTTATTCCAAGAACTGGGGTATAACAAATAAGTTGATAAACTCTAATTTGTTTGGTATTGATCTAGCACTGAGGTTTTCTATTTGTTAAGATTTATATTAACTTTCATGATTATGTTTATTAACTTTATTTAAAGTCAATTTGGGTTTCAATGAGCTAATATTGGGCCAGGCCCAAATAAAATTCCTATCTACAAGGCCTATGCTATTCACATTCCCATTTTTGTTCTTTAAAGTTGCACTTGTTTTTGGCTTTTTATTTATTTATTATTATTATTATCAAAATATCCCTCTTATGTAGCACTACACTTGATATGGAAATTTCTATTTATACTTCAAACGAAGTACACAATAAGTAATTTTTACGTGATGCATGGGATAATAAGTATAATGCAAGTTACAAAATAAATAAAAATTAAAAAAAGTCAAATAGTAGGTACATAATTCTTTTCAATAATACATAAATCTAAAATTAATTACATAAATAACTCGTGTAAGTTTTTATTTGAGAAGAGTTTGTCAAATCAGCAATATTATTATTGTTATAGTGTAATTGTAAATAAGCAAGTTTAATATACTATAGTAAAAAGTAATTAATAAAAAGAACTATCACTTGAATTGCTTTACTATCGTGAAACCTTACTTTTACAAGCTTAATTTTTACTTAAGGAAATTAAGAGTTTGTTAGAATAAATTTTTTCATAAACAGTTTTAAGAAATCAATTTGTTTTATACATAGGTTAAAAAACACAATTAGAAGTGTTAATAGGAGAGAGTTTTTATAAAGATAGTTTTTGTTTTAAAAAGAATATTTTATTTTTCTTCTTATTTCTTTCTTACATGTGTAGAAAATTTTATCCAAACATATTCTACTAAGTAAAAAATTGTCAAGTATGAGTTGCCAATGTCCTTTTAATAAGATTATCTAAACAAAACAAAATACAAACATCTATTGTATTAGGTAAGCCCAAATAACTTGTCATTAATGGACCTAAGTTATACTTGTCTAAGAATGGAAAAAGCTACTTGGTCTTCAATATTTGTCAATATTGAATTATTGATAAAAAAAGTTAAAAGGGTCGGTGGGATGACAATAAAGCTAAGCACTTTTAAGTCTCAAATAGGGTCCAATCACATCAAAATCGAACATAGATCGTGCTATTTCTCCAATAACAAATTTTTAATTAGTGTGACATTCAACTCATAAAGGCATATTATTTTGTTAATACCATATAAAGAGACCCTCAAGAGAGCCAAGGGACATTACTATTATTTCAAGGTAATATGCTAATAGTGCAGTTTGGTTTCCTCAAGTTCAAACACAAACATAATCACGTTGCTTCATAATTTCTTTGACCTCAACAAAACCTTAATGAGATCCATTCCTTTTATCTTTCCATTTCCATGTTATTTTTGCTTTCTTTATATTTTAATTTGGACTACCTGTATCATTCGTTAAAGGTAATTTTATTTATATAGGACAGGTTCTTAAAAAGTGATAAAACTCTTCTTTTAAATATTTAACTTCATACAAGTTTCTAATCATGAAATTTCATAATATGTTTATGATTTAATAATTGTATCTATTTGAAAGGTACACTAGTTAGGGCTGGGCAAAATTAACTTAACTTAACTAAAACTATTAATAACTGAATTATTTTAAATTAAAAAACTAAAACTATTTAAAATAAAACTGAACTAAACTATTTTTTAATTCAGTTTTAAAAAATTGAACTTATTTAAATTATAGTTTAGTTAACTAAAATTAACTACACGTTAAAAAATAAAACCACGCACGAGGAAGCTGAACCTTGTTACGCTTACGCACCCCTCTTTTTGCACCAGCACCACTCCACCAAAAGGACTCTTGTTACGCACGCACGCTATTGCCTATTAGGAACCTTGTTCAGCTATTGCTTTTTTTCTTCCTGTAATCAAACTAATTTATATAATCTTTTTTATTTGTTAGCGTGTTATAAGGTTGTAATTTGTTCTTGGACATGATGCAGTCTACTCCGGCAATCCTATTTACTTCTTCAGCGGCAATCCTATTTACTTCTTCAGTTGCTTGTTTTGTGCTTTGAATATAACTTAATTCATCAATCTGGAATTCCTTCGTTTTCAATAAGTGATGCAATGTGGGTTTCTTTATATGTCGCAGGTTTTCTTAGATAGAGTGGAACGATTTATCCAGTTTATTACTGTTCATGAAGATCAAATATTTCAGAAATGAGTTCGTATACAGCTGGTATTCTGCTTTCTAACTAATTGCATGAACTGATATTCCTTAGCTATATGTTTCTTTAATTTGTTTTTATAGGTTACTTCCTGGTATGTAATTCTTGTGATTATATTTACAGCTTGCAGAAAATAATGAAGAGATGAGAGCAAGGGTAAGAGGAGAAATCAGAGAATCTCCTTCTGGGGGAAGACATGTGTGTAAAAGTAGCAGATTTTGGTATAGTTCATAAACAGTTCATAAACTGGTGGCACGGTTTAGGCACAGTTTAGAAGCAGTTCATGAATAGTTCAGTTTAAAAATAGTGCAGTTCAAAAATAGATTAAGGTGTAGAGCAGTTCAGTTTAGTTTATATTATAGTTCAGTATAGTTCAGTACAATACAGTTTAATAGAATAAAAAACAGTTCAGTTCAGTTCGTCTGAACTAATATTTAGTTTAGTTCAGTTCATGAGAACTATTTTTAAGTTTAGTATAGTTTTTATAAGTTCAGTTCAGTTCAGTTCATTTTGCCCACCCCTAACACTAGTAATTTTCTCATACTTTGAAGGTTGAACGAGAACTCCAAGCAAATATTCCGGTGAAAGGGAGGGTACCTGCAAAAGGTATTCCGACGCTCAAGTCAGAACAAACACAAATATTAATAGTAATTAATGAACAGCGACGTTACCTCGAGATGTGAACTATTTATAGTGACATTAATGGGTCCTGCCCTCCATGGGCCTTGTAATAGGGTTAGCTGATTAGATAATATGTCTTTAATTGGCTCATTCACGTGATTAACCCTTAGTCACTGCTTATGGATGATTATTGGTTTCATGAATTACTTTTCAAGGCCTTTCGGTCATCGGGGATGCTGATCGGGTATCGGCCACCTGGTACGATGAGTTTTGCCGATCCGACACGATCCTTCTCAGCCTCCAACTAGGCTGATCTGATGTGGCCGATATACTTTCGTAGAGACGACCCGAGTGTATTTAGTTCGGCTATATACGCCAAGATATGTGCCGAAGGGTATACCGAATGGCCCTACTTGTATAATAATTTTACTCAATTTAGATGAAATTTTTTATATAAAAAATAAAATAAAATTTCATGCAATACAGATACAAACATAATACCATTATAATGTTTATCTAAATTGGACTTTGAAACACACTATAATAATAATAAATAAAAAAAAGGAGACTACACCCTAATAAGACTACTAATCTAACAAATTTAAATGTTTAGAAAGAGTCTTAATAACACCTTACTAAAGATGAAGCTTAAGAAGCTCCTAGCACATTTGCCAAATGTAAATTTCAAACAAGCAACATATATAGGTTTTGCTGAGATCAGCACCTACCCATCATAAACTGGTTCATCCTACTCCTACAACTTAATTCAACAAGCTACATATATTAGAATTTGAAAAACACCTAAAAAAATCTGTTCAGCAACAAATGCATGCCTAATCCTAATACTATATTCTAAACATCTATATCATGACTCACCCACTATAGATGTTGCTACCCACACCTCTCCTGGTTGGACCAATGCCAACTCACTTCACAATGATATTTGCATCACACACGTATACAACCAACCTTATCTCATTTAATATAGCTATAAAGTATGTAAGTTAGCAAAAAGTATAATAAGAATCCTACATGTACACCAATCTAAACTCTCACGTTTTCTTCAGAAAATTTAATGATACACATATGAAATTTGTTTCTTTAAAAATATTTTAGAAAAAACATTTTTATAAACTAATTTATAAAAACCCTCTTTTATTAATTTCTCTAAAATTTTATTTAATTTTTTTTAAAAATTGCTTATAGAAAAATTTATCCGAACATTGCCTTAATATTTAAATGTAAATAAATCTCTATCTTATTGTGAGACCCATATCTGATAACACTTTTCCCCCTCCAAACTCTCACTCAAAACCCTCCCTTTCACTCTCTTTTCCCATCCATTCCCTTTTGGCTAATCTCATCCTTGTTGCTTGGATTCAAGGTGCTGAGTAAGTAATCAGGAGCTTGCGGACGCACGGAACTCTTCTTCCGTCTTCATTCACCATCTCTTCCAAGTTTCTCCTTCCTTGTGCCTCCCGGAGCTCAAAAATTTTGAGACCAAGGTAAGGGAAGCTAGTCTTTTTGTTTCTTCTGCACTATTTTTGGCTGTGGACGAGTTCTAAAAACTCATTAGATACTTGTTGTTGGATGATCCGTGGCTGTAGCGGAAGGAAACTTGTTTTGTTGGGGTTGCGGGGTTGTTGAGAAATTTGGGGAAAAGCCTTTGATTTGTTGTTGCATGTTGAAAAAGGTGGTGTTTTTGAACTCTGGGGTGATAATGTATTAAATTGAACCGATTGCATGTGGGGTTCTCTTATTATTCTACAGATTTTTGAAGAGTTTTTCAAAAATGGTTGGCTGCTGCTGAGCTTCGCATTGAGCGCGGTTCTTCGCGCTTGGGCGCGTGGCCACCAGGAGACCCCATTTGGCCAAGCTCGCTGAGCGCAATGATGAGTGCGCTGAGCGCGCTTGGGAATGTGGGTCTCTGGCTGGCCCGCGCTGGGCGTGACTTGGACCGCGTTGGGCGCGATACCAGTTGTGGCAGGTTTTGGTTCTTCTTTAGGGCGCTGAGCGCACCCCCTTGTCGCGCTGGGCGTGAGACTCCTTAGGAGTCTCTGCCTTGTGGGCGCTGAGCGCAATTTGAATTACGCTGGGCGCGAGACCAAGGGAGGTCTCTGCCTTCCCCGCGCTGGGCGCGAGTTTTGGTGCGCTGGGCGCATGAGACTCCTTAAGTCTCTGCCCGGCCAGCGCTGGGTGCAAAGACTGTTGCGCTAAGCGCGAGACAGTCTTGGGTTCTCTGATTGAGTCCCGCTGGGCGCGGGCACACCTGCGCTGGGCGCGCTGACCCCCCTGGTGCTCTCTGGTTGTACTGCGCTAGGCGCAACCACGTATGCGCCGGGCGCGGAGATGAGATTGTTGTAATGTTTTATGTTGAGTTGAATTGAAATGGAAGGTTATGAAATGATGTCTAGTAGATAATGTTGCTGTTAATATTGAATTGTATCTGGTGAATGTGTTGAGAAGTGGTGTTGTGTTGTAGATGATATGTTGAGTTGTGAAGCTGATGTGTTGAGTTGTATAAGTTGTGTTGTGTTGGAATGTTGATGTGAGTTGCTGTAGGCCGCAAGGCTGAGTTGTTGTAGGCCGCAAGGCTGAGTTTTTGTAGGAGATCTCCGAGTTGATATGCGTGACGACGCATTGCATTCTTATTGATGATAATGTTGAAAACTGATGGAATGTATGTTGATGAAGTGTACATAGTAGTGTTTGTTCTTCTTTTTTTCTTAAAAATCTTTCCATATGTTGTTCTTTATGCTAGCTTACCCTTTGTGTTTCCATGTGGTTGGACTGCTATGATCGTACTATGTACGGGAGCAGAGCAGGGATAGAAGGTGGATAGCGATGAGTCGGCAGCTGATAGATGGAGCTGATATCTATGGATGTTTTGTTTGTTTTAGTCACTAGGCATAGTGACTTCTGATGTAATTCTTGTTTTACATACCCTAACTCTAGTCGGATTCGGGACATATGTATATACTTATATTCTAGACTCTATATTTATATACTTGTTTTATTCTGTCTAGTATTTCCGGTGTGTTTTGTTGATGAGTGGAATGGCCAGCCGGGTCGTTACACTTACTCCCCACTCAACATCAACTATAGATAGGAACACAAGTTGGAACAAATATATAACTTAAAAAATTAGATAAAATTATTAGCAGATAAGCAAAAAAGTGGCTAAGGCGAAGGTGATGATTATGACATATATTAATAAAAGAAAAAGGAATAGATAATATAAGTTATGAAAAGAAGCCGAAAAGATTGAAAACATGAACACCAAAAACACTTAAAAGAGTACTGAATAAACCCATTAATATTTGTTCTAATATGTCCGCGAACATTTTAAAATCTTACCAATAAAATAAGTATTAAAAATATGCACTAATAATGATTTAAAATGTAATAAGGAAAAATATTTAATATTTTATTAATATCATAAAATAACAATCAAATTCAAATAAACAATAATTGTTAAAATGCCAAACAAAATAGAATGATACAGAAAATTATAAAATAAAAAAGAAAGTCATTAAATAAAATGCAAGACCTACTAAATTTTGTAAATTTCAACCAATAAAAAATAATGTATTAAAAGAGTGTTTTTTCTAATATATTCTTAAGGGTTTTTTTTTTCTATTAACCAAATAATATATGAAAGATATATATTCATATAAATAAATAAATAAAAGAGATATATTCTCTCTGATTATTATTATTTTACATTTTATTGAGACTATTTTTATCCTTATAAATTAATTATCCCTTGTTTCACTTTTTTTTTTTTTTATTACAATTTTTCTCTCACTTTCGCATTAAAATTTCTCATCAATAGTCCTTTTTACCCTCACTATTACTGACATAACTTCTCTTTTCCCTCTTATTTTTTAATGTTTTATTTAAATAAAATACCTTGAGAGAGATAAAGTATCTCTTCTTCCCTAGTTTTTGTTAAAAAATAATAATAATAAAACATTAAAATAGCAATCTAGGTTAGAAATGACATGTTTTTATGAGGTGGAAATTGGTGGGTACATTTGCAAGGCGTATGGTATCTCATCCAATGGAGAGTGAGTTTGATAATTGATGACTCATTTGGAAAGAAAACAAAGAACATTGAAGGTAGTTTCGATACAAGCCAATTGTGGTGATACCAAAACAAGAAAAAAAGGTTAAAGAAACAAACAAACAAGGTGTGCAATTTTTGTCAGTTAAAGTCATCATTCCTGCTTTCACAACATTATTGGTTCCCTTCATTAATAATCAGTCAAAGTTCAAAGTTTCGGTTCTAAATGGCATTTACTTCAGCATCAAACAACTTATGAAAATAATAAGTTGCCGTTGTAAATTTGGTAGCTAAAAAACCAGAAATTTTTGAATTGAATTCATGTCATGAAACACATTAATTAGTACACCATATGAATTTATATATAAGAAAAAATACAAAATACTTAAAACTTTTAGACTTAATTATAAATAAATTTTATCTAATTTGTTTTTATTTAATATTACTGTTCTAAAATTTATCTAATTAAATATGATTACTATTTTCAATAAATATTATTAAGGATAGTTTAGGAAGTTCAATAAAACTTAATTTTTATATAAAATTAAATGAAATTACAAGTTTTTTTTTATATGTGTGAATTTAGATATTTTTACTTATATATGAGTCTAGTGAGAGTACCAATTAATATTACTAACTTCAACTAATGGGAATTTCTTGTTCTTTTTGTAAGTTTTATTGAATGAAAACTTTTATGCATGGTTACATAAAAAAATAACTAATTGTCATATATTACTAATCTAAAGTTTTACATTGTCATCTAATGAATAATTATAAATTTATATAATTTTTAAGGAAGTTATTGTAAAAGTTAACAAATTTTTCATCTATAATAAATTGTTACCAAACATTTTTCAATATCATTGGATAGCATTAAACAATAAAATTATAGATTATAATAACAAATTATTATGTTTAGTCAATTTGCTCAAGCATAATTTTGAACAATAATTTCACATGGTATTTGATATGATAATATTAGTATATATCACTAAAATATTAGGATTAAATTAAATTTTAAAAATAAATAGAGAAAAAAAAATATAATTTAGTCTAAAAATTATTAGTATCTACTATCAATATTTTTCTTTTTTTTTTAAAGTTCCTATTTTTTCTCTTTCTCGTTAATTTTAATTAAATAAATTATTTTATTATATTAATTTTCAATAAATTTAAATCATATTTTTTAACTAATAATGCCACATCTAAAAAAAATTTACTTTACATACAAATATATGTTGGGTTCAATTTCTTTATAATACTTATTTTAAAATTATGTCAATAATGATTTTTAATTAACTGTATAAATTAAAACTATATTTTATACTTTCATAACATGACCATTAAAAAAAAATACACTATTAGATTATTATTATTATTATTATTACAAAAGTTGTGTGAAGCTCACAAGGACTCTGGATTGATATGCATATGGAAGAAGAATTTCACGCAATTACCATACAATAATTCATTTCATGAATTTAATGGGCTGAAGAAATATGTAGCACTGTGGTGTCACTTTACCATCGTTGGTGGTTGCTGGAAACTATTTCTAGGTTGAAAATATTTAATGCATTTATTCAATGTTTTTAGGGGGTTATTAATAATGGAACTCAGGGACCAATTTATTTTAAATTATTTCATCTACCAAGTTGGATGTTATGGCTATTTGTGTACAGAGCTTAAAATGGATTTGTGAACACGAATAACTTTTTTTTTTTAAAATATCTTGAGCACATAAAAAGTTGGTTGATATGAGAATGATATCAATTCATTCTTTTAAATATTTTAACATTAAATTATTTCACTATCACATATCTATTTAACAATTGGAAAGAACAATGAATGGCTAGGAGCTAAAGTCCTAGGATGCAACTGGAGTCTCTATAATAATAATAATTGATAGGAAGGTTAGAGATATTTTTATTATTATTTAAAGTTCATTAGAAAATATAAAAGTTGGTAGATCACATTTAGAGTGGATCTAGATAACTTTGCTACCATCTTAGAATAGTGAATTTGAGCCTAACTCAACTTTATAAAACTAGTTTTGTAAAGTGAGGGTTGTTTTCTTCTTATATATTATTTAATTACCTAATCTCTAATTAATGTAAGATTTGGATTTTTTCCAATATATTTTCTCACGTTCAACACTATTGGGCTTAGTAAGTAGATAAATGGTGGATGATTCATTTTTTAATCATCTAGTATATATAGGTGGTCATTTATAAGGATCTAAGATAACTTTAATATCATATTAAAATAATGAATTTAAGCCTAACTCAATCTTATAAAACTGACTTGTAAGATGATGATTGTTCTTTATTTATATACTATTTAATTATCTAATTTATAGTGAATGTAAGACGCGAATTTTTTCCAATATAATTAAAGATAACTATTTATTAAAACGAATATTATATGATATTAATATATAATTTTCCCATAGATTTGGTTTTAGAATTTTACTAAGAGGATTTTTTCAATATTTTTCTAATAACTTTTTTAGTGATATTTTAATAGTTTTCATTTCACAAAGCATTTTATCTAAAATTGATGATAAAAAAGAGAGGGAAGATAACTTTCCTTTTATAGTATAAAACCAAAACAAAACAATTCTTAATTTCTCATATTTTTTTAATGGTCATATTTATATTACTTTTTACATAAACACATAAAAATTAACTTTCATTTTGTTACCGAATAATTTTTTTTATAGAAAATCATCTAATTTGTTTTTTCTTTAACCGCAAAAGATCTTGATCACGAGACTAACTTCCACACCCCCAACGTTAATTTGCATTAAAGAAAAAGTGAGTCACGTGGAAAAGGAAGATTAAGAATAAAAAGAAAGTGAGGAATTTAGAAGAGAATGTGGTGGAAATAATATGAACCAATGAGGTTGTGTTTGGAATTTGGCTTTTTGTTTGGATAAGCGGAACAAGACAGAAGGACAGCGTGGTCGAGGAGGGAGACAAATTCCTTAAAGCCTTAAACGTTAAGATTATTATTATTATTATTATTATTATTGACGCATTGTATGTCTTTTTTCTTTTTTTTAAAAAAATATTATTATTTATTTTTATGAAAATATTATACAATATTTTAATATTAATAATTAAGAATTAATTTATACTTTCAAAATATAATTATTATTGATCAAATATTTTTTTAATACAAACAAAAATAAAACTTAAAAATATAAGGTCAATATAATATTTTAAGACAAAATTTATAATTATCGAATCTAAGAGATTATGTTGTTTATTGTTATAAAAAAAAATGGAAAGTATATGTCATTCATCTTCCTCACCCTTCTTTTCTCTCACTCTTTATATTTTGATAGCATGTTATGAATTAAACATAACCGTATTAAAAAGATAAATTAATAGAATAAAAGTAATATAATAAATATATTATCACTCAAAATAAATTAAATTGAAGTATTAGGATTTATTTAGTGGCTTATTTAAGTTTAAAATCTATAATGATTTGTCGTAATTTTTATATTTAATAGATTGACATTTAGTAACGAAAAATGATTAAATTACTTAGAATTAATATAATTTTAATATCTGGGTATGTATACCAATATATATATATATATATATATATATATATATATATTTATATTGGTATACATATATATACCAACAATGTACAATAATTCAACAATGTAAAATATAAATTCAATAAAATAATTATTACTAACAACTGCGGTCAAAAGTAGTACCAAGCTACATACTAACAACATGGCTCTAAAAGGCATTAACATCTAGCCTATCCTTGCCATGCTCTATATAAATATGATCATTGTAATTTAATCATCAGGAAAATATGCAAGGATAAACTAAATTTCAAAGAATAAACATATAATAAGTATAAAATGAATGCAACTATACTATAAGAAACATGTAATTCATGCAGCATATCACCTCATGGATTACAACACCATAACAATTCAATCATGGCATCAACTAGTTTGAAAGGCAAACAACTCAAGCATATTAAACTTACATAACAACCATGCCATTCAACCTAAGCATATGAACAACACCAAATTGCACCACATAATATGCATACACCTCAACTAATGTGTTGTCACATATTCATTTACGAAGATCTCGTACACCAAGATGAACAATCTAAGTGGCTTGATCTTATTAAACCAACACAACCTTTTTACACCTACTAGGTCAACAGCCAAATGGGATACTAATCCCTATAACAATTTTTTGAACATCGCCAATTAAACTAAGAAAGTCTAGTATCATCGTCAAATATAACATAACTTGGATATGAGCTTACTACGACATTGACATGCATTAACCAAGTCCTTATGGATTACCACGTAGCTAACTATCCTCGTGATACCACATGTCTCTCCAATAATCAGTTAAGGGTTGTAACCCTTAATTGAATACCTTACTCCAACATCAACTATTGATCTAGATGAGACTCAACAATCCACTCCAAGAGATAACATTTACTCAATGAGAGTTTTTCAACAATTGGACTCATAGAGCATTGCACCAATATTCACACAATGAGATATCTAACTTTCAAAAACACTCTGATTTAGTCCCCAATCAATTAACATGCTTAAATGCCTACAATATCCTCAGCACCACACCTTAACAAGTCAACAAATCATACCTAAATGTCTAAAGCATTCTCAGGATCAACACCTCAACAATATTCATCTATATGCATTATCCTAGGTCAATGAATGTAGATCTAACAACATTAATCAATGTACAACACAAATGCACTTCAATAGTTCAACCATATAACCATCTATCTATATTATCCTACATCAATACACATAGACCCCAATCACACTTAACAACATGTAACATGCAATAGATTCATCTAATTTATCCATGTTCACCAATTAATCATACAAACAAGTTATTATAAGGAAACTCACGTACGACACCATCCACCTTGTGCCCAACACCATGGAAGGAGGGAGCCCTCTACCTCGCTTACACCCAATGTCATACAACTTGTGCCTGGTGTGGATTAGGTAAAGACTCTTGGAATCTTATGCTTGGTGTAAAGTCCCACACCTGACCTTAATTTAGGTAGAAATAATTCTCTTTCCTCATATCTGGCGCCATTCCTTTGGTGCCTGACACCAATCCAGACAGGGGACAATTCTCTCTTCTCAAGCCTGATGCCACCAATTTTGTGCCTAGTGTGAATAAGACAAATAGCTTCTAGTTGAAACCATGCTTAATGTCTTGAAGACACACCCAACATGATGATGAGTTTCACACTTAGCAAAACATGAATTTGGTTGAAAATCACCTGAAAAGTAGAAGAACCACGCATGTAACATATAATAACTAACATAGGTATCTTAAGCAACTCAATTCCATGCTCAAATCCAAAATGTATCTAAATTACTATTAAAATTTACAATAAATAACAAGATTGTTGACTTTTAAAATAAATACATTAAACTCAATAGTAAAGACTATTATTCCAATACACTTTTAGTCAACATGATCTAACAACTTTACATCTAGCAAGGGTTGATAACTTATTGACCAAAGGTCTAAGGGCGAGGTTGTATCACCCAAGTTAGGTTTCTTAAATGAAGTAACCAAGGTGTAAATTATAAATAAGGTATGTTTCTCACTTATGACCTCCATAATTATGGGCTAAAGTTAATGCTTATGTACTTATAAAAGGGGTGAAACCCTTCGCTATTCTAACTTTTACAATATTTTTTTTTCATTCACTCGTATTTTATAATCCTATTCACTCGTATTTTATAATCTTACCAAATTAAGTGTCAAAGTGTTTCATAGGTACCACACCCCTTTTGAAGGAGGAACAAACATGACAAAGAGAAAGAAATTATCTCATTGAATGCTAACAAACCTATGTAAGGAACCCAACTTTTCTAATATGTACAATTACAACCATCCATAAAATATAAATCACAAAACATGCTACTATCAAACATTGGTTGAATAAACGAAATATTTGGCAAAAGATAAAACTTACCTTTCATACCATTAATATTATAAGTATTGTTGTCCAATCATAATTAAAATTTTAATTAACTTATAATATGTATATAAGTAATTCAATATTAAATCGTAATACATATTAGGGAAATGAAAATTTAATTTTAATTAAAGAACAACAATAACAATATCACATTATCTAAGTATTTTTCTTTGACAAATTGACATTTCAAGACTATTAACGTGAATTTTGTTTTTTTAAATAATAATCTATAATAATAATAAAAATAGTGTCTTATTTTTCAATGAACAAGGATTACACTCAAGTTAAATCTATGTATTTTACATCAATCCATTATTATTGAGTCAACTCTATAGTAATTTTAAAATAATATCCTATTCGATATATATTGACTTTATTTTTTTTAATGATTCAATATTTAAATTAATCACCTAAACAACTATTATTATTTTTTGGTACGCAATAATCAAAATTAGATTAAAGTTTAAGATATTTTACATTTTACTTTAATTTATTATCATTAGACCGACAAATGATTGAAAAATAATATTTTATTTAATGTACATTCTTTTAAACTTTTTTTTAACGATTCAATTTTTAAATTAACAACTTATACAACTATTTTGATTATATAATTTACTTTCTTTTCTTTTAGTAATTATTCTTATTAGGATTTTTTGGCTCCTCAATAAAATCGCGGGACTCTTAAATATTTTTAAGAAATTTGTTGCTAGTCAGTTATGAAATTATTATTGTACTTGTCTGCAGGGCACACTAAGTCTTCTAGTACTCCGAAGGCCGAACGAGAACTCCGATCTAATATTCCGTTGAAGGGATTTGCACTCCAACGCTCAAGTCAGGACAAACACGAATATCGATAGTAATTAATGAACAGTGACGTTACCTCGTGACATGAGCTATTTATACTGACATTTATGGGCCCTGACCTCTCTGGGCCTACGACAAGATTACCATATTAGGTAATACGCCTCTAATCGGCTTATCGATGTGATTAACTCTTAACTCTTGATTAAGGATAATTCTTGCCCCTTGATTAACGGTAATTCATATTCGATAGGTATCCGATGGCCGATCAGTCGTCGACCACCTGGTTCGACCTTTCAGGTGCCGATTGGGTGTCGGCCACCTAGTTCGGCCTTTCAGGTGCCGATCGGGGGTCGGCCATATGGTGGCCGAAAGGCATTGCCAGTACAATTATTTTTAATTAAAACTCGCAGACTTTTAAAGATATAGTATTCTGTAGTCATAAACTTAATACATGTTGTCGACTAAACATAAAGGTATTAAAAGATAAATTAATTGATAGGATAAAAGTAATATGTTGAATATATTACTACCTCCTAATTATAAGTACAAAAGAAGATGAAGAAAGGTAATTAATATATTAAATTTTAATTAATTTTATCATAAATTTAAACTTTATTTTAAATATAATATTTATTTTAAGTGTTTATTATCTTTAATATTAGTTATAAAGTAAATATAAAAGAAATATACTTAGCAATAAATGAATGGTTTAAAGGAAATTTAATCTTAAATAATCTTAAAAACCAGTGATTATAATTAGGAAAGAAAAAATTTAATTTGTTGATTATAATTAATACTAAAGACAATATGACTTAAAATAAATTAAATTATAGTAATTGAATGACTTAATGACTTGTTTAAAGCTTAATCAGTTAATTCGGATTCCAGTGTGTAAATATAATTATGTTAACTATTTGGAGAAAGAATTTTATTGTCTATAATAATTAAAATTGAAGCCTTAAAACACTGACGTGAAAGCAAAATAAAAAATAATAGTTAGAATTAGTCATATCGGAGAATAATATGGTCTATACAAAAAAAGTAACTAGGATGAGTTTAACAATAATGTATTAATAGTGTAAAATATTTTTACACAATATCCATCATAAATAATAAATTTATTAAATTTTATAATAATTATTTTGAAAGTCATTCAAATCATGATTTATAATTAATTGGATATATAAATCTCTTTACACTATTGATACATTGCCATTAAATCGACTAGTAAAGATTATTGACTAGTAAACATTGAAGTAAGAATTATATATGAGATCATAAGTTGCTACTTTATTGCAATCATAAAAAAGAAAATTTAACATTCAAATAGAAAATGTAGGTATTATAAAATATACTTTGAAATTTTATTTTAGGTGGCAGAACCTCCTAGTTATGATCAATTTATATTGAAATTTTTTAACAATCAAAAGTATTGACGGTATCAGGCTCTGATACCAATATGGGAAGCGTGACATTATAAACATAGTGATTATATTGATACATAGTAATAGAAATATGAAGACAAGGACAATTATGAAAAGTAATATGAAGATGACAATTTTCTAGAAATATCAACATGATGAAATACTTACAAAGATTTCTGAAAGATAGCAGATGTTTTTGAAAGTAGAAGTTTATTTAGAGATTGATAGCTTGCTCTCAAACTTCGATGATTACAATTGAGGAGAACTTCTCCTTATATAAACTAACTAGGACTAACTAATAAATTACAAGTGAGGGTAGTGACTCACCTAATTATACAAGGGTAAGAAAGGAAAGAGAAAAAAGTACAATAATTTACATAAAGAAAGACCTTAAAGATAAGGTATCTTTAAAAGTCTTTTGTCTTCTTGCAGAGCTGGTAACATGTCTTTTTCTTGATGAGTGGTTGATGAGCTGTCTTGTGTCGTTTTGTGGTGTTGGCGAATAACTTTATCTTGATGTCTTGAATCTTGAGATTTTAGTCAAACATATCTTCATTGCGAAGATAAGGACTGGTTGATATTGAATCCGAAGAACCTATTTCTTCGGGTTGAGTGTCATCTTGTTATGCTCTAATTAATTGTAGTCTTGCTTCAAACTCTTCTTGAGAAGAGGCAGAGGCTAGCTCAGCCATGATCTTGCTTTTCTCGGCCAAGAATTGAGAATCTTTAGTAATTCTTTTCTTGTTTTCTTGATGTAATATTGTTGGAGAATTGCCTTGGGCCCATTCTTTAATTCTTGATTTACTAATTAAAATTCATATCAAACTTTTTCCACCACTTAATTTTAATACATCTTGATAAAATCTTCAGAGGAATATTATCATAAGGTTGCTTGAAGATATAATCTCATGTAACAATCCATGTGATATTTTGGGAAGCTACAAATGTAATCATTTTGTAATTTGGCAGGAATGTTGTGACTTCTTTGAAATAATCATAGTTTTCAGAAACTTCTTGAGGAAATAATTCTCTGATGGGTCCCCATGTGTAAAACCATTGGAGGAACCATTTGGGAAATTTGAGAGAGATTCCTCTGCGAAACCAGAAGAACCAGGAATGTGTCTTGGGTTGCAAATATAGCATGTATGTCCATGCCATGGTGTAATCGTAATAAGTGTATGTTTGGGGATGGAACTGTCTTGAAAATGATTTTGATTGATGGATGGGTTGTCCCCATTCTTCAGGAGTCATAATCTTGAGAATTTTTGTTTTTGAATATATAATATTATTGTCTTTATCTCTAGAATGAAATAATTCTATTGAATCAGAATCAACTAGAATGAATTCGTAAAAGATTCTGGGCTTTAAAAAGTTTTGGTGATGGCTGTCTTTTGGGAAAATGGTATTGATTAACTGATCCCTTGTTAGATCTTTCCACTCGGGTTTTATTGGCATGATGTCAATATAGGTGTCCTTAGTAATGTAGGAATCATCATAAGATCTTGAATTTGATGGTGTGGTTGCTGGAATAGTATTGTGGGTAATGTTTTTAGAAAGGTTTTGGGAAATTTGTTTTGAGGGAGAAGGTATTGAGCTAGGTTCTGGTGCATGACCTAGGGCTGCAATGGGGTCAAATTTGTTGTGAAAAAGTAATGGAGAGTTGGTGGCTGCTTCTAAAAATGTTGTGGATTTTGAAGGTAATTTTGTATTGAAAGATTGAGGTAATTTTCTTGATGAACTCGGCGATGCCGATAATTGTCTTGATGCTTCTGATTGAGCCGATTTAACAGTATTGCTGAGTGGGACCTTGAATGGCGTCCCATAATTGTCTCTAGAGCTTTTGCTCATTTTCCTGTAAAAACTCTCTTGTTAAATAATCTGGTAATGTGTTTGACTCTCCCTTGATATGCTCAATTTCAAAATCGAAGCATGATAATAGAACTTTCCATCTGGCAAAAATATGTTTTGAAACTAAATTTTTAACATCTTTTTGTAAAGCTGATGGAGCTGCTTTACAATCAGTTCTAATTAAAAATCTTTTTGAAAATAAATCATCTTGAAATTTTTGAAGACATAAAACTATTGATAAAATTTTTCTTTGGATAATTTTTATTTTTCTTGAAAGATTTTTAGTAGGGATTTTTGTAATTATTATAGGGCTTTTGATAAGGCTTTTGAGAAACAAATTGTTTTCTCTGGGCCTTTTTCTTAACTGCACCAGGTGTTCTAATAGGTTCTACTCCATATTGTTCACAAAAGTTTCCTATTTCTCTTTTGTTGGTTCCGGCTTCTTTTTTAAGTTTGTTTTGGAGTTTAAAGTCATTACAAACTTGTATTCCGGTGTCAATAATAATACTACGTATTTGGCCTTATGTAAGGGTATTAAAGGGTATTGGTTTACCAAAATGATTTTCTAATCTCATCTTGACCTTTTCAGCAAATAGTTTTGGTAGTTCTGCCACCTAATACGTTTATACATATTACTAAAATAAAATTTCAAATTTGATCGGAGAACAACACAAATCACACTTAAAAAATTATATTTAAGTATTGTCTCAATTTAAATTACTTTTCTAAAATTAACATTCCTTCTTTTTCACTTAATCATTTCTCACATTAATTAATCTTTGAAAGAAAGACATATATGTGACTATTTATCTTTCTCAATAGAGAGTTTTTATCCAATTAATTTTAAGCATTTATTATATTATCTCTAAAAATTATTTATTAAATAATGATATTTTAGAGAAAATATAATTAATACATCTGGTAATAAGAAGAGAGTTTTGTAAATAGAACATTTCTCATTTTTTTATTGTCATGTGATTAAAATTCATTTTATATATATATAAAGAAATTCACATATTTTGTACCTCTATATATTTTATGTAAGAAAAAAAATAGTATTTTTGTGTTGAAAAGTAATACTTCATAGTTATTTATTGTTAAGGATAAAACGAAGAAAAAAAACAATCAAAAGAAATC